>NW_027211659.1:28327500-28470000 GCF_022749685.1 Semicossyphus pulcher
TCAGATTTACAGCTTTAACTTCTGAACCTTCTGATTTACTTAAAGAGAAATATGTCATAAATAAAATATAAATATTTAAACATGTAGAGCTAAAGTTTGGTTTTACATGAATGAACCCTTCACATGATTTAAAAGATAAATCAGGTCAGGAGTTTGTGCGTCGAGCATCAGATGAGCTGTGTGCGTGCTGAAGGACCTGCAGGTTTAGTTCTACATCACTTTAACTCCCCGTCCTGACTGTCCTGTTGTCGGCCTTGGGGGGTCGGCTGCTGCCACGTTCTGTTTGCTGGTTGTTTTCGTGTTCAGGATGTTGAAGGAGAGTTGTTTTGGAGCGGCGGCCAGTAAGTGGGTCTCAGGTGTTTGATCGCCCACAGGTACGTTTATTTCCAGCCGCCGTGTTGAGCGCTGACAGCCGGTAATCTACAGTCAGCTGCAGGTTTGAGCCTCCGGAGCAGATGTGTGGCTTTCTACAGATATTGATGATCTATAGTTGCCATAGGTGTTGAGTATCTCGTCAGCCAGAGGTGCTTATTGACAGCTGCAGGTGTTTGATTACTGTAGCTGCAGAATAGCTGTCAATGCTGGGTCCTCATTTCTTCCTCTAAAGGGAGACCAGGTTTGTTATAAATCTTTTGGTGCATGTTCGATTTTTAAATCCCTGAAGGGGTTCAAATTAGAGTTCTTAATAAGTACAAAATGATGGACCCCGACCCTGATAGACCCGGGAAACGTGTTCCGAGATCCGATCGGACACGATTCAAAGAATATTGATACCCGACCTGTTTGTGCTCGAGACAGACCCGACCAACATCTCGATTTTTATTCTATTTTATTCTTTTTTCACCTGTTTGTGACGGGCTGTGATGAGCCTCACAGATTCAGTCGAAGTAATAAGGTTACACATAACAGCTTATTTTACTTTTTGACTTTTACATGACGGAGAAAACATGCAGCTGGAATTCTCCTCTATATGAACATCTTCTTCTACATTCTTTCAGGAATCCATCTCTCTCTTCTCTCCTGTCTCTAACCTGTGGTGATAAAAAATGAAGCCAAACGCAAAAGTGTCAGAAGCTGCAGTTCCTCTGGTGTCCACTTGAGGCTGTCTCCAGCAGTGAGTCAGTCCCCATAGAGCCCCATGTTAAACTTTACAGCAGAAATAAACATGTTTACAGCCTGGTACAAAAAACAGTTTGGGTCTCTATAGCTCATTTCTCTCTTCATGACAACTGTACGGGGAGAATCTTTATACAGCTCACCTGTTTACATTATATTAAGGCTTACAGTGATGCAACATTAGGGGCGTGGCCTCTTTGAGTGACAGCTGGGAGCTGCTAGCTGATAACTTTCCGTTTGCCAACCCCTCGCTCCTCTCCAGCTCCGCCCTTACATCCAAATATGGTCACTTCTGGCTGCAGGAAACAAACATGGCGGCGGCAAAATCCCAAACTTGAGGCTTCATTTACGCAGTCGAGAAACTGACGGGTGACGGCACGGTGGCTACGCCCATCACAGTCTATGTCTCCAACCGGCTGGTGCAGTGGGTCAGTGTTTGACACAGTTCTTGTGTTTGTATCTTGACAGTGAGCACAGCTGTCATACCTCCACTCAGGTATAACATGCGACAGGGAATCGACCTGGGATGCAACTTGGACCCAAAATGATCAAAATAAAACACGGGCTGGATCCTGTACGGATCTCGGGTTCTGGAGTACGGGGAGATCGAGACGATCTCTTGCTGAAGCTTTGACAGTCATAAGCGGCCATAAGAAGCTGCGGCGTCTCCTCAGTGTGTTTCATGATTTGTTTTTCACTCAGATGAAACGACAGATCTTTGGTTCAAGACATAAACATGTCAAACGTCTCGCCTCTCATTTACACCTTACGGGCCATTACATCATTTAGTTGCTTCTCCTTGAATGTCAGCATCGCTCTCATCCACCTGCTGCTATGTGACTGCTCTCTGCTGAAGATGGAGTCAGTGTCACATGACAGAGTGACGTCGGCGTTCCCCTCTCGCTGCAGGGAAACACTGAGCCCGGTGTGTTCTGGGATGTTTACACTAGAGAGGACGTAAAGACCAAAATGAGTTCCAGGCGTCGCAGAGATTTGGACATAATCCCTCCTGAGGCGACGCGGGGAGCGGCAGGTTTGTGACGCCGTGACGAGCGGAGCGTGCAGACGGCTCGGGCTAACAGTTCACAGCGTTAAAGCCGACATCGTGAAATACCTTTTTATTCTGTCCTGCTGCTTTGGCAGACGGAGCGCGCTCAGAGCCAGGGAGGAGCTGTCAATCACTGCAAACAGGGAGGAAGTGTGTGTGAGTGTTTGTGAGCAAATACGACCATCTGCACAACAAACTGCTCCTGTGACTCCACGTGAAGTGTGTGTGTCGTACAGTAGACACAGAGACACACTCTGCTCTGTGTATGTGGCGCTCTGACTGACAGTGATTGGCTTTGATTGGCCGTCAGTCGGACAGGAAGCAGCTGTAATTGGCTGTGACATGCCGGTCGGACTGTGCTCTCAGTGACCAGAGTAAAGGTCAGCCTGCTGATTGGACGAGTGTTTGCTGATGTTCTTCTGTCTCTGTGAGGACCGGGCTGCGCTTCAGACTGACACAGTGAGGCTGTTAGAGGGTTAAGACCTGGTCAGAGGCAGGTGGAGGTGAGGGTGGGAGGCTAGGACACGCTTTATGTGTCCATGCTCTCTGTGCTCAGAGACCCCTCACAATAAAAGACTGATAACATGACTCAAGGAAGGTGGAACCAGTTTTTAATGGTTGATCCAGGCTCTTTTAATGTTCCCCTACGCTTGTTTATGACCTGCATCTATTACAGCAGCTTCACTGCGTTTTTATTTGATCCTTTAGGAATGAGAACGAGCTGGTTCCAAGTGTTTCTGCGACACAGCATTCGCAGTGGTGTAGTTCAGGGTATACGCGGGTCTACGGCGTATACCCACTCATTTTTCAGTCAGCATTGCGTATACCCGCTTCTCAATCCCCTCTGATGCGCAACATTCATGTATGCAAGCCAAATTGCCCAATTATCTTTCATAGGATGTTGGCATGCGTGACCCACCCTATGCTGCCTCTCATTGGCCAGTACTCATTATGCAGGACTGATGAGCCAATCAGAGGCAGAGTAGGGTCGGGTGATACCTGGGAAAATAATTATTGCCTAACGGTAATTTTGTAAGTTCACTTTTAAACTATTCGCCGTTAGAACACGTTGTGTAACGTTTATGAACAGCCAGGTAAGAGGAAGCGAGCTATTCAAACAAAAAAATCCTTTCTTAATTGCAAATGTCCTCGTGAATCTACACCAGCCAGCAGCTCAGCTAATCTTAGCGATGCTAGCAGCGCCGTTAGCCCAGACTCTGGGAGCACGCTCGGTCCGTCCCCCACCCCCGTCGCAAGCCGGGTTTTAGCGAGTGTTTGACCAGTGGGACAGCAGTTTAACGGTGTCTGTTGAGGCAATTTGGGATTCCCAGAAAACACAGAATTCCACTACTAAGCTAGTGAAATAGTAACCTGCAGGTTAAAGCTCCAGCAGAGCTCAGCCTGACTGTACCTTCACACAGAGATGATCCTGTGTTTGTTTGTCATCATACATTCATGAAGAGACTCTTATTGTACCTTTACTGCTGCACAGCTGCAACTGACACCAGACTTCCTGTAGATTTTCAAATTAAAGTTACCTTTTGATGAATTCTCACATCAGAACATTACTCTGGAACATACGGACGACTAAACAGACCTGAAAGATATCAACATTTAGACGGACTCTATAAAGTCCAACACCAAAACTCTCCTGAGATGGAGGGATTATTATTTCAGCCCAAACCAGGACCTGTTGCTGAATCTGACGGGCTGTTCCTGTTCTGTTTGTTTCATCATGGACCTCAACATCCTGCAGAACTAAGCCAGTTTGAACATCATGTTTTTAGAGTCCTCAGGAAACATCAGCTTCCTGCTGCAGCTGCCGGTCTCTGGGTCGATGAGCGACTGAACCATAAATCAGTAAATAAGAGATAACATTCAGGTTATTTTTGTTTTCACTTCAAAACCATCAAAATGTCTCACTAATATAACTTATAGAGCTGCTGCTTATGGCATAAACGTCCACGTTCTCACTCTCATGACTCCACTGTGTGTTCAGCCTGTTCTCTGGCCTGCCTCCTGATCCACAGCCTCCACTGGTTAAAGCCAAATCCAGCATCTGGAACCAGTTTGTTCTCCCAGTTAGAGTTCAGATGAATACAAAGAGGGGACAGGTAAAGGTCACAAAAGGTCAGGATTCAAACTGAAAAGGTGCCACTGTTACAGCCTGTCAGAGAAAATCTCCCTTCACCTCCATCCGAGGCAAACATGTTTCTTCATTTAACTGGGAATTAAAAACACACAGTTACTCTCATATTTAGTTTCTGTGCAGATAAACAGCAAAGAAGAAAATTCAGTTCAGATTAAATAAAGAAACAGAAACACATCAAACACGGTGACTTAAAAAAGGTTTCATAAGAAATCATTTATTTAAGACGTTTCTACGACAGCAGCTTCAGAAACAGGAAAGAAGAAAGAAGTAGAAACTTTTAAATACCTGTGAATGATTTAGTTTTCAATGTACTTCTGAGAAATTATTCTTTAAACCATCCGACTGTAATCGAGCTCACGCTCCTGTTCTGCCTCCTGACCCGCACCTGCTCCCACAGAGACGATCATTATGAGCTCTCATTTCACCTGAACAGCTTTTAAAGAATGAAAGTCCTTTTCAGACTCGACGTAATCGCAGCAATCAAAGAAAATATTCTGCACAGGAGAGAGAGAGAATAAAGAAACAGAGGAAATGATTGAGAGAATAAAGAAAGAGAGAAAATGATTGAGAGAATAAAGAAAGAGAGGAAATGATTGAGAGAATAAAGAAACAGAGGAAATGATTGAGAGAATAAAGAAAGAGAGAAAATGATTGAGAGAATAAAGAAACACAGGAAATGATTGAGAGAATAAAGAAAGAGAGAAAATGATTGAGAGAATAAAGAAAGAGAGGAAATGATTGAGAGAATAAAGAAAGAGAGAAAATGATTGAGAGAATAAAGAAAGAGAGGAAATGATTGAGAGAATAAAGAAAGAGATAAAGAGAAAAGGAGGAAAAAGATCAAAGGAAGACAGGAGGAAAGAAAGAACGAGAATTATGGGTAAAAAAAATCCCTCCACACATTATAACAACGAGACAGATTCATGTCAAAGCAACCTTTGACCTCTGACCACATTAATCTAATCAGTTCATCCGCGGGCCAAGTGCTTATTTTAAGTTTGAGAGATCCTGTCAAACGGACGTGAAGACGGGAAGATGAACGACTCGAACGCACACGAAGCCTGCAGCTGTGAAAAACATGAAGAAAGACAAAGAAGGACAGAAGAAAGGAAAAGAGGACAGAGAGAAAGTGAAAGAGAACCAAAGACAGAGGGGAGGAACGAGAGAAGGAAAGACAGAAGGAAGGGGATACAGAGTTAAGAAAGGATAAAAAACGGAAGATCAACAGAAGAAGGAGGGAGAGAAGGAGAGTAGAGAGGGAAAGAGGAAGAAGGGAAGGAGGGGAGGATAGAAACAAAGACAGAAGAGAGAAGGAAAGAATATAGGAGTAAAGGAAGGAAGAGAGAATGAATAAAGAGAAGGAAAGAAAGGCATAAGAGGAGAAGAAGAGAGATAAGGAAGGAGGATAAAAGAGGATGAAAAACAAAAGTAAAGGAGAAACAGAAGAAGGAGAGAGAGGGGGAAGACAGGAGGAAAGGAGAGAAGTAAAGTAGAAAGAGGAAGTAGAGTGAAAGAAAGAAGGAAGGGAGAAGGAATGAAGAAAAGGATGACAGTAATAAAGAGAGATGGAACAAAGACAGGAGAGAGAGAGACGGAAAAGACGAAAGACAACAAAGAAAGGAGAGTGAAGCAAACGGAGAATGAATGAGAGAAGGAAAAGAAAGAAGGGAGGGGATATTAAAGGAATAAAGGAAATATACAAACAAAAAGAAAGAAACAGAAGGACAGATAGGAGTAAGGAGTGAAGGAAACGTGAGAAGGAAAGGAGAGGGAAAGAGGAAGAAGGTAACAAAGGAAGGAAGGGAGGATATAAACAAAGGGACACAGAAAGAAAAACAGGAGAGAGAAGAAGGAAGGAGAGAAGGAAAGAGAAAAGGGAAGGGAGAGAAAGAAGGAAAGTAGAGAGGGAAAGAGGAAGAAGAAGGAAAGACAGAAGCAAGGGAGGATAGAAAGGGAAGGTAAACAGAAACAAAGACAGGAGAGAGAGAAGGAAAGAGAGGATGAATGGAGAGAAGGAAGGAAAGAAAAAAGAGAGAAGGGGGATACTGAAAGAATAAAGGAAAGAAGGATAAAAACAAAAACAAAGAAACAGAAGAAGAAGAGAGAGCAAGGAGGAAAAAGAAAGGAGTGAAGGAAAGAGGAAGAAGAAGGAATAAAGAAGGAGGGGTAGAAATAAAGAGAGACAGAAACAAAGACAGGAGAGAGAGAGAGAAGGAAGGAGAGAAGGGAATAGGACCAGAGAGGAAAGTAAAAATGAAGGAGTAGAGAAAAGAAGAAACAGAAGATATGGGAAAAGAAAAAGAGAAGAAGAACAGAATGATCGGGAAACAGACGGATAAGAAAGTATAGAAGGAATGAAAGATAAGAAAAAGAAACAAAAAGAAATCCTAAGTCAGAAGCAGCAGATTTACGTCTGCGAGCGCTGAGCTGAATCCTGCTGCTGAAACAGTCGCTGCATCGCTCAGACCTTTGTTGGAAGAAGAGACAGAGAGAACATCAGGAGCAGACTGACGGAAACTTCAGTCAGATGATCCCAGAACTTAACGGGCTTTTCTTTCCGATCCCTCCTTTTAAAGCTGCCTGAAGTTCATGTTTCTGCACTGATTCTCTGGTATTCACCTCACCGCTCAGCCGACACGTGGGACAGAGCGTTAGCTCGCAGCGCTAACTGAGACACTGTGAGGGATTCATGCTGCAGAAGTGCTGCATCTGTGTGCACTGTTAACCACCAGAACACATCCACATTCATTCATTTCACCTGCCGGTATTTTAATCCTGCTGACTCCACCGTGAGGAAATCTGATGCACTTTGAAACATAAAAATGTGTTTATTTTATTTTGGGAGAAACGCAGGTTCACTCTCTGCAACAGGTCTTCAGCTTAGCTCAGCAAAAAGACTGGAAAATAGGGCAAACAGCTTCACCGGCTCCGTCCAAAAATAACTAAGTCCTACCAGCAGCTGCAAAGCGTGCAGATCAACATGTGTTTGATAATGTACAAAAAAACAGAACAGAAAACAAGTTCACTTAGATCAGCGTGCGTTTAGAGGAGGCTTACCTGATGCTGCAGAGAGAATTCACTTGATTTGTACCGTGACTTTCCCTAAACGTTTCCAAGTTCTTTTGATTCCTAACTCCAATCATTTCACAACCTAGATTCAGGACAAGATCACGGTAAGGGCTAACATTAGTTACCAGTGTTGACATGGTAACTTCTGCACATGTGCAAGAGTTACACATGCAGACACAGATGATTTCTCCACCTCATCATTGTCCTCTCAAACATCAGTCATCACTGCGGCCATCTTTACTCAACAGTTTGCTCGCAAAACGAGGAGGCTGCACACAGGCTGAGCTAAATGCAAACACCAGAATGCTAACATATTCATAATGCTAACATACTGACGTAAAGGAGGAAGCATACAATGCTCTGTTAACCAGAGTAGTGTCGTGTGTTAGCTGCATGCTAACTTTAGTTTTGTAGATATTTGGTTGTGAACAAAAGTATTGAACATAAAGATGATGATGGTGCTGATTATTAACGAGGGGAACGTGAATGTTTTAACATCATTTTATGGCAATTCACCCAAAAGCTGCTGAGAATTTCAGTCTGGACCGAAGTGACTGACAGACTAGCATTGCTAGCTTCTGCAGCTAAAAACAAACATGAACTGGCAGTTAAGCAAAACAATGACAACTTAAGTGCTATGCAGTGATGATGGATATAGATGACATGATAGACGACATGTCTCCATCCTGCCCCCGTTGCCGTCTTGTGCTGGTGATGTCATTTGGAGCCAGAGCTGCGCAGCGACCTGCAGAGGCTTCAGTCCTCGATGCAGCGGCCCTCGGCCCTTTGCCGCGTGTCATCCTCATTCTCTCTTCCACCATTTCTGCCACTATCCGCTGTCCTCTCTCTAAAATAAAGGTATAAAAACCCCAAAAAATCATCTGGAAAAAAAAAAGAGAGACCGACGGATGGAGCCGCCATCGCCACAGCAGTGTCCTCGAAAATTACATAGAAACATGTTCTATTACCTGTATCACAGGGACATACACCCACAATAAGGGATATATGGGACATTTGTACCAAACTTTCGACCATATTTAACTGAAATCTGTTAAATGTTTTTGTTTTTTATGCGGCCCCGAACAGCTTTGACCTTGACCTTGTTTTAAGGTCAGTGTATACACCTGAGCCCTGAGAGTGTCTTCATTTAAAGGGGACAGGTTTGCTGCAGTTGTGGTACTTTTGATTATTCATTTGAAAGTATTAGTATCTATTTATAATTTAATTGTATGGCTCCTACATGACTCTTGTCCTTTCTCTCCCTGGCTGCCACATCATTCCCATAATTTCTGTCAGACTCTCCTTAATAGTGCAGCAGCAGCAGCAGCAGCAGCAGCAGCAGCCATTAATCATGGTAGTATAAGAGTGGACAGAAGAGACTCCTACAGCAGCTGGATGTATGGAGCATAATGATAAAGGAGAGTGTGTTCAGATTTAACAAGTCCCATCGGGCTGGAGTCCACGTTACCTCCACCTCCCAGTTCATTAGGACCCAGTTAGCATCCTGAGACGGTCACACCCGGATCAGCAGGAAGGAGAGTGAGGGGAAAGAAGAGGAGAAACAGACTCCGGCTCCATGGACGCTCAGTGCTTCCCCTCAGAAGCTCACACACTTCCCAGAATGTGCTCACACACAGGGAGGCTGGCGGTCACGCGTGTTTTCACACCTTCGGCTCATAAAGCTCAGAAACCATCCATCACACCGGGCGACAGGAAGGAATTCTAACCCAGCGGATGTTCGGGAATAAATATAGACTGGAAGCTTTTTATTACACATGTGGAGACCTGAGTCCTTCTTTAGTTTCCACCTTGAACTCTGCAGCCTCCACCAGCTCAATCATCCCTCTGCACAGGTCCACACGGCAGTGAGCCCTTTAATGAGCATCTACTCTGCATTAACAATAACAATAACTTTATTGATCCCCAAAGGGAAGTTCATTCATTCAATTCACAATCAAAACTAGTGCTCAACACATAGTTCAGCAGCATGGGTGCCATGTTTATAGGTCCGTGTGTCCAACATGTTCCAGACTCAAATATCTCTTGGTCATCCCAAGAGGATAAACCCAACATGTCCAGCACATCAGAAGTCAGGTGACGCTGTGGAAAGAGCAAGAAAGTCCTTCTGAGTTGACAACATGTGTGAAACAACTCAAGAGACCAGAGCTTCAGTCCTCTGTGAACATCACGATGTTTCTCTAAACCCGAAACAAGCTTGTGCCTAAAGCTCGCCGGGCTGTTGTTCTAAAGGTTTTCTGGCAGAACAAAACAAAGTACATAAAAAATCTATAGATACCCTGAAACTGAAGCTAAGCTAACTGGGACGGGACAAACAGTTGCTTAGTATCTAAACAGTTTGTCCTTCATGCTTAGCGGGGCCTGCTGTGTGTTTCCTCGTTTCTGTGTCGCAGGTCCCTGGTAGGCGGGGCTTCCGTGCACCTGGGAGTACTACCTGGCCAGTCTCGGCAGGTGCTTTTAAGACCTGGCCTTCCCCGTGTGTGGTTCTCTCTTCATCTCACTCTCCGTGCTCCGGGCAGCATTTTCTTTTATTCGGTTGGCTTTGTCCATCTTTGTAGTTTTGTTTCACAGCATACAACACATACAACAGTCTGATTAACACCCCCTATGACCTTTGGATAATTTTAAACTTGTGTGTTATAAACCTTTACATCGTTACGTTAAAACAACCGTGTATTTCCTCCTTTTCTCATGGCTCACGAGCCGGGCCATGCTATGCTAAAGGTTAGCATAAAAACACTTAAGGTAGGCTTCAAAATAGATGCTAAGGTTACCTTGAAACAAGACAATAAAGGGAACCTTAGACTATATGCTAAAGTCTAAAGACAAATGTTAAAGAGCACCTTTATCAGCCACTAACAGGGTACCTCAATACTGTTGCAAAAGAGTGCTTCAGAATGTTTATGGGTACCTTCACACAGAAACGGGTAGTAAAAAAGGTTCCCTCAAAAAAGACGCTAAAGGGGAACCTTGAAACAGATGCTCGGAGTACCTTATGTATCTGAATGTGTGACAAAGCGTCACTATTTGACAACCTGCTGGGATCACATTGAAATGTGGTTCAAACATGTTTCTCTGTAGATGTGTGCATGTGGAAGTTTAAAGGTGTGTGTGCTCCTGACAGTATGAGAGCCTGACAGGAAGGAGTGAATGACACATGCGTCTGAAAAGCTGCTGTCTAAGTCGTCTTCATATCCTTTGCAGGAGAGCTGCTTGCTGAGCTGGAAACGCTGCGTGGAAATAGAACAAGGCTCCCTCATCCCTCTCACATTTAGTCAGATATCCTCTTTTAACACAGCGCGAATATTCAGAACATGTTCACTGAGTGAGCGTGCGGTCGTCCTGATGCAGCCGCAGCTCTGACAGAGGCTCCAAACATAGAGCGTCCTCGTCTCCTCCCACAGACTGTGATACTGTATGAGCGGGGTATACTGTTCAAAGCAGCAGACGTCTAACTTCGCCTGCAGCGAGAAGTGAAATTGGAAACTACAATACAAATTAATTTGGAAAGCAGAGCGTGGTGAAACCAAACACTATCTGTACTCGCTGCGGGGAGGCGCGCACAGATGTAAGGCTGATTTATTTATCAAAGACTAACAACCTGGGAAATGAAGATGACGTGTTATTAACTCAATATCACTGCATCATGGAGGAAAACAATCTCTGAGGTGAACTCTGTTTGCAGAAACATGCACAAACAGCCATCCTCGTTCATTACTGCTAATAACCATCAGACTCCTCTGCTCTCAGGCGCTTTATTAGCTAAAGAAGGTAAAAACAAACAAAAACAGAACTTCCTATTAAGTGTTGGAGCTGTTTTGGTCCTTACTGCAACCCTTACAGATCGAGGCAGTTACATGAAACCTGCAGTGTCCTCACAAACTCTCAGACCAGCTCAGTCTGGGTTTAGTTCAGCTCTCATTCATACGCACATTTTGACAAACTGTATTTGATGGCACAGGATGTTCCCAGTTTAACAACAACTCAGTGTTGGCATAATATTTATACTGTGGAGCCCAGAGACTATATAAAAAGATGGCTGACATGACAGCTCCCTAAAGTGAAGCCAAACCCTCTCTAGCGCCCCCTGCTGACTGGCTGCAGTATAGCTCATAAAGCCCGCCTCCTCCATGTTAACAGATGGGACATGAGTCAAACTATAAAATCTAAATACACGTCAAATACATTTTTCTCCAACATGGTTTCTGTCATTGTAGTTAGTTCTTATCATGCTGATTTATGTCCAAGTGTTCATTTTTCTGACAAGTTTACTTTTAATTAGTTATTTGATGCTATAAAAAGGGGGTGTGGCCTCATGATTGACAGCTCTGTGGACAAATGGGGCTCCTGCAGCGTTCTGTTCCCGAGTAGCAGAGTAGAGGAGGAACGGCGAGAGGAGACGTAACTAACACTAACACTACAGTCATTGAACTTTCCATAAGCGTGAATATCTGCTTCAGACCGACACAAGAAGCTGTTCTGCTGCAGACTGAGCCCACCTGAGGGCTCCAACACGCCAAGGACACCTGAGCGCTCCAACACGCCAAGGACACCTGAGGCTCCAACACGCCAAGGACACCTGAGGGCTCCAACACGCCAAGGACACCTGAGGGCTCCAACACGCCAAGGACACAAGGTAAAGGTGTGTCGGGTAGAGGAAGGGGCGGGACGTCGATACTGTGGCTCCACCAGCCGATCTCACTCACCCTGATACAGATGAGCAGGATGGCAGCGCCCGCTCCGGTGGGTTTAGGCTTCACTTTTGTACAACGAGAGGAGGAGGAGACGTGTCGGCCATCTTTATATGAAGTCTTTGGTTGAGCCACTGAGTAGCATCTGTCCCTACCCCAGGCACAAACCAGATTCCTCCTTTCATTGGTGGATGGCTGGATTCTGGACTTTCATTCAGAAATTATACACAACTGCCAATAGGAACTCTGAGGTGTCATGTGTCTTGCTGTATAGCAAAGCGACATACAACTATACGACATGAGAGTTTAGACCTTACTGTTGGTCCACTTGTCCATGTGTGCTGCATCTGCTCATATGCTTAACCAATTACAGTACACCAACATCTTGACCCATCACAGAGTAGGAGTAAAAATCCCTCTGAACACTATTTGAAGGGGAATTCATATGAAAAGCAAAGCAGAATTTTAACATGGCCAATTACATGTTAATAATACATATAATTTAGATGACTGAGGTTCTAATAGATTGCATCAGAAATGCTCAAACCAAACTCCATTCAAAAAACAGTCATTTTAAAGTATTGTTCTTGTCGTCTTGCAGACAGACCTGACACAGCATGACCTCAGCCTGTTTACAAACCTGCCTCCTGATGTAGTTCTCTCAGCATCCTCTCAGCCTGTTTATTGTCATTAAATCTCAGTAACATCTGTTTGTTGTGGCTTCATAGCGCTGTAGTGAGACAGATCTCAGCCCACGTGTGACTTGTTAGATACAGTGAAACTGCCACTCAGCGGAGACAGATGGACAGGCGCTCCACAGCTGAGACAGAGTAGTTGGTGTCTATCAGAGAAATCCTGGTACTGATCCGAGCTCACGGAAAGTTCCTCTATTCTGGTCTGGACACTGGTGGTTGTGTTTCTGCACGAACCCCCCCCGCCCTGTTCTATGGCTATTTATTTTTAACCCCTTCGAGATACAAGTTCTCTTTTACATCAACGTTTCAAATACAGAACAGACAACAGAAGCAAGAAATTCATCTACCAGTAACTTAACAGCATTCAGCACTAGGACAGTCACATTAATCAAATGCTCTTTAATCCGGCTTTTATAGTCTTCCAAGCTGAAATCGCTCCAGTCGGAGGTGACCCTGTCGCTCAGACCGAGATGAGGAAACAACACATTCAAAGCACTTTTACCTCAGACAGATGGAGTCGGAGGAATGACAAACCTGATGTGATATATAATTCATGATGTCCTTGTGTGAAAGAGAAATAAATGTTTGACACAGACTTTAAAAACATGCGTTTCATCCCCAAAACATGCTCCTCTCTCCCAATCAGTTCAATCTGCCTGATTGAGAGTATGTTTTTGGAGCGATGTAATCTTGTGTGACAGAAATCTTTTCCTGCCTGAATAATGAAGCAATTTAGGATCAGTGGGTTTGAAGTCACACTCATTTGGATTTGACAGAAAGTCCATGTCGTGTGCTAAATCCTGCCTGAATTATTTATAACCTCATATATATTCATGCTCTGCCTCGTAGCAAACTCACCAGGGTGGGCTCAACCATTCCCTCCAGCTGATCCCAACGTGCGTGTGTGTGTGTGTGTGTGCGTGTGTGTGTGTGTGTGTGTGTGTGTGTGTGTGTGTTGCTGCACACTACAACATGTGGGTACAATACAATCATTTGGAATTAAATGATGAAACCCAGAGAAAATGCCTCTGCACTGACTTTGTAACGGGTCTGACAGACATCAAGCATCAGCTGAATCACAGTTAAACGACCCTGGAAAATATGTGACGTGTCAGACCGCTGGACACCAGCGATCTCAGCTGTCACTTCAAGACAGCGGTTCCCAACCTTTTTGTCTACACGGACCAGACAGCAGCTAGAACCGGGGCGGGGGGTGATCGTCATCAACCTTTATAAAGCATAAAACAGGTCTCCAGCACACGCTGTGAATGAGATGAGCAGAGGTGATCCACGCCTCGTTTATCAGAGTTATCATGAGCGCGGGGAGGAGAAGGACGACAGGAGAGGAGCAGATATGACACAGATCCTATGTGTGTTCTGTTCTAACGTTGGGATCTGTCCGTGTTTCCGTGCTGTCATATGTCCTCATGCTGTGTAGTTCATATACTCCACTGATAACACGGAGCTGTAGAGTATCAGGCTTCATGTCTCCTCATGGGATGCGAAGCCAGGGTTGCCAGGTTTGCGCTTTTCCAGCTGAATTGGGCGACTTTTGAAGTGTTGCTACAGCCGTGAGGCCCTGTGCGGTCGCACACTTCGCACAGCCCATGTGACGATTCCGACTCCGTGTATGTTTGGAACGTCACAGACACCTGTTGGGTTACAAGGCCCGGTACTAAGCAACCCAAGGCCTGGTACTGGTCCGCGGCCCGGGGGTTGGGAACCCCTGGTTTGAGAGGCTTGAATCATCTTCCAGCGATCAGCTCTCCATGAATTGGTGGGTCACTAAGTAACAGTGTTGAAGAAGTGTTAACATACCAGCCGTTTGAGGCCCTGGCTGGCATGTTAACCTGTCTGTACCTCGCTGAATAAGACTTACAGTCAAACACCTGTTGCTGTTGTTGTTGTTGTTGTTGTTGTTGTTGTTGTGTGTTCAGAGGGCCACAGATCCCCCCCTGACAGCTCAGAATCACATGACTCTGTCAGCCTGTCTCAGCTATGTCACTTTAAATGAGTTTATAGGCTCCTCCTCCTGCTGCTGCTGCTGGTGAACTATTGATACCTCAGCATCGATCAGCTCACACACACCTGATCGTCTCAGGATCAGGAGCAGGGACCTTTAACCCTAATCGTCCCTGAGGTCAGATGATGGCAAACACCACACATCAATCATCTTATAAGGAGCAGAAATCCTCACAGATTCTCTCTGAGGCTCTCTGATGTTCCTTGTTGTGCTGTGTCTGCGCGACACGCAGTCGTCTTTGTGCAGCTTATCTTCAGTTTTGTCAAAGTCAGTTTGATTTGCATGAAGAAAAAGATTTACTGTTTGGTAGTATTGTTTGTATTCTTTTTATTAGATAAAGAAAATGATCTTTTCTCGCCAACTGCTTCTCTATAAAGTCGCGGTGGATGGATTTGCACAGAGTTTAGAGGACTTTAAGAGGCGTTCACTGTCATTCTTTTCTGGTAGGAGACTGGAAATATTCAGGTTTAAACTGGTCTTGAACGCAGCATTAAATTAAACCAACCTTCATCTCGTGAGGCCGTCTGCAGCATCAGTAGTTCAAGCAAATGTCTAAAAATCATCCATCCATCCTTTATCTGTAACGCTCATCCTGTTCAGGGTCACGGGGGGCTGGAGTCTATCCCAGCTGTCATGTCAATCAGGCGCGGTTACATCTAGACAGGTCAGGACAACGTTTCACGCTCACACTCACATCTACAGGCAATTTAGAGTCACCAGTGAACCTAACGAGCATGTCTTTGGACTGTGGGAGGAAGCCAGAGAACCCGGAGGGAACCCACGCATGCACGGGGAGAACATGCAGACTCCACACAGGAAGGCCCACTACGTCTGAACCGGGATTCAAACCAGGAACCTTCTAGCAGTGAGGCGACTAACCACTGCACCACTGTGCAGCCCCATGCCTAAAAAAGTCACAAAAAGTGAATTTGTTAACAAAGAAGTCATTTTAGCCCTGTGGTCTTTTCTGAACCCTGAAGTCACCTTTGTGCTTAAAATGATCCAGACCTTAATCTCAGCGGCTGCACGTCAGAACATTTTATTTTTGCAACATTTCTTGTTTGTAGAGGCATCATAAATGATATCAATTCATCAATACATCAGTTCAGAAAATGTTTCATCATTTCTGATTGTTTTTAAAGTTTTTCTTTCTTTTTACTTTTATAAAACATTTTTTTAAAACAATGAGACAAAGAGCTTCACATGGAAAGAACTAAATAAAAAACACTTCAGCATCACAATCCAGAAAAATCCTGCAAAGAAAAATGCAAAAAACACAAAAGAGAAGAAACAACATGAAACATGGTGCGATTGTAAAAATAAAGCGTAAATAAAAAGCTCTTAAAAATATAATTTCTGGGGATTCTAAAGCCTGAGAGTCCTGACTGTTACCACGGCCACCTTTCTGATCGTCTATGCTGCTCTGTTAAAAATGCCACTGAATCAATAATCAATATCTTCACCCCTGAACTGTTAAGCAGCACTTATCGACATGTTAAGCCTGAAGATCTGAAGCTCTCACAGCAGACTAAGAGCTTTAAATACAATCAGTCTGACAGGAGGATTCAGGACCCTGCGACGTTCTTCTACCTCACTAAATAAATACCGAAATTAACCTTTAAATCAGTTTACACCTGCTGATGAACAGGAAATCCTATCAGTCAGCTCTAATATGATTTGTCTCTTTGAATAGTCTTTAAATGACTCATGTTTTAACAAAGCTACAGAGATCACTTCATAAAGGTTAAAGAGATGTTGATCCAGTAACAGAGTCTAACAGTGACCATCAGTGTGACACTGAGTGAGCAGCAGCGTGTGTGTAACGTCCCGCCTCCCCTCTCTGTGGACTTTTCACATTATTTCCTCGTTTGCTCCAGATGGACGAGACTCATAATTATCATCACTCATGATTACTGCGGAGCCTGAGGGCTTCATCACTTTAATGTAAACAGATGTGATTTCTGAGAGCTCGCTGAAAGCTGCTTTTATGGAGGACGGATTGTGTGTTTCCTGATTTTAGGAGTTAAGGTAACAAGTTATCAAAGTCAGAGGCAGGTAGAGAGCTGAGGGCAAAGATGGATGATTCATTAGTTTTAAATCTTCAGGACCCACAGTGAGTGTAGAGTGCTGGAGAAACAACAGACTCTGATGAATCAAGTGTCCTGCAGAATCAGTGCAGCGTCCAGGCTGTGAAACGTCCTCACAGTGTGGAGTCAGACGTGTCCCTCTGAAGGACATTTCTAGCGTCTGTTTCTGTGCTAAGCTAACTGAAGCTAACCTCATATACTATTAAAAAGCTCCGCCTGCAGAAAACTCTGCTGCATATCAAACCAAGCGCTCCCTAAACTAACAGCCCCTCCCCCAGGGGGCGGTGGAGAGGTTTGGGCATCACTTTTGGGGGAGCTGGCATGTCATGTGATCAGCGGGTGGAAGAGTAAACAACAGAGACGGTGTTGCGGTTCAACAAGTGACCATGTTAACTGGAGACTGTCAGCCGAATGTCCTTGTGATTGCCTCTCTGTTGTTTCCATTCTGAGCTCAACATAAACTTCTCTGTTACATCTGACTTGTTGTTTGTGCGACATGTCATGAAGGTTACTGACGCTGTCATGTTTTGAACGCTGCTTGTTGTTAGGCTGAAACAGGAAGAGAGAAAGTCACTCGTTAAACTGAATCACCGGTCCTCTGAAACACAGCACACGGTGCAGCATGATGAGTGTATGAAGGCAGAGAGGGAGACCGAGCTGCTCCCCGTCCTCGTCCAGCGTCAAGTCAGACATCCTGAACAGAGACACTGTGTCGGCGACACTCTAACCAAGACACACTGACATTACCCATCATGCACCACATTCAGGAAAATAACCTGATTTTAAGTCTTAGTTTGATGCGAAAGTTGTACATGAGCCTGAATGCAGCACAGAATGGAACTGAAAGCGTTGCTCTGTTTATTTAAATGTGGAAGAACAATAACAAATGTCCCTAAAATCAATAAATAATTGTGATCATCATTTTGGCTGTAATCCTGCAGCTCTAGTTCACAGATGTTATTTCTCTAAGTCTCATTACAACAGCCTACAAAGCTGCAACAGTCTCACCTGCGTGTGATGCCCAAGAAGCATCAGTTCAAAGCTGCAGTTCCTCTGGTGTCCACTTGAGGCTGTCTCCAGCAGTGAGTCAGTCCCCATAGAGCCCCATGTTAAACTTTACAGCAGAAATAAACATGTTTACAGCCTGGTACAAAAAACAGTTTGGGTCTCTATAGCTCATTTCTCTCTTCATGACAACTGTACGGGGAGACTCTTTATACAGCTCACCTGTTTACATTATATTAAGGCTTAAAGTGATGCAGCATTAGGGGCGTGGCCTCTTTGAGTGACAGCTGGGAGCTGCTAGCTGTCTGCTAGGTGTCCCCTCAGCTACGGGTTACTAACTAAACTTTCTGCCATGATTTTGGCGTTGATCTCTTGTTAGGTGTTAGGTCTCTAACAATGTGTCAGTGAATGTTTCTGCCTGTTAAATCTCTCTCCTCTTTGTTCAGTAAGACACCATATTTCATTGTTTTTTTTTTACCATGATCAAGATTAATATCCTTGTTAGGAACACTAAGCACTTTATTAACCTCTCCTGAGATCATCACTGAACAGATGTTCATATTGGCGGTAAAAATAGAAGAAAAGGGGCACTGCTGAATTTACTTTTAGGCCAAGCAAAGCTGGCAGTTTATTAAGCAGGAAAGAAAAACGGAAAGATGGCAGAGAGGTGGAGTATTGTAAGAAAACAAAGAATGGAATGATTGATTTGGATGCTTTTTCAAACTGTATGTTATTAAGAAGGGGCGGGGTCCCATGAGGCAGGACATGATGTAAAAATCACACTGCATTCCCCACAACAAGCCAGCAGCTCCTGGACCTCCTCATCTCTCCGGTCTGCAGACTTCTCTGCTGTCGTCTTGTAAACGATCCTTCTTCTTCAGCCTCAGATGTTTTCAATCATCCTGTTATGCGTCGCTCTGCTGGTTTCAAACCGGTCACATGATATAAACTTCATCACCCCGCCCACTCGCTCGCGGTGAATGTCCCTAACTGTTACCTGCTGCGTTCACACATCGGCTCACCTCGACTTCTTGCGGACATTTTACCAGGAGGCTGCAGGAAACAGTCTGCAGAGAGTCGGGGGGAAATGTTTGGCTGTTCGTGTTCACACATGCAGCCCAGCCGGACGATGTGGGGACATGTTCCTAAGTGCATTGCACGTTTAAAAGAGCTTAACATGCTAAGCAGAAGTACAAACAAGTAAAGGATGGTTACTCAAACTGCGTGCAACTGATACAAAGAAGTAACCCAAACAGACTAATATAGTCATGTGGAAGACACGTGCTGTACAGAGTGATGGACACAGCTTCAGTGTGAAGACGTCTGCACGCTTCCTCCTTCAGATCGTCTCCGCTCTGAGGATCTTCCAGACGCCTCGGGGGAGAGATGAGTGATTCAGGCTTCCCCCGCCTCTCCAGTCACAGCGGGGGGTCTTTGATAAAGCATGAAAGCTCTGAACACGCTTCCAACTTGAGCATCACAAACTCCTGCAGGGAAGTTTGGGAACACATGCAGACAGGAATCAGGACAGGAAGAGCTTTTATTGTGATGTGAGTTCTGCTGGGATATCTGGAGGTTAGGCACGAATCCTGCAGAGAGTGAGTAAATCTGTATTAGCTGTATGAAATGTGCTGAACAGAACTTATTCTGACTCATATTATCACCTCCTCTGGCGGAGTTCCTCTGCATGCTCCTCTTAATTGAAAAGTATTCATATTTGAATAAAAGTGAGTGACCTGAGGCGGAGAAGTCAGTGAGCTGGCTGATAATAGAGCCTTAAACCCTCAGGACGCTAACAGTCGAGACAGGAGAACATCTTTTATCTGTCTCATATTCCTGCAGCCAGAGACGAGGGCAAATTACCCCGTGCATGTAAAACCCTGAGCCCTGCGTCTGCCTGCGGCTCCTGCTGCTGAGGTGATAGTGACTTATTAGATTATCATGCTGGAACATGTAATTAGCGGGCCGAGCCGAGCGCTCAGACAGGAGGCTCCATCCATTTAGCATTAGCTCCAATCTGATTAGCGTAGCGTGCCGCATCACAGGCTGCATGGCTCTGATAATATGGCGACACAACGCATCCTGTTCCACTGCACATCACACATCACATCGACTCTGACAGACATGACCTCACTGCAATTACAGGGTCATCTTTACATCGTCCTCTTCACAGTGTTTCCTCTTCTGTCTTTGATCGTAGGATGACCAAATGTCCTGGAATAATCCTGAATTTCTCCTGAATCCTGAGTTTGACTCATGTCCCATCTGTTAACATGGAGGAGGCGGGCTTTATGAGCTATACTGCAGCCAGCCAGCAGGGGGCGATAGAGAGGGTTTGGCTTCACTTTTAGGGAGCTGTCATGTCGGCCATCTTTTTATACAGTCTGGGCCGATGGACAGACAGCTTAAGTAACCACTGCTAAGTGTTTAGCCTTGGACGTCACCATGAACTCCCCCGTCCTGAGTTTCACTTTCATCTGGTCGCCCTAATCCTCCATGAAGGACGCTGTCAGTCAGATCAGGAGAGGAACACGGTGCCTTCAGGTGTGAAATACACAACACAGCCCTTCAGTCCAAACGTTCAGCCTGGTTGGTTCATTTCTGCAGACTGCAGACTCCAAAGATAAAGTCTGCAGTAATGCAATAATGACTTTAATGTGAGGTGATGCTGAAAAAGTAAACTTAACATTTTAATAAAATAAATTATAAACTTATTAATAATATGTGCATTTAAATGAATGCATTAAGAAGTTCATGTGTCACATTAAATTATTCATTCAACATTTGGCATAATAAGGAAATTGACAAACTTAATGAAGTTACATTTTTTATGAGATTTTATTTTTCATTTATTATTTATATGCAAACATTAAAAAATGATTCTGTTCTTCTTCTCTTCAACACGCCGTAATCTGTGATATGGGCTTTATCATAAAGTGTCTTAAACCTGCATCCTTTCTAGTGTCCAGCAGGGGGCGACTCCACTGGTTGTCTGATCCTATAGAAGTCTATGAGAACATGCTCCTCCTCCTCTCCTGATGTATTCCCTCAGTAAACATGTTCCTGATGAGTTTATGGTCTCAGTCTCTAGTTTCAAGTCTTCTTCAACACAGCATGATGTTCATTCAGTCACTGATGCTCCCATTGAGAGTCACACAGACCAGGAAGAGGGGAGGGGTTAGGGCGGGGCTACCTGTGATTGACAAGATGCTACGACGGTGAACATAAAGTGCGGATGCACATTTCTAAACAGGCTAGGGAAGTGTTAGCCGTTAGCTTATTGTTTGCTAACCCCTCGCTGCTCTCCAGCTCCACCCTCTACACCTGCTTAAGTTCACCATACATCCTCTCATTACCTGCAGTCTATTGGCTTTAAATGGAGCTGACTGGAGCTGACACACATCATCTATATAAGTGGAACACACACACCTAACATAGTTAACATACATCGGACCCTCCCGGCCATTAGCAGCTTATTGGGTTCTGCTTCAGTCTGATTGAACTGGACATCCTGACATACTGGCAGAATAATGACTGACCCCTCCCCATCCACTACATGTGTGTGTGTGCGTGCGTGCATGTGGGGAAGGCAGCCCTGAAGAATGAAGATCACCTGTGTTTCTTCATTGATGAGCAGAAATGTGAAATGACGATGAACAGATGATTGCAGGGTTGCACTTCTTTAACCCTGTCAGACTCATGATGGTAGTTTAAAACGATAGAGGAGGAAATCACCGGGCGGAACAAGAGATTTTCTTTCCTCTTTTTATTCATTAGTTTTGGTTAAAACCAGCGCCAACACTACCTACCATGCAGCTCTGCCCTGACAGCTGCTAGCTGCAGCTACAGCATCCTGAGGCTTTCATCCTGAGCAGCAGCAGCAGGCTGCAGAGGTCTGGTGAGCTCACCTCTCTCTCAGTCAACACTCGCAGGTTTATTTCTTTTACTAAGTTGTTCTTCAGTCCAAACCAACGCTGACTCATCACTTACTAGACTTCACTCTGGAGCTTCTGGAGACACTAATGGCTCAATATAACTGTTTTCACAGGTGCACAAGTACTTCCCAAAGTCGGAAATGTTGGAAGGTGGAAAACCAGTTACTGTTAATGTACCGCGTTATTAAGTAACACTAGTTTGGATAATGGGGAAGGCCCCCTGCATGCCACAATTCATTGCAGAGGAGTCCAAACAACTTGTGCTTGTTTTATTCCAAAATAATCAACAGTACATTTTCTGTAAAATGGGATACTGAATTAATAAAGTGTTTAAAAGTGGTTATTTAATCTATTTGAAGACACAGCACCGATATGACTGCAATGGTTCAGTCGTCGGCCTCGCTCTCCTGGTTGATCAGCTGTTCAGTTTGTGCTGCAGCTGGTTTGTCTTTCTGTGTGCAACTTTTGTGTTTCCTAATCTTTACGTCCTCTCTTCACACAAGCAGCTTGGTCTGTGTCTCCAGGTCTAACGGCATGCTTTGTTCAGCGAGTCAGCTGCTTGCCACAAGCCAGTTGGCATAGAGTGGGTCTGCACAGTACTGCTGGTGGATGTGGCCTTAAGCCTCTGATCATTTTGTTTCCTGGGAAATGTAATCGTAGCCTAATGTTTGTTTAGAGTATGAAGTTCTACACTTTGCATTGTGGAGGTTGTCTATGGAGTCGGTCGGGTTGAAGGGTTAACATCCTGAATCCTGCTAGTTAGTGAAGAACCTGAACGCATCACACATACCCAGTTTGAATAGTTTGAATAAAAGAAATACGCTAACGAGACTCTACAGAATTGTAGACAATAGTGTATCTATAGTGTATGTTTAATGTGGCTTAAAGAGACCTCATGAATCTTAATATGTTATATTAAAACGTAACATATATGAATAACGTGTCTCTGACTCCATTAATGAGCTGCTTCCTGTTAAGTGTACAGCACAACGCCGCTCCATCTTCTGCAGGGGGAATCAGGAAATGTTCATTACTTATTCATGTGCTCATTAGAAACCAAGACATGTCGGTCAGTGAGACTGAGCAGCTGTCTGCAGATAAACCCACAGACAGGCAGGTCAGACGTTCAGACACAAACCTGTTAATGATGTTAAAGTCATCAGCTGAGATCTGGAGAACTGTCAGGAGTCGAATCTGTGCAAAATGACTGTAAACGTTTCAGGGGAAACACGACTGTAATATACATCTGGTAATCAGATACAGATAAACATGTTTAAAGTGATGCAGCGTTAAACTCTTCCAGCAGCTACGTGTAAAAACAGACTGATATTAAAATACAACAGTAATCTTTAAATACTTCTGCAGGCCTGGATTTAAGCCTCACATAAAAGGCAATCTTTAAAGCTTTATCATAAGTGCTTCACATAATATCTTTAATCACTTTGTATTAGGAAGGTTTGAACCACACAGGGGACAAAAATAATAACGTGTTGTGTCTCATAAACAGCTCCAGCACGGGTTGAGTGCGTATCTCGTCACCTGAATGTGTCCTCAATGCTTTGTCAATTATAAACTAAGAACTGGTCACAGGCCACGTCTGTGGGAACTTGTGGTGTGAAGTTTGTTGTTCGAAGTGTAAAATGTTCTAAAATCGGTATGAGCTGCTGTTACTATGAATCCACTCAGAATGGATTGCGGCCACTAATTGCACCATGAATTGCTCCTCTCTCTGCTCTGTCTCCAGGTCCGATCACAAAGCAGATTGTATTCATGATTATCAAGCGAAAACACGACCGCGTGTTTCTACTCGGTGCAGTTTGCTCTTGTTTTGTGTCTGATGGCACCTCCACTCTGTGCTGCGCAGAGCTGCACTCCTGACGGAGCTCCAGTCTGTCACACACAATGATGAGCTGGATGGGGAGGGGGCATGTCCCTCCCATGTATTGTGAAGTCGAGTCTTGACAGATGTGATACAAGTTTATAACAAAGCTTCCTCCCTGGAGTAAGCCAGCAAGAGCAGCTCGTCCAGATAAACACTCTCATCCACGTCGTGTGTAAGGGTCCAGACCGTCTCATGGTGAAAGTGTACTCATATGTGCCGGGGTTAAGCCTCGGACAGCCGTGTACTGATTTAACCCCTTAATTATAACAATGATAGGTCATTTAGTTGTTGGTCGTCCAGAAGAGGAATTGTTGTGGATGTTTGTTGTTGTCAGTACGTTAATTATCCAAGTTATCATCTCGTGGCCATGTGTTATAATTCTTTCCTCAGATGTCACCAGAGGGGCTCCATGACAGACTGTATAAAAAGATGGCCGACATGACAGCTCCACCCTCTCTATCACCCCCTGCTGACTGGCTGCAGTATAGCTCATAAAGCCCGCCTCCTCCATGTTAACAGATGGGACATGAGTCAAACTATAAAATCAAAATACACGTCAAATACATTTTTCTCCAACATGGTTTCTGTCATTATAGTTAGTTCTTATCATGCTGATTTATGTCACAGTGTTTATTTTTCTGACAATTTTATTTTTAATTAGTTATTTGATGCTGTAAAAAGGGGGCGTGGCCTCATGATTGACAGCTCTGTGGACAAATGGGGCTCCTGCAGCGTTCTGTTCCCGAGTAGCAGAGTAGAGGAGGAACGGCGAGAGGAGACGTAACTAACACTAACACTACAGTCATTGAACTTTCCATCAGCGTGAATATCTGCTTCAGACCGACACAAGAAGCTGTTCTGCTGCAGACTGAGCCCACCTGAGGGCTCCAACACGCCAAGGACACCTGAGGGCTCCAACACGCCAAGGACACCTGAGGGCTCCGACACGCCAAGGACACCTGAGGGGGGTTTAGGCTTCATCTTTGTACGAGAGGAGGCGGAGACACGGTTCATCTTATCTGATGATCTGATTTGGTCTCTGATAAACTAACAAGAAATTAAACTCTGGACTGAAATTAAAGACTTATATTAAAAACCTCCGTGTTACAGGGAGACAGCACTCAGTGAGAACACAAAGAATCAAAGACATTAAATGACGGAAAAAGTGACACAAAACTTTCTGCTGTACAAACCGACATGAAGGTAAAGAAGTGGAGGAGTGTGACAGCAGGAGAAAGAAAGAGGGGAGAAGAAAGAGGACGATGCAGGTGGAGGTGCTGCGAGTCTGCCAGGAACTAATTCTACTTAATCTGCTTCACCTACTGCTGAGGAGACAAACTGCCAACCGGCTTAGAGCAAAGACAGAGCGAGGAGGAGAGAGTGGAAACAGCTGAGATGAAAGAGGAGGGAGAAAGGTGCAGACGTAGAGGGGTGGAGAGGGGGAGAGAGGGAGACAGAGAGGGTGGAGGTCAGGAGAGGCGACGATGAAGGATAGGAGGATGATGAAGAAGGGGAAGGATGGAGGGATGAAGAGAGGTTTTAAATCCATTTACTCCAAAGTTTTTATGACAAGCATGAAAGTCTTAAAAGCTTTAGTGATTTCTCTGCCTCCCTGTCAGCTGCTTCACTTTCTGTTACAGAACGGACGAGAAATGAGTTTGACTTTAGAAGTACAACAAGATTCATGCAAGAGGAGAACAAGGAGCTAAATGACTCTAGCTGACCGTCAGAGAAACAGCAGAGAGACAAACAACAAGTAAAGAAGAAAATTAAGCTGCAGTTCCTCTGGTGTCCACTTGAGGCTCCAGCAGTGAGTCCCCTCAGCTAACTCAGTCACTGAACGTAACCTCTGGGCCGTGTTTGTGCTCTTGGAGCCTTTTGGAGATTTGTTCATGTAAATATCAGACAGATAATCTGTGTGTGTATAAAGCTTTATTGCACAGGAAGTCCATTTAAGGGATTTTTTAACAGCAAACAAAACAGCAGAGGTTTTACAGTAGCTGTGAACTGAAATAGTGATCTTCACAGAGAGCTATATTACTTAAAGCATCATCAAACTATCTATGAATGAACATCTTTTCTTAAAGGAAACACATCCCACGTCTCTAACCTCGACACGGTAAAAAAAAAAAAAAAGTAAGAATTTGTACCTGTATACAAATAAACTCACTGGAAACTTTTTATAAATAAAGTTTATTTACTTACTCGTAAGGTATGTGAACCTTCCTGTAAGTGGCCACTAGAGCCAGTTCATTCATGTTTCCTGGTTTGAACCTGTACACCCCGGAACCTGTATAGTAAAAATGCGGAATCTGTCCACGCCTACTTTTCTCACACCTAGCAGGTCCGAGACGATTCGCGTTGTACGGCAGCTTAAATGTCCATCACACTAATTATTGTGTTTACACATAATGTGAAGTTTGTGCAGACTGTGTGTGAACGTGTTTTGTTTCAGTACAGCACAGCAGTATGCTAATGCTAATGTTATACATGGGTCTACCAATGTCAGTGAAGCGTTATGCTTGTTGTCCAGAATGTAAATAACTTGTTAATCTTTATAAGGTTAAAGATTGTTTTTATGCTAACTTATAATTCAGAGTTTAACAGGGCCGGAACAAAAGATTGCAAACGTCAGAACAAGATGTAACACATGCAAACATTAAACAACAACATTTATAGAAACAGACAATAACAATATAAGAAGCCTACACAAACACACCTCACAGGACAAACTCTGAAACAGGTTAATTACCTGCTTTCCTTTTTTCCCTCAGACCTGCAGACGGTGCTGAAAACATTCCTCACAGATTTTCCTCCTGACTGAACGATCACAAGGAGCTGCAGATTTGACGGCTGCACATAAATGATGTAAATCAGCTGTTCCACCACGACCTATGGTTTCCGGAGGTCATGTCGGTGAACTCATCGTGATGTTCAAGCAGCCACTCTGACATGGTTCCTACGGCAGCAGTAGGTGATGGAGTTATGTAACCAGGTTTCAGCCGTGCCAGAAAAACACTTCCTCCTCGTCTCCAGTTAAATTGACTCACTTGTGACTTTTAGGCCACAAAGACTCAGCTGCACTCTGCATTTAAACTAATGTTCCTGCTCTGTGGTCCTCCCCCCTCCCCTCTCCTCCCCTGACTCATGCAGCCAGCAGGTATGAGTCAGACGGCCACATGTGGAGGCACCTCGCTCCCTCGCTCATGGCAACAACAACCTGAACAACCTGTGGACCCTCCGGTCATCACAGAGCTGCGTCCTCTGAGTGAAATAAAACTTCTTTTATTTTCTCACCTCTGGTTCTCATCTTGTAACACTGACATGGTAGCTAGCTAACAGTAGCTAATGAAATGTCAAACTTTGTTTTACCTTTAGAGAACGGCCTGATGTCCCTCCAGATTTTCACTATGTCCGTTCATCAGTGGTGAATTGATAAAGACTTTTCTGATTGCTTACGTTTATGTGAACCTGCTGTCCTTTGGATGAAAACACTCGAGCTTTCCACCGAGTTTGACTTGAGGAAAAGATGCTGCTGTATGAATTCTTACAACTTGAAAGTTTTCCATCAAAGCAGTAGCTTTCCTGGTCTTTGCTGCCAAACAGTTACTACAGACAAAGTCCAAAAGAACGGCGCTCATCACCACAGGTTCCCCCTCAGAGAACATAGAATATTCAGTCAGACAACTCACGTTTGAAATGTTTATTGCAGCAGCAGAACACAGCTTGTGTTTGGCGTCGAGGCTCTGACCTCATGACTCCTCACAGATTTATTTTACATGCAGAAACTTGAGGAGTGATGAGATGATATCTTAAACCCCTGTAGCCGGAGCCTGCAGGTGGATGCTGGGGTGGTGGAGGTATGAGCACAGTGCTGGTGCAGGGCAGCGATGGCGATGACAGAGAAGAGATAAATAGGCCGCCACGCTGGGAGGAAGTGTTTGTCAGGTGATTGTGGAGAGTGACGCAGAGCAGCTCGAGCCGCCTGCCTGAACGAGCTTGCATGCGTCGCTCCATCACTAAACATTCGTTGGCTCAAATAAATTTTACTACATTTGTTGCATCAAATTAAACATTAAAAAACAGCTCAAACATTTCAGAGAGAACCTGAAATAAGTGCTGTGCCCAAAGTGACCGCATGCAGCTCATTAAATGGGTTGAAACAACCAGTCTGCACTAAAGGTGATGAACTCCAACAGGCCTTGTGTAAATGTAGTCAGCAGACAGAAAGCTTCGGTCTCCTGCTTGCAGTGCCTACATGTACCAGGATGCATTGCGTACATGCTGCAGCCGCCTCGGCCTTGCACAGCTGCATTTCTTCGGTTGTTTCCTCTGCATGAAATGAATACGACTGAATATTTTGTTGCCTTTTTCACTGTTGGTTGCAAAACAAGCGGAGGCAGAGACCTGAAATCTTCCATGACACCAACTTTGTCAAACGTCAGAACTACAGATTTCCAGCAGACACGAACACAGATGTGGAGTGTTTCTGCAGAACCAGCAGGCTTTCTCACACTCTACATGTAATTCTGATGAATCAAGATAAGGCTGAAAATGGTCTGCAGACAGTTTTTAATTAGGATTCAGAGCGGGGACCTCCTGGTGGTGTCATCAGCTCTCACAGACACATTTTATCCTCAGACGACTTTAACATTCATCTCTCTTCACTGTGAAGTCTCTTCACTCACACTCTGACTCGTTCTTCAGTTAATGCGGAGAAAGGAGGATGTTATCTGGGTGCACTTTTTCATCCCGTTCCTCTCTAACCCTCCTCGTTTTTCAGTAAACGCTGATAACTAGAGGGAGATGTCTCAGTCAGCTGATAAGAGTTATTGTCAGAGGACACAGCAAACACTTCCTGCAGAGCAAAACAAGCAGGAGAAGAAGAAATGAGTGTGTGTGAGTATTTCTCTGCTGAGAAGTTTTCCTGGAGTTAACTTCATGCATTAATCAGGTGACAGTGTAATCTGCTGCTTCATATCCACAGACTGATGCGACTGTCTGACGTTCTGCCTGCTCTGCACAAAGTATGAAAGTACTTAAAGAGCAATTTAAAGCCTGAAACCTCTGCCATCTCTGACACCTCACAGATCTGTTTCTCTCTCTGCTTCCTGAACCACTTTCTGCTGTTTCAGAGAATGATCTAAATTTCCTGTAATAAAGCTCTTCAGCAGCTTCAGTCCGATACGCAGCCTCAGCATCGCTCATGAGTTCCTGACAGTGGACGCTCACGTGGCAGCTACTGAGATGAACAGTTTGTGTTGATGTTGGCGCCCCCTGTGGATCAAAGCGGTGCGTCTTCTCTCTGCTGAATCCATGCAGAGTCCAACAGTCGATGAAATGCAGCGGAGCGAGGCCGAGGCGGCTGTAGCATGTACGCAATGCATCCTGGTACATGTAGGCACTGTAAGCATTACTTTCTGATGTAAAGTCTCTCACAGTCAAACGTATCACTCGCTGTGAATCTTCATGTTTCTGCAGCGTGCTGTCGTCTGACACCGACCTGACAGCAGCCTCAACAGGCGTTAAAAATAACTAACTGGATAAAAGCCCCTTTTACGCTGCCAGCTCAAGGCAGGACTGTTTCGCCTCTTTAATGTAAAACGCACGGAGGCAGAATGGTTGGGCGAAGGCGCTCCGTCTCTGAGTCGGCATCAGAGGTGGAGAAGAAACAGCATCAGGATTGTAGCCTGACGCTGTTTGCTAGATGGATGGAGGAAGAACGAGGAAGAGCGCATTGCTCGCTCAGTAGAGCCCAGATGTATTTCCCTGTCGCAGCAGCAGCTAACTCGAGGTTGAGGCGTCCCCGGAAGACACACATCACATCGCATCTTCTTCTTCCCAGAACGCAGAACTCCTGCTTAAAAGTTATCACAATAACTCCCTCTTCCCTCCCCTGGAGCTACTACAAAAAAACAGCAACATAAAGAGGAACTTTTACAGCGTTAGAGTATACGGAGGAGCCAGCCGGCGTTACAGCGCCGTGTGTGCGTATGTGAAGCACACACTCTTTGTTCACACGTTGTGCATGTTTTGCTTCCTCGGAGCCGGAACGCCGTAAGAACACACACCGGAGCGGCTCTGTGCCGGCAGTGCTTGGTTCACTGATGAATGCCAAAGGCAGCGTAACACCTCAAAGGGCTAAAGTCCGTCTTCATACTTTTGTAGCTCACAAACAGGCATCAGGATGAAACTGTTTCCTAACCAGACAAAAGCTCTCGTTTGTCCTGAAGTTCTGTTTTACAGAATCCAAACATCAGCATGTTAACGCGCTGGTGAAACAGACGGTTGGCCGACAGTCTCTCAGGGCTGCTAGCTCGGCTTCAAACTGTTTAGCAATAAACTGATCCAACTCTTTATGAATCCGATCTTCTTGTTCCCAACATTACAGAACACGGTCACAGCGGAGCTTAATAGATGGGACACGTAATGTTTGCTTCCACGATGCAGATCAGAGCTTTAATCGTGTGTTTGCATGTGTAATAATGAGTGTACCTTTAAATCAGGGTCAGAGAGGACACAGAGACGTGATGTGTTGTAAGGCCGAGCCGTACAGATGTGTGTCAGCTGGGATCTATTCTTGGTCCTGCAGGGAAGTGAGGCTGGCTGGTCCCCGCAGAAACACACAAATGTTCATGTAGTTATTACATAAGACAAACAGACAAGGATTTCTGCATCACTTGTGTGTGTCAGGATGTGGCCTGCGACCTTTCATTTTGAAAATCGGTCAGCTGGGCTAAAAAGGTTCGATCTCCTCGTCCTTGTTTTTCTCCTGGTTCGAGCTCCGGTGTGTTTCTTTAAAGACTTGTGGATCTGAGGGGAGACACTCCGACGACTCGCCGTCAGCCTCACTGAAACGTTTTACACTCACATGTTGATTAAGGCGATGCAGCAGCTCAGTGTGGGGGAGCAGAGATTAATTCATTCACATTTTCAAAGGGGTTTGGTGGAGACGCCGTAAATAGCTGCATCTCGTGTTGGATTACAGTTAAATTAATTAGAGAACAACAGGAGGTGGAATCTGATCTCACACAGACACCCTCGGTGCTGTGTCTATTTTCAAATTAAATATAGATTTGTTCACTTTTAAAGAGTTTTATTTGTATCTCAGTTCATTTAACAAAACGATGACAGCAGGAGTCCTGCTATCTTATTAAGCAAAGTTACTGACAGGCTGGAGCTGAAAGAGCGAGGTAATACTGTACGACAGAAGAACGTGTAAGACAAACACAGATTATAGGCAGAGCTTTACTGCTCTTATGATGTATCACATTTGGTGAAGCCACAAAGAGAGAGGGCCTGATGCAGGCTTTAAAAATGAATTGAATAAAGAGGCAGAACAAGCGGCGTAACGTACAGGGGAATCAATATGCAAAATCAAGGTGCAAACACAAGTAGAGCCACAAGGACACGTCCACACGAGGAGCCGGACAGAAGGAACCGACTGACTCAGTTCAGGGGCTGCAGCCTTCGAAGGATGCGGGCTGCAGAGGATGAGTCATTCGCTGTGTAGACGCTAAAGCCGAAACGAGACGGTCCGCTCTACGGAGGATTTCCTGTTTGCGTCACCAGCTGTTCCTGCCCTTACCCTTGTGTCGCCTAGCAACAGGTAGCGCGCTGGCTTAACCTGTTATTTTAAAGATAATTTGTCTCAAGGCCCCTTTAGTATTTAACATTTGTATCGCTACCAGAAACGTTTACATTTAAAATTGTTCCTCGGCCGCTTAAGAGTCCGCCATCACGTTTGAAGTGGCGCTAAATGAATCTTTGGACACGTTTGGCCATGAAGGATGCACCCGATGGATCCTTAGTGGCTCGGGAAAAGGAGAATGTATTTGCCTGCCGCATCTGAAGGATCCTTCAACGCACAGCTGTGACGCAGTCAGCCTTCAAAAGATGCAGTTGCTGAACTAGGACACAACTAAAGACTATACTCAGAGGGTAATCAGGGACAAACACAGGTGAAAACAAAGGCAGGAAAGGAAACAAAGTTAAAGCTGCACATGAGGGTCAAATTGACAAAACAGGAAGTGATGACTCGGCCCCCTTTATGTGTGCCTGCACATGGAAACTCGCCTCGTAGTTTAGGCCTCAGCTGGCTCGCTGACGATCTGGAGCTGGTGTATGATTTGGCTCTGGGATTTGGGAATGAGACACAGGTGAGCAGGTTTGAAAGGTTTGAGGCCGTCAGAGTTTTGTGTTAGCACGGTGGTGGTTAGCTCCTGTGAACGTTTGACGTAGGGAGGAAGGAAATGCCTCGTTAGCGTGATACTAGCTTATAAAGCTAACCCTGCTAACTTTTCAGCCTCACACAGCAGATAACACGAATGTCTGCACACACAGCTGCGTCTGTTTCTGCTCTGTTTGTTTTTCTTCTTGTGAATTTTCACCAGGAGCATGATGGGAAATAACTTGGACAGGATTCTAGTTGTAGTCTTGTAAATAGTGACCCTGCATGAAACCCAGTCTTTTTAAAATCTGAAAATCGTACAGATGTGACTCTTTGTGTATGTTAGACACCACAGATACACCTCACTGATCCGCAGCACGAACTTTGTTTGCAGCCTCGGCTAATCTCCATTTTCATCCTGAGACTCTGATTTGTTGCTCATTGATTCTTTATTTAGTCTCATTTAGTATTCATTGTGTTTTAACAAGTCTCCTGCTGACACCCCATCAATAAGCCAGCCTAATTACAGCACCCGATGAACCCACCCGAGCACAAACATAACGATGAAGCATGGTGGAGTTTGGAGGAGGAGGACAGAGAGGAACAACAGCGGCTACAGTCCGGCTCCTCTCACAGTCTCGGCGTTCGCCTCCGTCGCTCGACGTTTCCTCTGTGGCTTCATCTCATTTCTGCTTTAATTAAATCCTCTGCTCACAAAGTAATAGAGAATTGATTACTGATATGAAGCATGATGGTACCGTGTCATGTTCCATGAGCGTGATGGGATTATGATTAATACAGAAATGAGGCTCCGCTTTGTCCTGAGGTTGAAGCACAACCGCAGTCTGGATCCAAATGTACAGAAGACCGAAACACCGCAAAACTAACGACTGTTTCACATCAAAATGTACGGGAGCTTAAATGATTGCTGTCAAACTTTAGCCTTTATCCTGCTTTTGATCCAAACAAATCGAAGGTAGCGCCGTGGTTTAATCAGCTGACCGTCGTTCAGTGAAACACAGGACGCACTTCAGAGAGCGAGGAAGATGATGGGCTACGTTAGCTAACATTTTTAGCTGTTTTTTAATTACACTTGAGCACACAGGCCGTGTTGTGCTTGTGTATGTGTTATACCAAAAAAGTATATGAAGATCCGCACGTTACTGGAGCTTCCTGGCGTGCGGATCTTCATATATTTTCTTTAGATTACTGAAAGAAATATAAGAAGTATAATTCAGTAATCTGTTCCTTGACGTCGTCCTGCTCAGAGCTGTTCAGTGAGTCGTGTGGATTTCCTCTGTCACATGAAGACGCTGGCAGTGACGTGTATCCGCAGCATTAAGGACTTAACACGGTGTCAGCTCAGTATTAACAGTGATAACAGATCCTGCTGCTGACTGACTCATCTTCTCTGTGACTGAGTGTGTTTGCAGATTTCTGTCTGTGAGGAAATAAGTTCTTTGGGTATTTCCTCGGCCAGAGCATTCTGCAGTGTGTAACTGAACGCTCACACACGCTTTAATTTACTACATCTCTTAAAAGACAACTCTCTCAAGCGCTTTATTTCAGAGTTATGTTGGTTTTTATTGTTCAAAAACATTAAAAAAGTCTGAGTCATAACGATCTTTATGACTCCGAAAGAGTCGTACACAAGTTATATCAACATATCGACCACGGAAAAAACTATTTCACCACAAGATCAATTAGTGGTTTTGTGCTACTTCCTCCTTCTGCTACAGTTTTAATTGCTCTTACTCAGTATCCTGTGTGATGATATAACGCTCCGGAGAAGCTACTAATGAACTATGCTGTGAAACTTTCTTCTACTTAATATAAAGAATAATTTTTATTTGACGGAGGAGGTTAAATAAAAAAGAAACAGGTTAGATGCGCTGCCAAAACAGCTTGCCATTGGTCAATGGTGCAATGTGCTTAATAAAGTTTAGTTAGCCTCAGTAGTTAGCATATATTTAGCAATTAAGCACATATTTAAGACGCATGGCTCTTGTTTAAACTACAGCACGTCTGCTTTCTTAGAGCTTAGACTGGCTTAGCTGGATGGCTATATGATAAAATTAGCATTAGCACATCTTGCAATATCTGCATATTTGTAATGCAGGGACAGAAAGCTGACAGGTGTACCGGCAGGAACAGAGCTGAACGTGTTTGCAAAAGAGAGATGAACGCTTCATGCTCCATTTTCTTCTGTTTTTATACAGTCTCCAAACTCGTGCAACACTGCAGATGCTTGTAAGAGTAAGCATTGTCGTATGTCATATGCTTAATGACTACACTGATATTTGCGTTTGAGAAAGGGTGTCTATCTGAGGCAAAGGATTATGATAGCGTCAGGACAATGACCTCAGAGCGAGCAGGAGACCTGCTCAAGGAGGAAGTTATCACCATAGGTTAGATATCACCAGAGCTGATGGTTAGCCCTGTTAGCCCCGTTAGCCCTGACCCAAGGAGCAGTCATTCTGATGAATTCTGGCTTTTGGTTTTGAGAACTTGAGACTGCATATAAAGATGGCCGACGTGTGTCCACCTCCTCTCATCAAACAAAAGCCTAAACCCCCCCGGGAGCAGGCGCCGCCATCCTGCTCATGTGTACCCAGAGTGTGTGCAGCAGAGATCGGCTGGTGGAGCCGCAGTATCGACATCCTGCCCCTTCCTCTACCCGACACACACCTTTACCTTGTGTCCTTGCCGTGTCGGAGCCCTCAGGTGTCCTTGGCGTGTCGGAGCCCTCAGGTGTCCTTGGCGTGTCGGAGCCCTCAGGTGTCCTTGGCGTGTCGGAGCCCTCAGGTGGGCTCAGTCTGCAGCAGAACAGCTTCTTGTGTCGGTCTGAAGCAGATATTCACGCTGATGGAAAGTTCACTGACTGTAGTGTTAGTGTTAGTTACGTCTCCTCTCGCCGTTCCTCCTCTACTCTGCTACTCGGGAACAGAACGCTGCAGGAGCCCCATTTGTCCACAGAGCTGTCAATCATGAGGCCACACCCCCTTTTTATAGCATCAGATAACTAATTAAACATAAAGCATATCATGCATCATGCGTTCTTATCATGCACAAATCAGCATGATAAGAACTAACTATAATATTTATAGTTTGACTCATGTCCCATCCCATCTGTTAACATGGAGGAGGCGGGCCTAATGAGCTATACTGCAGCCAGTCAGCAGGGGGGCAACAGAGAGGGTTTGGCTTGACTTTTTTGCTTGGTCACTACTTACTTACTTACATATAGTCGATGGAGGTGATCATATGGATTCATTATTATTATTCCCACCTCCTTATTACAGTCAGTAGTACATAGACACCGGCTGAATCACCGTATTAACTATCACACATCGAGATTCAGAGAAACCTGCTGAACGACCTCATAAACATGATTTAGGTGCAGGACACAGGCACGACTCGGCTGTGTTATCTGACTTTTATTGTTCATTTATCTAAACAACGACAGCACCCTTGAAATATGGAAGCACTTTATGGGAACTGTTAATTATGTGAGGACTGCTGTGATCTGCCTGCATGCACAGATCCCACACATGCAGGTCATTAAGGAGTTGTCGCGTTGACATGAAGTGTTCAGATCATTTCTAGTGAAGGTTCATGCTCGGTGTTAAAACAGGGAGACTCACTGCGGTTACTCAGCAGCAGAGGAAGCTCAGTGTCGGGGCCTTAAAATAAAAAAGAGCAAATAATATGAAAATGTTGGGTCAATATTCACAAACCGTTTTCCTGTAGCTGAGCCTGAACCTGAGTCACATCCAGGCGGAGGACACATACTCCCCAAACACAGAGCAAATGTCTGAGCAAACACACTCCTCATGTACACACTGCCCAAAGATGAATGTGTGTGTTGTATTTAATGGAGTGTGTTCCCGTCACCGAGCTAAATGTGCCGTCAGCAGTTTGGCTGACTGACAGCTTTAATTGGTTCAGACTTCAGGCGGCAGAGTGAAGAAAAATAATGTAAATGCAATAAATCTGCACATTTCCAAAAAGAAAGTGAGGCTGCAGCAGAGGAGTCGGAGCTAAGGTTTGGTCTAATAAGGAACTCGACTGATGTGAAGGTCGAGGTAAGACCGATTCCCCCGGAGAGTCAGAGTCTCACCTGCCCGTCCACAAAGGTTCATGCTTTTCTTTATCTCCTGGATCCATTCCTAAAGTTGTTCTGTTTGCATGGTCACCTCGCAGCTTTCATCTTCCTTTAGATGCTTCACGGTGCATCCAGAAAGTAGAGACAGAGCTACATCTCTATTCATCATATTCACACATCACGGTGGGACGCTCAGAAGCTGCTATCAAAAGAATAATATTGACTCGCAGTGATAAGCTGCCAAAATGCTGTAATTGTTCCACCTTCAGATCATCAGATAAAAGGACAAAGGGTGTTGAACATCTAGTGAGACAGAAGGTCATGTTTTAAAGAACAACAACATGTTTTACAACCTGTTAGCTCCTGTGAGAGAGCAGCTAACGTTAGCGTTCAATGATACAGCGAGTGTGCTGTAACAAAATGATGTTATGTTAGCAAGAAGGGAGTTCAATGCTAACATTAGCTGTTGTCTAATAGTAGCTAAAGTGTTATCAAATGTGTTGTTTTTACCCTTGCATCAGCAAACACCACTCCTGTTGCCTAGCAACAGGTAGCTAGCTAACATTTTCAAGGCTGCTTCATTGTTTTTTAACCTGTGTATCGCTAGCTATTCGAATGAGTTGAAACCAAAAACTTTGTAAAAGCGCAAAGTGTATTCCCCGGGCGCGTAAGAGTCCGCCATCTTGAATTGGTGCACAATTAATCTCAAGATACGTTGACCATGAAGGATGCACCCGATGGATCCTTCGTGGCCCAGAAAGGAGGACGCATTTGTCGGCTGCACCTGAAGGAGCCTTCGAAATGGCACAGCGTTTGACGCACCACTGTGGCGCAATCAGCCTTCAAATACATCCTCCGAAGGCTGCAGCCTCCGGACTGAGACACAGCTACAGTCTTTTTCTCTCCATCCGTGCGTCTCTGTGGAAGTCGCAGTAAGAGCTTCTTCACACAGCAGTGATTTGTGATGTTTTATGTTGCAAAAATAATTTAGACTCTACAAAAGAGGCATTTTACGCTGCAGAAAGCTATTTCCCTCTGCAGGTTGTCTGTGTGATGTGTGAGGAAATGAACAGCTCCTAATAGAAAGAGGCTTGTCGTCTTATTAATGACTATAATGTATTTTTATGAAACGGGAGATGGTGCTGATTAATAAGGAGCGGGAGGAAGTGACTGTGGCCTCTGTTATCTGTCTTTAAGAGAAATTCATCATCAAACAGAGTTAAACTCTGCAGAGGAGGAGGTGAAAAGTTTCCAGAGTTAATACAAATTAAACTTTTGGTCCTGATGGAGAAATGTTGTTTATCAATAGCAGCACTGCAGAGCTGAAGGAGTGCACGCTTTATGAGGCCTTATTAATGCAAGCAGTTTAATTGTGATCACTTATGAGGCTGTGGGTTGATCATAAATAATATTGCATCATGCAGGGAGGAGTTTAAGTTTTCCCTCTTTGATATAAATATTAACTTTAATACTCCAAAAAATCATTTGATTGGTTACAAAATGCAAATGTTTGTGCTAAAGAAGTCTTATAGTTCAGAATTTTACTCCCACGTCTTTACGGTGAACATCAGCGGCGTGCAGCTGTCCCTTTCAGATCATCCGATATGCATCGATTTGGTGCGATGTGATACGATGCATTTCATGCACTTCTTCCTTTGTTTTAAAAATGTAAGTAATTGTAAAGTAATTGCATGAACCGGCTCTGCTTACCTTCAAACAGATATATCTCATTAGAGAATCCAGAGTATTTGTTACAGCTGAAAACCGCAAAAAGAGAAACTAAATACGAGATTCTTACTAACGGCACAAATTTGAGCCAAATAAACTTGAAATCGAGATGAAAAATAAATATGGGAGAGCGTCGAACATGCAGGTGTGTTAAAATAAAAATCATGAAGATAAAATAAGAAACGTGAATTTTCAGATTTCATAACTTGGCTGTGATTGTCACGTACACGTGCATGTGACGTCCAGACATCGGCTGTGGTTGCAGTCAGCAAGCTTTATACCTCGGCTCAAATGTGATAACTAAGAAGCCATCGCTCTAACTAACTGTAATCTCATCAAGGCATGTAGCCCGTTGTATTGCTCACCATCCACTACGAGTTGTGTTTAATATTCAGGCCTGTTACGTTCCCCAGGAAGGGCTATGGTGTGAGGGGAGTAACAATAAATTAAAAACCCCGGGAACAAAGTGATAACAATCTGAGAGGATTTATAAAAACTAAAGCACAGAAGTGGAACACAACGTGAAGCTGCTCTGTGAGTCAGAAGACTATTAAACCTAAAATCACAACAGAAAACACGAAGGCCTCGAAGAAAGACGACCGTCCTCCACAGACGGAGTAAACACGAGCATGTTGACATCTGACACACAGCCAGATGTACCACTGGCCTGCTGCCCCCTCTCTCCTGCTCTTTATGCTCTCCCTTGATTGGTGAGTTAACACAGGTGAGCTTAATCAGCTACTGCAGGAAGGGAGAGCAGCACCTGAGGAGCAAACAGGACAGATCAAGAGACACACACAAGAAAACATTCAAAACACTACGGCACGTAACAGGGCCCATTTGGCCCTGCCATCTCACCGTGTGAGTGTTAGCGTGTGCCGTCCTGCTGTTGTACTCAGTCTGTTTCCTACAGAGCAAGTTTACAGTACAAGTTTCTTCTTTCATTTAAAGTCTGAGGCTGCTTTCAAACCTGACAGCTTTGGTCTGGACTTTCGGACTTTACTCCTTTGGACAGGTGAGAACACGCATTAGAACTCTGGTTTGGACCAAACCACTGGACCATGGTCCACCAGAAAAGACGGGTCTCAGTCCGTTTCTAAAAAAACACTATTCGATTCAGGTGAGAACATAAAAGGACTTAAAGAAGGACCTAATACAGGAAGCAAACCAAACATAGTGCATTTTGGGTTGTTAACAGGTGTTGACACTTGCAGAGACGCCAGAGGACAGACGCGGGGGAACGGCGAGGAGAGGGCTCTAATAGTTAAATATGGGCTGACTAAGCAATTTCACAAATGCTTGAAACGCACGAGAACACAGAGGTGTTCAAAGTGTTCAGTGAAAAACTACAGGACTAAATTTGGACCAATCAGAGAGCAGTTTCCTTGTGCATCAAAACTTTTGGTCCGCTGCTAAAAGCTGCCGTGTGAACACAACCCAAACTTTAGGAAACATGTTGTCTTTGATTCGGATCAAACGAACGGACTTCAGGTGTGAACAACCTGAATGCCTCCTGGCTGGATGTTAGATGTGGAGCTCTGTAGAGCACAGAACATGTTGTTGTCCAGGTCGGCTGAGCACAGTATGACAGCAGGATGAGCAGCACCTTCAGCAGTTCATACCTTTATCATCAGGCCATGGACGGGCCCGTTCTAACTGACCTGGAGCTCAGCATAACGATGCAGTTGCATCTTTTGTTTCAGATATCCTTAAATACACTTATTAATGTGATGATGATCAGAGTTACACGGCTTTAATTTGACAGTTCTCAGCTTTGTTTTCTCACCATGTAAAACCAACAGCTTTCAGAGAGAACACAAAAGCCGGGATACTGACAGTAATATTCTGCTGCTAATATTAAAACACACACCTGCAAAATGTCCGTTTTCAGGAACCAAGAAAAATAGAGCTTTCAGTTTACATTCTTCTTCGGATCCATCTTGGCTTTGGGAGAACCTCACGCGCCTGAGGGCTGAAGAATCCCTTCAACAATGCCAGCGTGTAATCCTCAGACGAAAATCAACAGAACCAAAGTCGAGAGATTTTCACTCCACAAAAAATGTGTTTCCCTTTTTCTTTAATGTAAACACGCCTCTGTACACTACACTATGTCAAAAGTACATCTGTTGTTTAAGTGTCTCTGTGTGTGTGTGTGTGTGTGTTCCTCCTCACGGCTGCTCGTCTGGAGGATTTTACCGTTTCTGTGCGAAGGACAGAAAACAAACGTCTGCTGCCTCTTTATCTCCTCTCCCTCCTGCTGACTCTGAATGTTTATCTCTGTTGTGTATCTATTGCTGAATTATCTGCACGCCTTCGCTCCTGCTTATCTCTGTTTCCCCTCCTGATGTTACAAAGGCAGGTCAGCGTGTCTATCCCGGATGCTTATCTTTAGCATCGCTTTGGCCAGACGCAGCCTCCCCGGCCTTACAGGAGACAGCCAGAGTACAGAATCAGCATCTGTTTAATATGTCTTTTTATACCTCGCTCTGAAATCAAGGCAAACTTGAGTTTTAACTCTTAAATTAAACACATTTTTCTCAAACGTGGTTTCTGTCATTAGTTATTTGATGCTATAAAAAGGGGGCGTGACCTCGTGATTGACAGCTCTGCAGCGTTCTGTTCCCGATTAGCAGAGTAGAGGAGGAACGGCGAGACGAGACGTAACTAACACTAACACTACAGTCATTGAACTTTCCATAAGCGGCTCCAACACGTAAAAGGCTTCAAAACACTTCAGAAGTCAGACTAATGTGAAGAAAACTTGTGTTATGCTCTCTAAAGTCTGTTTTATAAGTGAATTGGCACTCAGACACACAGACACACACACACACGCACACACAAATAGTGCCACAGACGAGACCGCAGCTGAGTGATTCGTCGATAAAGTATTTTTGAGAGGCTCTTTAGTGGTGTAATTCCTGCTGTCGCTGCAGAACAGAGACAGGCAGGAAACAAATAAGAGGACAGAAATGTAGAGAGACGGAGCTGGAGAGAGGAGATGACAGACAGTCAGAGAGAGAGAGGAGAGATTCAGTAAATGATGGCGAGCGTAAGAGACACTCAGAGACTCAGAGACAGTAATTACCCCTCTGACGGAGAGGGAGCAGAACGTAGAGAGGGAGCCGAGGAGACTCTCACTATTTCATTCATTCAGCGTAAATCAGACCAGACACTCCCTCATGTTGGTTTATGCACTCATCTTAATTTCCAGCCGATTATGCAACAGGTTCACTCGATTGTTGTGTTCATACAGACAAAATGTTCCAATGAGAATGGGAACAAAAACACACAGACTTTCTCCTACATGTGAGTAAACACAGTCACATTTAACTTAAAGGAACAGTTCGGTGTTTTGGGAGGTTAGCATGAACGACACACAGGCTAGTTAGCATCACTTTGCACAAAGACTGGAAACAGGGACGTACAGCTGGTGTGGCTAGCTGGACATCTCAGCGAACATTAAATGCTTTTGCTAACAGCTAACTGTGGTATGGGCAAGTGCCAACCTCCAGTGCAAGAAAATGCAGTTCCTCGAGTGTCCACTTGAGGCTCCAGAAGACAAGAAATAACATTATGGCAGATGTGAAAATGCCCATTTTTACAGCAGAAATGTTGTATTTTTTTAATTTGATGTAACCCATATTTTAGCAGGTAAGTCATTAAAAACAAAGTGTTTCAATGTTTTGCCACACAAATGTGCATCTTCTGTGTTTCATTGCTGTTGATGTGTTTTGTCTGTAACTTCTATGCTGCTGTCTTGGCCAGGTCTCCCTTGAAAATGAGATTGTTAAAATATGGCTTAAATAAAATTTAAAAAAATTAAAATCTGCTGTAAAAATGGGCAAGATTTTACATCTGCCATAATGTTATGGCAATAATGGCTTCTAAATAAACACGTTTATAGCCTGGTACAGAAACCGGTTTGGTTATAAATAGCTAATGTTACTATTCAAGATAACTGTATGGGGTTAATTTTTATACAACTCGCCTGTTTTAATTATATTGAGCATAAAGTTACAGGGGCTGGGTCACTTCTCCCCGGAGAGCTTACGTAGCGGACCGTAGTGATGAGGAGATCGGTTATTTTACGTTTCCTGGTACGTATCGTTCCCCCGCCGCTCGCTCTTCTTTAGTCTGATAAATGAACACCTGCGGTCAGTCACCACCACAAACAGAATCTCCACCTGGGAAACACAAAGTTCATTCATAACTAGCGACTTTGTTAGCTAATGTCAAACATCAGCTAGCATTAGCTAACCTTTACAGGCTCCTCATTGTCCACACAGATCTGATGTTTTCAGCTCTTAACTGGAAGTCATGAGGGATGTTTAAGTCACTGCTTAATGACCATCACAGTCTATGCATCAAGTTAGCACTAAACTACTATTTCAAGCTAGATCAGCATCCACAAGATGTTAGCTAATGCCAAACATCAGCTAACATTAGCCAACCTTTATATGAACGACTAATTACAGCTGTTGCTAATGATGCTAATGTTAGCTCACAGTGAAATGAATCTGTGTGTCTTCATGAAATTTGTCTTTTTTACTGATAATATTTTCAGGGCTGGTAGAACTGCTCTGGCTACCAAGCTAACCGCTAACTAGCTGGGTGTTCTATTCAAAGAGTAGCTTCTTGGTCTTCTCTGTTTTCTCTAAATGGTTCTGTTTATTCTCGCCTGTTTTTTTTGTTCACCATTGTTTATCACTTCATTTAGTAAAAAGTTACTTAAGTGGTAAATTAAAGCTCTCACGGCGAGCAAGGTGTCAAACAGTCAGAAAGAAAAACTATCACTCCACAGATGAGCTCAGTCGCTAACAGGAGAGAGGTATTGACACCATCGACTCCTGCCTCATACATGTTCAATCAAATTCTCTCTTTTTATACTCGGACAAGGAGGCTAAATTAAACAGTGAGACACAGCTAATTAGCAACATTAGCCTCCTCCATTGTGGACTCTCCTGCTCTCCTACAAAGGTCATGTGTGTCAGCATGGAGGTCATTAGACAGGAGGAGGAGGTGTGGAGGGCTAAGAGGTCAATGAATCAAATTAGCACATTTGTCCATATAGGATCAGTCTGACTCATAGCGTCACACGTGTGTTCTTTGTAGGAGTGGAAGAAAGGAAAATATTCAGGGTTTCAGTGCTACAGCCAAAAATGTACAAAGTAGAGAAGGTGTGTAACTTGATCCATGTTTCTAAAAGTCAGTCATTATTTCCAGGGTTCTTTTCTTTCACAACACAGAAATATTTAATGGTTAAAAAGGAAATAAACTTTGCTTCTGTTCCACCGGGAGCACACGTAACATCCATTAAGAACGTCAGCGAGAGAAAAGAGGCACGGCAGAGTAAAAACGAGCCGCGGAGAAAGAGAGGAAATGTTTGATCATCTTCTTTGTGATTCTCTGTTAACTGTTTTTTGCTTCGTTGAAGGTCTTCGGTGTGATGATGGATTTTTACTTCAGCAGCTGTTCTGGAGCGTTAAACAGGTTTTTATTCACATCAAGGGAAGTGAAAGGAAAATGTCAGCTGAACAAAAAAATGAACATCAGATAGTTTGTAGCTGGAATAACATCTCCTGTCAGCTGTCACCGGCTTCACTGGTCAAATACAAAGTAGATCCTCCAGTCAGAATATGAGGCATTAATGCCTTAACAGTTAGAGGTGCAATAAACCATGATAAATATAGGCTGCTTGTTTCACTGATTGAATCCAGCAACGTTATATTCACCGCTCTCAGTTTGAACAATCATGTTGCACCAGGACTTTACAATTCTGGAAAGTAATGATCAATGATTGTAGTGATTTTATAGATATTTATTTTCTTTAATTTTAATTATCTTGTATGGGACAGATTTGGGTAATGTCTGAAAGAATGAGGTCGTGGATACAAGCAGCCGAAATGAGCTCGGTAAGGCACTCAGACATTCGGGGGGAGCTCGGAGTAGAGCTGCTGCTCCTTCGCATCAGAAGGAGCCAGTTAAGGTGGTTGAGGCAGCTGATTAGGATGCCTCCTGAGCGCCTCCCTGTGGAGTATTTCCGGGAACGTCCAACTGGGAGGAGACCCCGGGGCAGACCTAGAGCTCGCTGGAGGGATCATGTATCCCATCTGGCCTGGGAACGCCTCGGGATCCCCTGGGAGGAACTGGAAAATGTTGCTGGAGAGAGAGACGCCTGGGTCACCTTGCTGAGCCTGCTGCCACCGCGACCCGGCCCCAGGTAAGCGGAGGAAAATGGATGTTTAGGACAGCTGATAGGAAACATGAGGAGTAGAGAGTGGGGGACGATATGCACCAAATGATCGTCAGACTTGGAGTCGAACGTGCGATCAGTGCGATGAGGACTGTAGCCTCTGTACATGGGGCATCCGCTCCACCAACCGAGCTAAACCAGCGCCCTGTAGTTATTTTATGGTTTGAGGCTACTATAACCACATAAACAGTAGAAGCACAGCCTTTATATCTCAAACTACCCAACATGGAATTTGTCCTTGCTATTGTTTGATTGGCTACTGAAGTGACATTTTTCAGTGTACTGCTGCCCCAATCAGAAAACACAACCATAGAAACTGATCGAGGCAGCAGGCGACCAGAAACTCCTGCACGGTGAAATGTGTGTTTTTCTGAATGGAGTCTGGTGTGTGTGCAGAGAGCGATGTAACGTCTGTGTGTGGTTAAAACAATCATCTTCCTCTGTAACAAAAAGGTCTATCTCTGTAGGGATCCTTTCTGTCATGTTGTCACACACTTAGAATAACAATCTGAGCCTGTCAGTGGAAACAACAAGAACTTTTAGTGGACGACCTTTGACCCATCAAGGATTATGTTGCAGCCGTTACAGCCTGTTTCACTGCTGCAGGATGAACACATCTACTGGAGACAGTCACACAATTCTGTACCCATAAATCATGTAGAGCACAGAGTGTGTTAAAGTAGGGCACAGGTTTTAAATACCCGTATTCCCCTTTAAAAGAGGAAAAACCGAGAACACGACTTACAGATTCAGCAAAAGAGAGAAAGAGACGCAGTGAATGGGAACGAGAACACTTGAGTTAAAGAGAGAGCGAGCCAATACAGAAGGAGAGAGAGAGAGAGGCTGGGTGAAAGGAGAGAGAGAGAGAGAGAGAGCGAGCAGAGGAGATCCCAGAGAGAGAGGGAGAGCTGCACAGAGAGAGAGAGGCAGCGTGAGGAGAGGAAGCAGGAAATCATTCAGCTCCTGATCATCACTGAGGACGACTCCACAACTTACAGACGCTCTCTGGAAATCCACACGAGCCCTCTTCAGTCTGCGCGAGGTTCACAGAGGGAACAGATCTCTCCCTCTTCTTCTTCTTCTCTCTTTTTTTGTGTTTTCTTTCCTGAAAGTGACAGAAGAGACGTGGAAACAGACGACAAACTGCAGATTTATGGAGCTGAAGGAATCCTCACACTGTTTTTAGAGGGTTTGGAAAGTGACTGACATTTTCCAACCGAGGCAGGAGGAGGGAACATTTAAGGAATATTTAGGACCTCTGGAGAGCTGACGTTGTTTTTGGAGAAGGAATGTTTTCCTCAGAAGTCAGGACTTTTCGTATCACTGACCAGATGTAAGAGGAAAGTTAGTAACACACACACACACACACACACACACACACGTCAGATATGATAATGTTCATCATCAATCTCTGTCGGCCGCCGACGCACTCGCACAGGTGCAGGGGTGAGCCGAGACAAGACGACAAGGACACGCGAGGATTGTCACACACGGTTATTAACACGCACACACAGAGGAATGACGTGTGTGCAGGTATGTAGTTTAGACAAAACCACCTTTAACACAGGATACCTGGAAAACTGCAGCGTTACAACTAAAGTAAGTTTGAGACCTCTCAGGGTCACAATGTAAAGATTCGTGCGTTCTGTTTTCTCGGCTGTTTGCATCACGAAAGATTGAAGTGACAAAGAAACAGAGACTTTGAGGAGATGAAATCCTGATTTGTAAGATTCTGGACTTCACTTGGATTTTATATTTTTATCATGAGTGCAGCTCTGAAGGACTTCAAGGATGAAAAACCTGCAGCGGTTTCCCCCGTCGCTCCGGCTTCAAGAGGATTCTATGATGAGAAGATGAGAGGGTTTGTTTTATGAATGACTGAAGACATGTGAGTCCAAACCTCTCCGACACTTTGTTCTGGATACTCTTCTTCTTCTTCTTTGTTTTCCCGTGCTGCTCACAGGGACGGTTTCACCCGAGCGCTTTAATTTGTATCCTTTCAGCTTCGTCCTTTGAGGCTGAACAGCTGCTCTTTTTGTGCCGCTGAATTCAGCAGATGCTATTTTAGTTTCGGCGTGTGGACTCCATCATCTGTTGATCCTGTGACGGACGACCGCAGCCTGAGTCTCCTCTGAGATGTTGGAGTAAATAACTGAGTGACAGCTCTTTACTAAAGTGATAGATGGGCTTTTATTTATGGAAGTGACCCCGAGGAGAAAACATGAGTCGACTTTCCTCTTTCTTTCTCCCTTCTGACCCATTTTCCAGGCAGCGGTCCTGAGGTGGTCTCGGTGACACCATGAACTTACGAGGTTCCAACCTGTCCGAGTTGATCTCTAACACGCTCCGAGCCGTCACCGCTCTGGAGTCCAACACCTGGCCTGCACGTGGCTCTGAGGAAATCACCCTCCGGATCAATAACGTGACGAGCTCGGGGTGTCGCGGGAATGACGCACAGTCAGGAAACTGGTCCCACCGTACCGTAGGAGGAGCTCACGGCGGCTCTCCCTGCCCCGCCCACGAGATGGCGGTGGAGAAGAACTGGGCGGCGCTGCTGATTCTGGTCGTCATCGCCGTCACAGTGATGGGAAACATCCTGGTGATCCTCGCCGTGTCTCTGGAGAAGAAACTGCAGAACGCCACAAACTACTTCCTGATGTCGCTGGCGGTCGCTGACATGCTCCTTGGCATCCTGGTCATGCCTGTCTCCATGGTGACCATTCTCTACGGTAAGCAATGAGTGACACTTTTATTGGGTTTCACTGAGCTGACATTTGGTGTGACGCTGCCTCAAACAAACGGCCCCAGCCTGCATGTTGGAGCCTTTTTCTCACTGGATCGGATGTTTTCTGTTTCTCATGTAGTTTGAATGTTTGTCTGAAGTCGGCTGACAGACGGAGAGCAGCGGTGATGGAGGTGTGCAGCGAGTTTATTCTGAGAGCTGCTGGCAGAAAGTGGCTGTAAAAGAGACGAATGAATGAATGAATGAAGGAGCTACAGAACAATGTGTCGGCTCTGTAAATGTTAAAAGCCTCTAAACCAGCAGGAGGAAGTTACGTCTCTGTGTTTCCTTTGCTCACACACTGGGTGCATATTCAGGTTTTAAAACAACACAAATTGTCCATAAAACTCGGGGTTGTTACAGCAGTTAAAAGTCGACACCAGCCTCCTCCTTATGTAACACCTGCTGTTTGCTTTGTGTTGAAGTTTTCATACTTTTGGCGACATCTTTGTTGAGTTAATTTTGAGCTTCCTGTACTCGAGAACTTCTCCTCTACTGTCTGCATCTCTTTACTTCTGCTCCGCCACATCTCAAAGGGAAATACTTTATACTCACGTTAAAACATCACCTCAAGTTTAATCAGCAAATACAGTCTGATGTGATGTTATTGGTGCAGATAAAATAATGCTGAACTGAGCAACTCTTCGTGTATGAGGTCATTGAACGCCTCTCTGACGTTGTGTCTGTAGTTCTGCTTCAAAGATTATAAAACAATGAACAGTGTATTGAGTGTTTAATACTTTAGCACTTTTATTTAAAGCTCCTGTGAGGAGCTGATGTGGCGCCCCCCTGTGGACAGATCCTGTCCTGAGCATGCGTAAGTCGTGTTTTCTAACGATTAATCTCCCGCCTTCTTTTAACTGTCGTTCTACCTTCTGTGAAAACATAAACATCGGCCTGCTGCTGGTCTGCGTGCTGCACATCGCCTGTCGGATCAGTTCAGATCGGGTAGAATCACGTTATTGAGTTTAGTTTTTATCCGATCAAACCTCCAAGTTTGTGTTCAAACTTTTGAGCGGGATTGGGAAACTATCAGGATGATCCTGATCCCAGCGGAGGAGGACGCAGGCTGATGTCATAAAACAAAACAACATTTTTACAGTGTAGTTTAGACTGTAGACATGTTTTTATATTTTACACTTGAATGTCTGTATCTAGATAAATTAGACATTAAGGATTTTCCCCCATAAAAGAATCCACCGAACAGCATCAACATCAAACATCAAGTGTTTGATTTAAAGCTCCTGTGAGGAACTTTCATGTTGTGTGGATTTTGGCGCCCCCTGTGGACAAAGTGTGTACTATGTAATCCCATTTAGATCACCGGTAATTTGGGTTTAGTAATCTTGGAAAGTCTGTATCTGGTCAGGTTGCTCTGATCCAGTTGTACTTTGAAAAACCAGAACAGGAAGAAGATGATCAGAATGATCTGATCCAGTGATCGGATCGTTCTGATCCAGATTAAACTCTTCTAACAGCTGGGCCCTGGATCTGTACTGATAGCACATGTCTAGCTTTTGGTATTTCTTCTTTCTTTAAGTAAAGATCTGAACACTTCTTCCATCGCTGCTTAATCGTAACACAGATGGCAGCAAATATCTGTAATAGGCCTCCATGGCCGGCAGAGATCTCCTGATGGCAGCATCAATGTCACCGCTCTGCATCTGTGGGAGCAGGTAAAAGTCTTTCACCCCGACTTTCTGCAGACTGTTTCCTGCAGCCTCTACAAGAAGCCGGGGCAGGCCGATGTGCGAACGCAGCAGGTAACAGTCACGAACATTCACCGCGAGCGAGTGGGCGGGGTGATGACGTTTATATCATGTGACCGCTGTTAAACCAGCAGAGTGACATCGGATCGTTTACAAGACGACAGCAGAGACGTCTGCAGGCTGGAGAGAGGAGGAGCTCCAGGAGCTTCTGGCTGTGAGGGCCGACGGCCGTCATGTCCTTCCTCATGAGACCTCCTGCTGTGAGGGACATATGTGGGCAGCTCGGGGCAGACTGTCTTCAGATGTTCTGGAAGCTGTCAGGAGTGCAGGTGTGAAAGGGGCTTAACATGTTTCACTTCATGTATTTCTGTTTGGACGTGTTGGTGTGCTGCATGTCGGCCTCTCCCTCCCAACACCTCTCCTGTCTCTCTTTGGCTGAAGACAATCAAAGTATGAACCCTGACAGGGTGATGCAGGCTTTTCTCCCACCTAACAACCCACACGCTGGTAATTATCCTCCTTAAAGAGCTATTCACTAAAGAAATCAATAATCTGACACTAAATATTGATGCAGTGTTCAGTTCTGGTTTCAATCGTCTGACTTCCAGCTCTCTTTGTGTTTTAATCGCAGGGTTTTGAAGCTGATTCTTCGTGTCTGTTCTGCCACAGTAAACGAACTGATGCTAAACTTACAGACTTCTTTCTGTGGGTTGAACTGATTGCAGTGAGTCCTCCTGTGATCAGAGCTGTGTCTGTAGTTACAATCTTTTATTCTGAAATAAGACTCGATTATTTAACAAAGCCGTGTCATAAAAACGAATGGCACTCAGGATGAAGAGTCTCAGGACTCGTCTTCTTGTGACTCAGAATATTATGATAATCTTTCACATATCTGTGGAGATATTTCATGTTTGTGTCGGACAGAATGAAAATAAATCTTTAAAGTTTATATTTGCAGCGAGGAGACGTCGAGGAGCTGCAGCTGAGTCTGAACTCTGCTGTCACCCTGCTGCTGCTTCAGGTGTCTGCTGATTAATGCTTCTCTCAGACAGCTTCCTCTGCTCGCTCTCTTCTTCTGTTTATCTGTCTGCCGCTGTCCCACACACACACACACACACACACACACACACTTAGATAACCTCTGTCACACACACACACCTTCCTCCGTCCTCCCCTGCAGCCTGCCTCCTCCCCTTTCTTCCCTCTGTGTCTGTAAATGTCACGAGCCGCCGCGCACATAAGCAGCTTTAAGCCCTAAGCACAAACTTCATTTGCATGAGAACGAGCGGTGAGAATTAGTCGGAGGAACGAGCGCCTCCTGAAAGAACGACCTGCACAGCTTATTACTCGTCGCCCTCCGTCCTTAATGAGAAGACAAAAGAAGTCATTAGCCAGGCCGACGGCGAAAACAAACACACGCTGCAGTTATATCCTGCTGTGTCAGAGAGAGCAAACAGTGTCAGGGTGGGAGGGCGCCGTGATGATGTCACAGCAGCTCAGGTATCTCAGAGAGAGACGGAGCATGTCAGGTTGTTGTTGATGCTAGAAAGAAGGTCCATCCATCCATCCATCCATCCATCCATCCATCCATGCATCCATCCATCCATCCATTATCTTCTGCTTATCCGGGTCGGGTCGCGGTGGCTGCAGACTAAGCAAGGTGACCCAGGAGTCCCTCTCCTCAGCAAAATTTTCCCACTCCTCCTGGGGGATCCCGAGTCGTTCCCAGGCCAGACGGGATATATAATCCCTCCAGCGAGCTCTGGGTCTGCCCGGGGTCTCTTCCCAGCTGGACATGCCCGGAATACCTCCACAGGGAGGCGCCCAGGAGGCATCCTAACAAGATGCCTGAACCACCTCAACTGGCTCCTTTCGATGTGAAGGAGTAGCGGCTCTACTCCGAGCTCCCTCCGGATCTCAGAGCTCCTTACCCTCTCTCCAAGGCTGAGCACAGACACCCTGCAGAGGAGACTCATTTCAGCCGCTTCTATCGGCGATCTCATTCTTTCAGTCACTACCCAAAAGCTTGTGACCACAGGTGAGGGCTGGAACGTAGATCGACTGGTAAATAGAAAGCTTTGCCTTCAGGCTCAGCTCCCTCTTCACCGCGACGGTCCGGTACAACGCCTGCATCACTGCTGATGCTGCACCGATCCGTCTGTCAATCTCACGATCCATTTTACCCTAGCTCATGAACAAGACCCCGCGATGCTTGAACTCCTTCACTTGAGGCAGAGACTCACTCCCCACCCTGAGGGGGCAATCCAACATTTGACCGCTCATGGCCTCAGACTTGGAGGTGCTGACTCGCATCCCAACCGCGTCACACTCAGCTGCAAACCGGAACAAAGCCTGCGGGAGGTCACAGCCTGATGAAACCAACAGGACAACACGACAAATTCTGACGTCCCCAAACCGGAAACCCTCCTCCCCCCCGGCTGCGGCTTCAGATCCTGCTTGTGAAAATCACAAACAGAATCGGTGACAAGGGACAACCCTGCACCAGGAACGTGTCTGACTGTGCCAAAGAGAAGGTTAAAGGTGAAATGTGAAGTTATCAGAGAGGTCAGGGATCAGTTGGTGCTTACATAATATTTGATTAATAACGGGGTCACCAGTTAGATTAGGTGTGGCTTATACATGAAATAATTAACAAGTGATCATTTCGGTAAAGTGATCAGGTATTTTATCAGGTAGACAATTTATCCACGAAACGTTTGGTCTTTCAAAGTTGTGAGAAACGCTCGTCTCTTTAGATTGTTGCTTTTGTCGACAGTTTAAAAGCCAAAGATTTCATATTCACAAAATAGATCCTCACATTAACGTTTCACATTTCTGCTTGAAAAATCACTAAGAACGATGTATTGATTTGGTGATTATTTTAATGGATTTATTGATTCATAAATGCAGCTGAAGTGTGATTACAATCAGAGTCAATGCAAACACTTCAATAGAAGAATTAGCGCTGTAAGAAGCGATTGATTTTTCTGTCAGCCTGTCATTAATGAGATTCTCCTGACGTCCTGCGTTGTGTCAAAGATGGTCAAACCAAACTCCATTCAAAAAACAAACATTTTAAAAGTCGCTTTCTTGTCGTCCTGCAGACAGACGTGATAAAGCATGAGCTCAGACTTTTTACAAATCAGCATCATGGTGTTGTTATTTCAGCATCCTTTAGAGCAGTTTATCATCATTAAATGTATTAAAGTATATTTGTCTATTTTTGGTTCATAGCGCTGCAGAAAGTCAGATTTCAGACATAGTCGCCCCCAACTTTGACTTTTTCTTCAAGAATATTTCAAACCAACTGTGAGTCACCTTAAATGAAACTATTTCCTCCTTTTCTGACAGCGGTGTGCGATGCCAGTCAAAACACCCACATACACACATGTCCACACATCTTTCCTGATTCCAGAAGAGCAACAATGTCATCTAATATTCTCCTTGGATCTCCACGTTCCTACACGTGCTCTGCTTTACATGTCATCCTCTGGACTGCCTTCAGCTGAGCGCGAGTCAGAGACGAGGATTCAGACTGAGCAGACAAACATGAACGGAGCTCGGTGGAACGAACCACACGGTGACTTTCTTTACAAAGAAAACCATGTTCAGTCCGTCTCTTGTCTTTTCCTGCTGCTGTGCGCTCTGAATTAAGACTCAGTGTCTTTGTAGCGCTCTGAGTGTGGAGCAGCAGGAGTTACATTTTCTGAATACTGACTTAAAGAGCTGCACTTTCAGACCTTACATGGAGCCTGTACAGTCCAGTGTCGCTGTTAGAGGCTGTGAAATATAAAGCGAGCACCTGCTGACGGACATTTTCTTCTGTTAACGCTGGATGTGCAGCCTATTATGGAAACAGGTGACAAGAAAAAATGTTTACTTTACTTATTTTATGGCTGTAAGGATTGACATGATGATCTTCGATGACTTGGGACCAAACAGAAATGTCTTTACAGCAGGGTGGTGGATTTTCACATGTTGTTCCTAAAACTTTCAGGTGCTTTCACACCTGACAGCTTTGTTCCAGACTTTCAGACTTTACTTTGAAAGTCCGGTCCGTTTGGACAGGTGAGAACACGCATTCAAACTCTGGTGCGGACCAAACCACCGGGCCATGGTCCGCTAGAAAGACGGGACTCAGTCTGTTCACAAATCAACCACAGAACAATTATTTTCCTTGTATAATATATAGATAAGTTATTCTCCAGACATTTTAGCACGCTAATATCCTAAACTAAGCTGGATGATAATAGACAGTAGGTAAAAAGTGCATGTAGCCACTGAGAGATCATCCTTTTCCTCCAGTTTGGCGCCATGGTGGAATTGGAAGAGAGGGTGGAGCTGGAGATGAGTGAGGTGTTAGCTAACACTAATGCTAGCTTGGTTAGCAAGGTACAACCTCCTTTACAGGAACTGTAAAGCAGCTAACAAATAACACACAGACCCCTAAAAGAACCACAGACTCCTCAGAGTGAGATATCGACCTGTCAATCACAGGTAGCCCCGCCCTAAGCTCCCCCCGCTTCCTGGTCTGTGTGACTCTCAGTGGGAGCATCAGTGACTAAATGAACATCATGCTGCTTTGAAGAAGACTTGAAACTAGAGACTGAGACCATAAAGTCATTAGGAACATGTTTACTGAGGGAATACATCAGGAGAGGAGGAGGAGCATGTTTTCATAGACTTCTGTAGAATCAGACCAATTGAGCGCCCCCTGCTGGACATTAGAAATAATCCCGGTTTGAGCACCACGTTGCCTGTCATAGCTCAGTGCATCCCAGTGTGTAAGTAAAGGCTGCTAGCTGCTAGCATGGCTGCTTACTCATGAATGTTTCAGACATTAAAGCGATTTCTCTCGTCAGACAAGGACCAGAATTACTCCTCCCTGTTTAAAGCCTCACTTGTAACACATTATGAGTGTTGTTGTCAGGGTAATGAGGTGATGAGGACGCACAGTCATATATCTGCACGGTGAGCTTGTTAAACAGCAGCTTACAGGATGCTTCTGCGTCGGGCTGATGTGTCGGTCTCGTCTGGTCTCTCTGGCAGGCCGCCCGGCCATGATGCAGAGATCCAGCTCTCTTCTGTAGATTTATCCGTCTAGAACAAACATTTCAAGTGTCCTGGGAAATTTGGGATTAACCTGGCATTGTGGCTCTCTGGGCAAAGAGCTTGTTTCCATCTATTATACATGAAGAAACAGAAGGAAGGCACTTTTCCTGCTGTGTTCCTCTTTCTCTCTCCTCCGTCCTGCCTTGTTCTTGTCGCGCGTTCTCCGAGGACGAGCTGTCACAGTGAACTTGAGACTGATGCGTCTCCTGACACCACAGTCACGGATGTAAAGAGCTTTAATAAGAGCCTCCCTTGACTAGAGTTTGCACCTATGATATTTAAAGACATGCCGTTAAGGTCATCAATTTGAAATATCTAGAGGAGATGAATGCCATCGGCTCCTTCCTGCAGATTTGTCCTGCAGATTTTGGAGATCTCTTTGCTGATCGGCTGCACTTTGGAACACAATTGTTCATTTTAAGGTGAAGACCCACAGCACTTTGTCAGCCCGTGGCCCGGGGCGGCACACAGCAGACTGGTGCACTTCATCACAGTTGTTATCGTCAAATGTCAACATTGGTGAGAGGCAGAGCAGCTGTGGGAGCAGAAATAATCTCTCACAGTCGAGTTAAATTTACTGCAGTGTGAAAAGTTTAGGGACACAGAGCTGCAGAATCCTGAACACAGAGACCGAGCTAATTGGCAAACTTGAATTGTAAACAGGAAGCTCACAAATAGACACGCTGGTGATTCATTATGTTGGAAGGTCAGTGGGATTGTTGGTGCAGCTGCCAGTGGAGCAAAGAGGAGCAAGTGGAGTCCAGTGTGGGCGCTCTTACCTAACCTCGTCTGTGGTTAGGTGAAGTTAGCTGGAACATGACCACGCTATTTCTCAGTCTGACTGCTGAAGTCTCAAAGTCTCAAAAATGCAGGACTCACACGAGGCAGGTAAAGGTAAAAAGGCAGAGTTTAATGTCCAGTCCAGGTACGGTACACAGGTAATCACAGTCATAATCCAAAAGGGGCAGGCAAAGAGGCAAAGTCAGCAATCAGGCTGAAGTTAAACACTGAAAAATCCCTCACGAGAAAAATGCTGGAATACAGAGACACGAAGGAATGCACCGCAAACTGGCAACGAGAGGGCAGACACACAGGGAAGACACACAGGGTACATATACACAGACAGTCAGGTGGACATGAGACACAGGTGAGTCTACTCAGGGCGGGGTTAACACATGAGGAGAGAGAAGACAGAGACAAGGCTGAGTTTCAAAATAAAACAGGAAATAACATCAATGAAAATAAAATAAAAACTGTGTCATCCATCATCTACACCGCTTCTCCTGTTCAGGGTCACGGGGGGGATAGAGAGGCGGGGTTACACCTGGACAGGTCACCTGTCATCCACAGGGCTGACACATAGAGACAGACAACCTTTCACGCTCACATTCACACCTATGGACAATTTACGAGCATGTCTTTGGACTGTGGGAGGAAGCCGGAGTACCCGGAGGAACCCACGCATGCACGAGAACATGCAGACTCCACACAGAAAGGCCCACTACGTCTGAACCGGGACTCGAACCAGGAACCTTCAAGCTGTGAGGCAAACAGCTAGAAAGTCCCAAATAAACTCTATATTATGTATAAAATACTGTATTTTTTCTCAGAACAAAGACTGCACATTTCCTCCCTCAACGTGTCCTTTATTCTTATAACAATAAAAACAAATACAACCTCATTCACTGCGACAAAGAGCGGCAACAGATTAAAAGATGTTTGTAAAGTGTCTTTACAGGAGCTGTCCGTTCAGCACCACATACCAAGCCAGAATGAGCCATGCAGAAGCTAACATATCAGTACCTTTCAAAGAAGCATCATTTTAGTCGTATGACCCATCAGATGTCCCGTCCTTGCCTTTTATTCAGACTTGTATTTTTAAGTACGCTGGCTTCGTGTTGCATTAGATTCATGTTTCACCGAACAGCAGAGCTTCTCTTGCTTCAGCCGTAGTCACAGATTCGAGGACGCTCTTAAAACCATCCTGTTTTTGGTGGTTCATCACATCTCAAAATCTCCTATTTGATGGTTTTCACCAATAATAATGTTTTTTTAAATTAATCAAGTTATTCTTCATCGATTAGAAAGGTTTTATAAGACTCAGTTCATCTCTGGATGTGACGTTCCTGTTTTATTTTGAAGGACTTACATCTCCTGTCAGTTCCTGCCTTCGTGTGCGTGATCCCTCGATTACCTGCACATGTAGTCATTCACACCTGCCCCAGATTAGTCGAAATCAACCCTGCTCTGCTACTCCGTGTTGGTTCAAAGCTTTCCGGCAACTTCTGAGTCTTGTTTTCTACTTTTGACTTTTCTTGTTTCTTGGACTTCTGCCTGTTCCCTGATTGGATTTGTTTTCTGACTGAACTGTATTACTGCCTGGTTTTCCATCTAAGACCAAGCTTGTTCAACTTCACCTTGTTTCCTGTTTCAATTGCAGCTTTCCGATTCACCGAGTGCCACTACAGGATTATCATGTTCCTTACTATTCTCTCTTAATTCTAAAATCCCATTTCCTGTTTTGCCGTCAGGTTTCTGCAGGAAGTGTGAAGTGAACATGAGTTATTGCAGCTCTGTTGTTCTGCAGTGACCTTCAGGCGCTCTCATCACTCAGCTCCCGTCAGCGTGGGTTGATTGACACCCTGAGTTGTCGGCTGCAGGAGAAAACAAACACATAAAGTGGTTGAAGTGACCTGGACATGAGCGTGTCTGTTTGATGTGCACTCGTGAACCTCTTCACACTCAAACAACCTCCAAACCGGGAGCTCAGTTTGCTTCCTGTGTTTGCTCTTTCCTCTCGGGTCGGGGCTTTTGTGATGCAGTTGCTCGGTGATCAATGCAGGAAAGCCTCTCAGCCTTTTGGTCTCCAGCGGCAACGGTGGAAAACAGAGGACCTGTGGGAACATAGTATTCAGTCGGAGCTCGGTGGACGCCTGCCGAGTTCGTTTTCCTGCTCTGATTCCACCTCGGCTGTTTACAGGCGCAGAAATAACTTAATGTCATATCGATTTTTCTCAAGTTTGGGTTCAACTTCTCATTTTCTCCTTCCTCTCTGAGCTTTGAAGTCTGTCAGCCGGGTAATGTCTTTCCTTCTTTTACTTTGAAGACCACAGCATCCATCCATCACTCCTCCCTCCCTCCCTCTCTCTCTCCCTCTCTCTCTTGTTGTTAGCTTTCCTCTCAGAGTTTGTATGACAGAAGGAAACAAACACTTCTGTTTCAAAGCCCTCGGGTTTCGTCCTCGTTCTTTGGACGGGCAGCTGTGCAGGATGAGATTTACTTAAAAGATTAGACTCTGTTTCTTCTCTGTGATTCACTCACAAAGCAAATTCACGACTCGGAAGTTTTTCAGGAAAAAACAGGAAATGTGTTTTTAATTTACAGTCCAGTTATATTTTTAGTTTAGTTTAGTAGCATCCTTTGTAATTCCAATTGTTGTATTTCACAGTGATGGATTTCCTGTTCTCTTCTGTGTTGAGCCTCTGTGTGCATCGGCTAAACAAAGCTAAGTGGAATAAAATACTCAATCTGGTCATATTGATTATCAGGAGCAGAGTGGCTCTCCTCATCGGCACAGGAGCTGTTAGACACACAGCGGGTCGCTCAGGAAACAGGAAAACACTTCAGCTCCAAACCAACGAAGGGAACATACTAAAGACAAAAAGAAATTCCACCTAGCAGCTCCCAGCTGTCACTCAAAGAGGCCACGCCCCTATTGCTGCATCACTTTAAGCCTTAATATAATGGAAACAGGTGAGCTGTATAAAGATTCTCCCCGTACAGTTGTCATGAACAGAGAAATGAGCTATAGAGACCCAAACTGTTTTTTGTACCAGGCTGTAAACATGTTTATTTCTGCTGTAAAGTTTAACATGGGGCTCTATGGGGACTGACTCACTGCTGGAGACAGCCTCAAGTGGACACCAGAGGAACTGCAGCTGTGGGACATCTGTGCTGGCTCCAGTTGCCGCTTGGCTGTAACATGAAATATAAAAGCCCAAAGTTCCCAGCTTGACATAATCTCCAGTGTTTGTACTTCTTATACAACAGGAGCTTTAACACCAGTGCAATAAAGTGAATCATACGTTTATTAGTCTATTTAGTTGCAGACGCTTCTGCTGATGTAAACGTTTCTATTTTGGAGTCCAGGCTCAGCAGGAAGGACGTGTTTGAAGTCGTTTTCAGCTGTTATGTTGCAGCACAGTCAGTAAACTGTATGTGGTGAGCCAAGAGAAGATTGCCATTCGTTGTGCTATTAAATCTCTGCTGCTGCCGTTTGGGGAACAGTTACGGCTGCAGTTCGTCTTTCCTCTGTTTTCCCTCCTGATTGTGTCATATTATAGTTTTCATCATTTCCGTAGTCTAATGTTTCTGCTTGGCTCAGTGTTTCACTCTTCAATAAAAGGAGTGATTCATGCAGGGAGCTGACATCAAGACAGGGATGAAAAGCCGAAGTCATTACAAAAGAGCTGATTGTACTTTCAGCTCGTCAGAGTCGATATCAGCGACTGAAAAACAGCAGGGCTCCACGCAAAGATGACGCCCTGCAGACTGCAGGTGTCTCACATCTGAACCAACAAGTCCCACTCAGGACTGAAGGCCTTGAGAGGCAGAAATGCTCATTACATCCAACAACGTAAAAAAAGAGTTCTCAAAGGAGCATGGATGTGCTCTGTAATTCTTGGGCAATCATACTCGTTGGATTTGGATATATCCTGTGTGCAGTGGTAGTCTCAGCCTGATGTTGTTGTAAGACAAACATCAACAGAAAACACTCGTTATCCTCTGAGGACCACGAACACCAACAGACTTGTTCGTGTGTTATTACTTGTAGTGTAATGGTACACAAATGGCACTTTGGCATGAAGTTGACGCCATATAATAGTAGTGATTATCCACACTGCAGAGAATTGTTCCTCATGGGAGCATGAATGTGTTCCACAGAGACTTTGCCAATCTGATCTTTAGATTATGACATCACGCACCAGTCGGCAGTTCAGTCTGATTTTCAGTCTGATGTTGGTTATAAGAGGAATGTCCTCAGATGTCAAAGAAAACCGTGAACAAACATGATGGAGATTCAGCTCGCATGTTGAGAAATATGTACTTTATTTTTTGAATATGACTTCCTGTGCATCTGAAAATAAAAGCTGTAAAATGCTCTGCATGTTTGATTAGACTGACTTCAGAAGAAAGTTGTGATTATCCACGGTGGCTCTGTTAGTCCTCTGGGGAGCGTGACTGGGCTCTGTTGGTGTAAGATGGCATTAATGTGTACTTGATTTATCAGATACACTTCCAGTGGAATGCACCCTTAAAACAAAAGCTGTAAAATGTTGTAGATTTTATTAGATCAGCTTCAGGAGAAAGCTGTGATTGTCTCCTCTGGAGAAAGTGATCCTCCGGGGAGCATGAAGGTGCTTAGTAATATTCTTGGAAGTGAAATCTTTGCATGCAGATGTTTCTGTTGAACCAGTGAACATTTTGGACTGATGATGAAACTCAGGAGGTCTGGCAGAGAACAGTTATCCTCTGAAGACCGTGAATATTGATGGTGAACATAGTGATAATGTAGTTAAAGGCCTATATGGACTTTGTTTGATAATACACCCTTTAAAAATGTCATGATGTCCTTTAAACGAGGTTTGGTCGCCTGAGTTCTCCGGACTAACTCAAATATGATCATTAGTGTGTCGATGCAGGTGAAAGAAGAGCTTCACCAAAGAAGCTGCTGCACATTGTTTACAGTGATGGAGGAGACAAAGAGCCGAGAGCAGCAGCTGAAGATGGAGCTCGCTCTTAAAAGCTGCTTTCAAAACAGCAACCAGCGACTCATTACGAGCACATCAAACGCACATTCCTCTTATTGTGTGTGCACGGCTCTGTGCTGGGAGGACGGCTCCTTTTCCTCACGAAGAAAAACTCTCAGGTGTAATAAGAAATAATACAAACAAACAAACAAATAAAAAAACTGTTTTTCCACGGTTTCCAAAATTACTGGCGTTGCCTGAATGATTAGCAAATGCGAATAAGTTCAGTATCTTGTTTAAACCTGATTTCTAAGAGGTGTTTTCAGCAGGTGCAGAGCAACCAACGTGTGATGTAGCATTAGGCTGCTAGGCTAGGTAGTTAGCTCCAACATCCTATGTGTATGGCTTCTTGTTCAATGTAATACACAAATGTCGACAAACATAAGATGATGAAGTGACTACATTTTTTTTAACCAAAAGGTCAAAGGTCAGCTCTTTTCAGTGATTCCTGTGAACAAAATATCTGAGGAATGCCTGACAAAGACTTTAATCAGGGGACTGGTTCAAAGGTCAAAGGTCACTTTTACGCAGGTTACATTTTCAGCACAGGCCTTTAACTTGTATTTTTTTAACGGCGTGGTGTTTGTACTTCTCCTCTATATAAGGACCTGGAGACTTCCTCGCTGCAGGGGGGCGGTTATAGAAGCGATTGTGAAACAGGTGAATCAACAACAACACAGATGAGACAGAAGATGTAAGAGAGGTCACATAGGGATGAAGAACTTGTTTCTGCTCTTGAGTCCGTCCATGTTTCCAGATTGTCTCCCGAGTCCAGTCTGTTAACAAAGATATCTCAAAGCAGAATCCCTCAAAGATCCAGCATGTAAACTTTAACACATAGAGACGTGTCACCACCTCGCACAGAGCCGTACTTTTTGTGTATTTATTGCAGGGGCTCCTCACACTCTGGCTTCGCTGTTGTCTCAATGAGGCAGTTGACCACTTGGAGCAAAAATAACCTCTAATTCCTCTCTCCAAAGAAGAAGGGATGAAGAAAGGACGAGGGCAGAGAGAGAGAGAGAGGAGAGAGAGAGTCCTCACTGTTCATCCATTTGTGCTCAGCTGCACGAGATAGAGGAGATTTTTGTCTTTGTGCGTCTCTGAGCTGCAGAGCCAAGCACAAAGCAGGCGGCCCCCTCCTCCTCCTCTTCATCCTCCTCCTCCTCCTCCTCCTCTCTCGCATGACCAGACGGAACAAAATGAAACAGATGCAAACCAAAGGGCAGAGCCATTATCAGGCTGAGCTGACCAGATGTCAAACAGGACGGCAAAAGGTCAACGTGTGGATGTAAAATGCCAAAAGAGATTATTTTATAGAGCTAACATATAGAATTCACTGGAGTTAAATCGATGTTTAAAAGTAACACACAAGTACAGAGCTAAAGTTTGAGTACCTACCCAGTGCCTCCTCTTATACTGATATTTTAATAGTTGTGTCATTTCCAGGACTATTTTTCAATGCACGTCTTCAAACGTGAAGAAGCATCTGCAGCTAAATACAGCTCCACAACACTGGTGGGGCTAAGAGCCTGTGTTGTATTGTTGTGATGGAATCAGCTGTGCCTAACACTGCATGCTTCTGCCCAGTTCACTGTCAGACTGTTAGCATCACAAAGAGCTGTAAAGGTTATACTGCGTCTGTCAGTCCTGTTATCAGGCTGCAGAGTTACAGATTATGGGCCGTGAACAAGGCGACGCAGTGACGGTAGAGTCGATACATTCAGAGGCAGACGTACAGCAGGCTGCACGCCGTCCTGACGATATAACACACATGTGGAACGAGTCACAAAGAGGGTTTAGTTTATGTTCTTACATTGTTGATCCAGGTTTGTAGATTTATTGTCTCCAACCATTGGTCCAAAAATCAAATATAAACAGTATTAATACAGTGAACTGTCCCTTTAAAAACTCACAAACTTTCTGCTTCCGTTCTTTGGGTAGTGTTGGACGTTCACTCCGGAGAGTTTCCTTCTCAGACCTGCGAGCAGCTTATAATTAATGTGAATAATTAGGGCTTATGATGACACGTCGCTGTGGCACGCTGTAATTTGGATCAGGCACATTCGGTTCAGTCTCAGGGGAGGAAACTTTTCTAAGACGCCCCAGAACTCTGCAGCTTCTTCCTCACGTGTGCAGCCGTCTAAACAGAGCTTCAATCGCTTTTAAGTAACATGAATGCATTATTAAACACGTGGAGGTGTTTTATTAACAGGGTTTATATTTATGTTGCTGTTGGTGCTCCCCTGTTGGTCTGTATTGTGCTTTAGTGTTTCTGTGGTCGCTCAAACAGCAGCCGTCAGCCGCCCGTTCATTATGATTAAAGAAGCTGCGACAGCGAGGAAGTGGTTTCTCCTCACACCTTCCTCCGTCTGTTTGAGCAGAAACGAACACGTTGTATTTCATTGTTGGTGATTAGCTTGGCGTCGGAGGTGAACCTGAGGTCGTCCTGTTTATCTGCTTCTTTTAATTAGTCCTCATTAATGAGTTAATTAGAGCAGGTAGCCTTGAACTCATTTCATGTGGAACAGAGAACTGTGTTCAGTGTTTTTATCTTAAAGAGCACAAACTGTTTGAAAAGTTCATTCATGCCTTCGTAATGTTTCGTTCCACTTCTTTCTAAAGCTGCTTCTTAAAGCTCATTATGAACACAAATAAATCACATGTCTGTATTTCTCTTTAATAATCGGGCTGCATGATGGTGCAGTGGTTAGCGCTGACGCCTCACAGCTAGAAGGTTCCTGGTTCGAATCCCGGTTCAGACGTAGTGGGCACACCTTCTGTGTGGAGTCTGCGTGTTCTCCCCGTGCATGCGTGGGTTCCCTCCGGGTACTCCGGCTTGCTCCCACAGTCAATATCCTTGTTAGCTTCATTGGTGACTCTAAATCACCCGTAGGTGTGAGTGTGAGTGTGAAAGGTCGTCTGTCTCTGTGTGACAGCCCTGTGATTGACAGGTGACCTGTTCAGGTGTAACTCCGCCTCTCTCCCAATGACAGCTGGGACATCTTATTCACATCACTGAGATGTTCTTCCTGTAATTCTGGTCATGTGGCAGTCACTAAACACTTAAAGCTTGATGATAATGTTGTCACACACTTAGAATAACAATCTGAGCCTGTCAGTGGAAACAACAAGAACTTTTAGTTGACGACCTTTGACCCATCAAAGATCTACTGGAGGCACTCACACACTGTGTGTACCTGTGAGTCACTGAGAGCCAATATGTAAAATCAGTCCCAGTTTAAAGACGCAGCCTTTAATCCTGAGCAGCTGCCGTGTGTGAACCGTCCGTCTTCTCTGCTCAGCATGTGGAGAGCGGAGCGTCTCTTCCTGTCTGCAGTTTAATGAACCGTCTGATCAATCTGAGTATTTATTATCACAGGTGAACCAGCCCTCCAGTGTGAGGGTCTTTATTCATATTTACCATTGATTTCCTCTTCCTGTTTATGTGTGTGTGTGTGTGTGTGTGTGTGTGTGTGTGTGTGATCTCTCCGTGTGTTCATTGCCAAACCTTTTCATGTGCAGAACACATTTCCTTCGCCTAATTAAACGTCTATTTAAATCTTGGCTGTTTTGTTCTGTAATGTTCGACAGCAAAGACAATTACAGCCGCCATGATGACAAAGTTCCTGCAGCTCCACAGAAACACACACACACACACACACACAGGAAGAGAGACAAGGAGGAGGAAGGAGAGGAAAGGGCAGCATCTTTACCGTCATGTTTTACCTGTTAGCTCGCTGTTCGGATGTTGTCGACAGCAAAGCAAGCGTGAAAGTGTGCGACGGAGACGCGCTGCAAATACAGAAACGATGAAAACCCAGAAAAAACACGCAAAAGAAAAACGCTGCAAATCCACTCAGAACAATGGTAGTGCTCCAGGCCTGTAGGGGGCGCTCGGTGGAACAGCTAAGTGTAGCTTACATTAGCTATAGGTCTAAGTTAGCCATGCAGCTGTGTGTATTTGCAGCTTAGTACATGTTGCTTCTTTATTGTCATTAGAGACAATTAATGTGATGATCGGTTCACAGTTCTGTTAGAGAGAACACTTTGAAGGCGTCACTTTGGGCTCTGACAGCGTGTGAACAAACATGTCATCTCCATCTCTGGGCTCCTTCAGGGTCCAAAAAGATTACAGAACACATTCCTCCCTCTGTTGGTCGTCCAGTTATCATCAGCTTGAGTTAAAGGACCACATTTTATATGACTGCATGTTTACACTTCTAACCTGTTCCATCTAAACACACAGAGCGTACATACATGCAGGTGAATCCAGTGTCATGAGCAGCAGAGAGCAGGAGTCACGTGGCCCCTGCAGCCGTGTGACTCATGGTCGTGTTTGCAGCCGAGGCCCGGGGTCCACAGAGACGAAGGTTGTGAGAGCTGTATGAAGTGAGCGGCGTTACCATGGGCGATAGTGAAGCCTGTCATGTTGCAGAGAGGAAATGCATTTTCCAGCTTCAGGAGGAAACAAAGGGGGAGAGGAAGAAAGAGATGAAGTCACCTGGTTTAACCTTCCAAATGTCTCCTGATTTAAAACCTGCACAGCACAGAGGTCATCATGTAACAGCAGGATCACCCTGCCTTTAAGATCTGAGAGCAGTTATTGAGCTGCATGATGTGATGTTCGGTCACTAAGGCAGAACACGAGCTGATTAACATTGACAACATTATCAACAGCTAGCAGCGCTCACTCGTTAGCAAACATTTGCTGATTTACAGTCTGCCCTGGAGGATGCTGTTTAGTTAACAGCACCTCTGGAGGGAAATATCTGGCTCCTACCCAAAACTGTAACACTACTGCATCTGTCAGTCGCCTTCAGACTCTGTTATGGTGCCAACGATCGAGCCACTTAACCCAGCTGTTAATGCTCCGGCGGTGTTTCCAAGAAGAAGAAAAATACCTGCTGAAGCCTCTCATCCTTGAATGACTTTCACATCACCTCATCGTCTTTATCTCTGCTGAAACAAAGCCAAACTGACGTCATCAGAAGAGACGTATACTTGACAGAGCAACGACTCGGCCTTTTATGGAGCCAGTGATGTGATGAAAGGAAGAGACGACGTGCTGTCAGGACGTCACAGAGACACAGAGCTTTAACTACCTGAGCTTCACTGCAGGATTAATGTGAATATTTAACTCTGCTGGCATCTCTGTTACTCTCTTCTACTCGGTTTAATTGTTTATTGTAAAGTCTGGTTAAATGTTCAATACCTGAAGTTTTGGCCACCTGGGGGCAGCGTTAGCAAGTCTTAAACCCAACGTGTTAGCAAACAGTTCCTCGTTAAGCTTCATGGAGCAACTTAATCATTCAGGTGGAGTCAGGTTTGTGTCCAACTGATGAATCTGAGTCTAAAACTGTTTTAGCTCTGTTTTTGGGCTCCACCTCCTGAAGGAAATACGTTCTTTAGCTGCTAAATCCATCGAGGCTCTACCTTAAGCCGCTTTCAGGCTTAAGGCTCCAGTCGGCATTCAGACCCGGGTCACATGACTCTGCAGTAGACCCGGGTAATTATCGCCTCGGCTCCGATGGGAACACAAAACCCGTGTCGACACGCTAATCTCCGCCCCCTTGCCAGCACGATGCAATGCTCCGTCTGTAACTTCTGCGACTCCTCGTCATCTCAGCTTCAAATTCCGCCCGTCTCCGTCCGAGCAGCGCTCGAACATCGCTCCAGATTTGTCGAGTTTGATAAACAGACTGAATGAGTGATAGACACAACAAAGACCTAACCACCGTAACATCTTCACTGGTTACTAACCCTGCCTCCGGCTCGTTTGTGACGTCAGACGGTGACGCAGCCGAAGAGACCGACAGGAGGATACTTCACTGGCAATGGGAAAAGAGACAATCGCCATCTATAAGCGGGTCTTCCCGGGTCTGAAAAACCTGCGTCAACACGCTAAATGTCAGTGGGAGAATAAGTCTGTCTAATGTTTGCTGTTGTTACAAGGCCGAGGATGACATGAACCTCACTCTGAGGCAACACATTTAATTTGTTGGGAAATCTGTTAGAGATGGAAGACCACAGCTTCAATCAGAAGCGCTCGGTGCCACACTGCGCTGGGCCTTTTACAGATGGATCTCTAAATGAAGCTACGAGAGCTGAAAGTGAACCAGACCAGTAGAGTTGAGCTGAAACTCACTCGGTCTCTGTGAAGCCGCTGGGAGCTGCAGATTCAGCTGAAACTACTGTATTTAAGCACCACCGTTATTAGCATGTTAGCACGCTGGAATTAGCATGATTCTACTGTCTAATGTTGTGTCCTTTTAGAGCTAAGCTAACATTGTTGATAGTGAGGTACAGCTGACAGCTGGAATCCAGGACACATGCTTTATATCTTTCCTGTGGTTTCTCACTCCTCCGTCTCCCTTGCTCTTTGTGTTTCTGTCTCCGCACGTTAAAGACGGATGCCCACAGACGCCTACAATCAGCATCTTCATTTTGTTGAAACTTTGAAAGTTTACCTGCTAAAGTTCTTCCTGCATTCCTGAGTGTCGGTGACATCAGAGGAACCTTAACACTGAAAGTCTTTTGCTCTCATGGTCACGCAAACTTTTCACACAAGTTTAAAAATTCCGAATCAAGCGAATATAAAAATGACTCATCGATTTCAGTAGCCTTGTGCGAATTCTGTAATTTGTTCTGCACTCATCATAAAGTGTGATATCAGGTAGCTGCTTCCTCGAGCTGTGAGACTGAGACAGTAAATGCACCAACCTGAGCTGCTCACAGAAATCCACCATGACAACAAAACATTTGTTTAGCAAATCAAAATGTTATCTTGATTAGCATTCAGAGGACGGTCCTCTGTGATGAATAAAGTGCACGCTGCAGCGCTTGTGTGTACAGTACACGGTCAGTGTGGGAGGAAAACATTCATCACAGCCGCCTCGTGTCTGCACGTCTTTGTTGTGTCTGCAGACGCAGCTCGGCCTGATTACAGTCATCAGAGCCGTGATGTGTGCAGTTACATTAACACAGAGAGAGAGAGAGTGGGCAGTGAACTCTCAGCACACTCGCTTTAACTTCAGGTTCAGAGAGGCAGAAAGTTAATGAGTCACAGAGAGCTGGTGTCTCCATGTGACGGACTGCCGTGGTTCAAATCTCAACTTAGTTACTGAATGACTTTAAAAGGAAAACGGAGGAAAAATGCAGTTAAACGTTGTTTCCAGCACGCTGGTCTCAGAGGAGCTGAGCCGAGAGCAGCGTCAGTGTGTGCTGAAGAAGATGTTCTTACTCTTAACTCCATTACTTCAGCCTCATGTCGTTATCTCTGCGTCTAATCGGGTTAATTAGAGCTGTGCTGATCAGTTTTTGTGATAAATCAAGAGAAAAACTTTAAACCGAATCTGTGTGATGCTGACTGAGCGCTGACTCACTGCGCGGTCGTGACTGCAGCATCCTGGGATGTAGTTCACTATGTTTCTAAATGTGTGGGACTTTGTGTTCAGCCAAAGAGCGTCTGTGAGGTCATGCTCGACGAGGAAGCCCTCCGGAAGACGTTCGTCAGCCTGTGCTTCTTTTACATGGTGGTTTTGGTAGATTAACTGAGGGGAAGTTAAATATCATCCGCTGGATGAGTCTACATGGAGTCTGATGATGAGAACAGGTCTTTCAGGTCTTTACACTCCAAAAGTGTAAAAATAGCCAAACTGCCCCACGTACAGAGGCGACAGTCCTCGACGCACTGATCGCAGGTTTAACTGACGGCCGATCATTTGGTGCATGTCATCCTCCACCCTCTGCTCCCCATATGTCCTGTCTCTCTTCAGCTTGCTATCAAATAAAGGCAAACACAAAACAATAATAATAATAATAACCAAATTATTAAACTTTTGAAAGGCACCAAAACTACTGTGTAAAGTTTCAGAGAAGGTCAGGTTTAAATAACGCATCAGTGTTTACCTGGTTTCACAGGAACAACAGAAGCACTGAGGGATGTCCGCGCACGTTATTTGTCACCACCATTGAAGCCGTCGTGGTGCAGACAGCGTCACAGATATGTTGCTATAATGCAAAATTCATTTGCAGAACTTCAACATGAAAGCAGCTTTTAAATCAGCGTTAAAATCGTTTGTTAATTTCAACATTTTCTGCACATGGACGAGGAAACAACTTTTAACGAGCCACAGAGCACCTGCCCGCACCTGTGCGCCGTGCACAGGAGGACAGGCTCATGGATCATAACGAGTCTCATTTTTGTCAACTGTCCGTTTTCCTCTTCACATTATTCTTGGGAACAGAACGACCTGAAAGAACAGCGTGATTCTCCTCACATTAGAGCGTACGCTGTTGTACGAGGCGTACCAGTGCAGCTCTTATTCATAATGCAGGAAGAAGGGAAGACGATCAGGGAGTGAGGAGCTCATCTGAAGTCATTCTGTCACAAAAACTAAAACATACATTGTGCAGCTTCTCCAGGATTTTGCAGCTTGTTCTGTGATTGTTGCAGCCTGAAATGTCTGTGTTCACAAGTTGCATGTAAGCTGTGAGTTTTGAGGCTTTTCTTTCTGTGTAACACGTCACACATCCTCCGGGAGCGACAGACGCTCCAAAAAAGCCAACGATTGGCTGAGCGAGCTGTTTGACTTCTGACATCACTGCCGGTTGATTTCTGTGTCAAGATTCTGTCACATCTGTGTCATGAAATGCTCATTAAGCACTGCATGTGCACATTCAAGGCTACCTTTATTTCAGCTGCAGCAGTATAGTTGATTAGAGATGGGGTTACTATGTTACTGTGCAAAGACTCCACACAAGGCATCAGGAAGTGGCTAAGTGGACGGCTAAAAGTTTTCACCATGTAAACATGGGGCGCTGGCTCAGCTCAGATGCGACCCGCGTACAGAGGCTACGGTCCTCCACGCATTGATCACAGGCTTTGAGTTCGGTGACGTAAATGACTAAACATGCGCGGGAATTTGTGGCAAAGTTGTGGCAATTGGTTGAATTTGCGTCAATTGCAACTTCCTGGAGGGACTGACTTTATCTGAGGACGCAGAGGACGCCGCGGACGCTGAGGCTGCGCAGACGCCGAGGCTGCGCAGACACCGCGGACGCCGCGGATGCCGTGGTCCTGATGGTCAAAATCTACATCTCCAAAAACAAAATGCTTCACTTTAAACAACAAAACACGACATTAAAGGAAACAACAAACAAAAGACATTTTAAACTGAAAACATTTCAGGAAAAAAACTTTTTTAAAGTCGTTTTTGGCTGAAATGTTTTTGTTTTGACCTTTCGAGCCACCGTAGAGGACTACAAAGTTACATCTTCTAGTAAACTAAATAATCCAGAACAAACAATGAGCCGTGATATAACAAGATATTTTCCAGCACTGCTCCATTAAAGCCGGCAGCTCCGAGTGTTTCACACGACGAGGAACACACAAACGTTTTACTGCAGATTGTTTCTAAGAACAGACTCTTTTATTCCTCTGTTCCTCTGTCATTTGCATACTGGAGCGTGTTAGCATTCAGCAGCAGCACTTCCCATGAGTCTTAGCCTTTTGTTCTCCGTCGAAGCTGCTCAAGTCGAGAGCAACAACACAAATTGTGCGTTTGATACAAGAGATTTGAAGCAGCTTCACACAGAAAGAAAACAGAGGCGAGGGCGGGTCAGACATCCGCACAGAGAGCGACTCAGACACACAAAGAGCCGGCAGGACAGGAGCCTGAGAGGCTCATCTGGATGTTCTCAGGGATTAATATCGCAGAGCAGCTCGACTCAACGTGGCGATGACGCGTCTGTCCGGCTCACGCTGTGCTCATGTCAAACACTGATCCCTGAGTGTCAGCGCTGAGGCGAACAGGACAGGAGCGGAATGAGAATCATTTCCACTTCTGCACTCAGACTTCTTACAGCCTGTCTGATACCTTTCAACGTTTCAGAAGAAGAGAAGAAAATTAAAAGGTGGTGTGTCCGGAAAGTCGGGGTTTCCTTTTCCGTGGCAGAGTGGTTTAAAGTTCAGCAGAGGAGGATGCTGTCGCTGTCGGCCTCTGGTGTAGCTTTAGAGAGGGCGGGGTCCATCCGTCAGCTGTGGATGGTTTGTGATGAAAGTTCAAAGTTTTTCCCGTCAGGATGAAAAGTGAAGCTGTGTTCAGACTGAAAGCAAAGACGTGTTTAACCAGAACATCACTTGTGTTAGTTAAACACAACCGGATATTCGTCCTCCGCGAAACATCAGAAAACCAAACACAAAACAAACAGATGTTACTGAGATTTAATGACAATAAACAGGCTGAGAGGATGCTGAGAGAACTACATCAGGATGCAGGTTTGGAAAAGGTCAGAGTTCATGTTTTGTCAGGTCTGTCTGCAAGACGACAAGAACATTACTTTAAAATGCTCATTTTTTGAATGGAGTTTGGTTTGAGCGTTTCTGATGCTACATCGGGACATCAGGAGAACCTCGATGCTGAAAGGCTTTAACAAACAGCTTCACACAGACCTGTCACCCACGTTTAAATGTTCACGTTGGGGAAATATGCTAATGATGCAATCAACACCTGATTCAAGCTGGAGAGGAGCGAGGGGTTAGCAAACGCTTGTGATGAACGATTAACGCTAATGCTAGCTATTTTAACATTGTGCATACATTATACATCATTAGCTAGCTGTTCTGTCTGGTGTTTTACATTTCATGCATTAAAACAAACTTCCACACATTTGTCATCAGATTAGGAGGAAGCTGTGTTTGAGAAATAAAAACAACCTGCAGCTTTTGATTCCTCTCTGCTCCTGAGCTCGAGCTGTTTTCTTGGACTGAGCAGAACATGCTCATTGAAGTGAAGGTTCTCAGTGAAGTGCAGCAACAGCCTTTAATGATAAAAGGTCAGCTTAAAGCAGTGCGGCTGGTGACTGACTGATACATGTGGCTCCCTCAGGTGTTACTGTTATTGAACATGCTCTCTGCTGAGTCCAGAGCTGCAGACACACACACTGTAGCTCCTGTACACGTTAGCTTCAACGGGCCACAGGCGTCCTGCGTGCACGAGATTACAGAGGAGGAGGCTCTGTACTCCGGGGCTCAGACAGGACACATGGTGCTCATTAGCCTGTTAGCCTGCGGATGTTATTCCTGCTGTCTCTATATTCAAACAATTTTGAGTGTTAGTTCATAATTATTTTGCATATTTATTAAGTACTTTTATGGTCTGTAGGTTGTGTTTCTGCTGCTGTCCTGATCAAAAACAAGTGTTGAAAGCTGCAGTTCCTCTGGTGTCCACTTGAGGCTGCCTCCAGCAGTGAGTCAGTCCCCATAGAGCCCCATGTTAAACTTTACAGCAGAAATAAACATGTTTACAGCCTGGTACAAAAAACTGTTTGGGTCTCTATAGCTCATTTCTCTCTTCATGACAACTGTACGGGAGAATCTTTATACAGCTCACCTGTTTACATTATATTAAGGCTTAAAGTGATGCAGCATTAGGGGGCGTGGCCTCTTTGAGTGACAGCTGGGAGCTATATGTCAGTTCTGACTCCTTCAGACCGGCAGCTCACAATCACACTATCTATTGTGCGGTGTTTTTAAAGTAGGAACCAATGTGCTTGAAGCTGAGCGTCTCAAACAGGAAGTCAGAAAACACTGAGAGACCCACAAACCTCGGATTAGTTCAGATGAAACACCTGAGTGCTCCTTTAATAAGAGGCCGAACACTTCGTCCCTCTCTTCTGGCTAAAATCTTTGAATTGTTTGAGTTTAGAAACAATCTGCATGGTTTAAAACCTTTTAATCTTTTGTGTTCATCCTCTAGCTGTTGTGATGTTAACTCACAGAGCAGCACACCGGCTCTTCCTGTCTCCTTCCCTCCTGTGTCGTCTGCACAGTGTCATCCCGAGCGTGCTTCAAAATCCAACACAACGGATTTCATGACAAAAAAACACACTTGAGCAATAATTACTGGCACCCTGCAGAGCATCTTTCAGCTCTGCAGGGCGCCGTCGATTACAGAGAGGGAACAATTAGGAAATATATTTTCAGATCAGCTTCTTCCCCTCTGATTTCTGAATGTGAAGACGTTCAGCAGCTCAGTCAGCAGACTGTAACTGTAGATACAAACCTGAACCAGTGATGCTTCAGCCACAGCACTAACAAAGTGTTTTCATTCTTCCAGTTTAGATTTAAAAAATAAACATGTCTCTGGTGTCAGATTCTGTCGGAGGAGAACGCAGGAGCAGATGTGGAACTCACAGAAAGGTGAGGGAACTCAGACATCAGGTTGTGTCTAATATTTGAACCTGAAACCATCGTCAGGATATTTTTCCATCACAATGAGATCATTATAATTCTTTGGCACATGATGTGTCCGTACACCAAGTTTCATTAGTTCCACTCAGTTTGTTTTTGCGGCTGGCGAACAAACAAACAGACACACAGAGCAGAAGTTGAGTTCATCATTATAATAAAACATTCCCTGTCATTGCAACGTTTGACAGCAGGTGTGTTTCCATCCACTTCTTGTTCTGCACAATCCGAGACACATTAAAAAACGTGAATCAATGGAAATAAACTCGTTAGGCGATATGAAACCTGCTGCGTGTGTGTAAGAGCTCGATGTTAAGACGACTTAGTGAATAACATAGAGTCATAGAGTGAAGAGCTGGAAACATCAGAGCTGTGCGGAGCGATGAGGAGACTGTAAACATCCTCTTATACCTAAACTCAGAGTGACCCTCCACTGCCTTTGGATTGTGACGTCTTTCTCGTGAAGCACACGCAGAGTGACAAAGTACCTGTGGCAGCTTTAAAGTCCCGCTCCAGGAGGGGCAGACCCCACCATAACCTCCGCTCTGACCTTTGACCTGCTGTCTTCAGAGCCACTGTGAATCAGGGTGATGCTGTCTTTACTGGCCTCAGTCGGTCCTGCCTGGCATTGTTCACTTGGAGGCTTCTGAGTATATTGTCAGTACTGCTGCTAATTAAGACTCCTGGAGGACCAGAGTTCCTGCGATGGCGGTTAAAACATTAAAGCAGCTTTTTAACTGGTCAAAAAACCTGCTAACACCCGCTAACACCTGCTAACACCCGCTAACACCCGCTAACACCCGGCTTTTTTGCTTTGTGGGAAAGGTCACAATCGGCATTCAAACCCGGGTAATTATCGCCTCGGCTCCGATCGGCATTGATGGGAACACATATCCCGTGTCGACATGCTAATCTCCGCCCTCTTTCCATCGCGATGCTATGCTCCGTCAGTAACTTCTGCGACTCCTTGTTAGCTACAAACTCCGCCTGTCTCCGTCCGAGCAGCACTTGAACATGGTTCCAGATTTGTAGGCGCAGAGTTTGATGAACAGACTGAATGAGTAACAGATACAATAAAGACCTAACCACCGTAACATCCTCACTGGTTACTAACCCTGTCTCCTGTTTGTGACGTCAGACGGTGACGCAGCAGAAAAGAGACCGACAGGAAGATACTTCACTGGCAATGGGAAAGAACACAATCAGCATCTATAAGCGGGTCTTCCCGGATCTGAAGAACCTGCGACAACGCGCTTATTTCAGTGGGAAAGCTGTATAATACTCCCCTGGTGCTCGAAGCTTCAAGTCCGGACGCTAACTGAGCTAACTGAGCTGACTGAGCTAACTGAGCTGACTGAGCTAACTGAGCTAACTGAGCTAACTGAGCTGACTGAGCTAACTGAGCTGACTGAGCTAACTGAGCTAACTGAACAAATGAACAATCTGTCGATGTGTAAAAGTTCAGACAGAGCAGAAGACATCAGAGGGAAACAAATCCACATAATATGATCCAGTTTCACCAACGCAACTTTAGAACTCTAGTGAGGCCCAGCCCCCAGAACCACTCTGATGGGGATCATGAACTTTGACCTTGACCCCAGAGAGACTTCAGCTGATGACAGAGCGCCTGCAAAGGCCCGGAGGACGTGTGACGCTCGGTTTAATCAAACAGATAAAACATGTTTACTTTGAGTGTAGATAGAGGTGATCCAGAGTCAAACAGTGTGTTTGATCAACATGATCAGGAATGATCCAGAATCATGTGAGACATTAAGAAGCCTACGATGCACTGAAGAGGAGGGTTTTAATACGTCAGATCACCACACACAGGATTTCATCTGGATCAGTGACGTGTTGATATCAGATCTGTCAGGTCTGTGCGTCTGAATTATTGATCACGACACGTAAAATATAAATATATATAAATGATAAATCTGACTTCATCTTAAATAAGGACACTCCAGATCTATAATTGAGTTCAACGAATGCTTGATCATGTTGTTGAAGTCTGTGTGTGTGTGTGTGTGTGTGTGTGTGTGTGTGTGTGCGCGTGCTTGCGTGCGTGTGTGTGTTCTTGGCTCCATCTTCTGACACCTGGCAGCCTTTCTGACGAGTTAAACAAGTCAGGTTTGAGGAGACTCGAGCCGAGCCAAGTCTGTGTGAGCGTTTGGGAATCGAATGTGCCGTGATTCAGATTCATGTTGTTCATGTGCGAGTCACTGTTTGTAGACCGCCTGCAGAGAGAGAGAGTGTGTGTGTGTTTGTGTGTGTGTGTGTGTGTGTGTGTGTGTGTGTGTGATTGCCTTCCTCCTCTTTTTCACTCCTTTCTCTTCTTCTCTTTCATTAAGCCGTCCTCCCTCTCTGCGAGCGCCTCTTCCCTCCTGGGAGCTCATTCTCCCTCTCCCTCTCTCTCTCTTTCTCTCTCTTCTCACTCTTCTTCTATCAATTATTTTCTTGTTTCTTCTTTACTTTTCAAAGCGTGCGCACACTCGGCCACACACGCCGGGCCCTGAGCCTTCATGCTGTGTTTCCTCTCAGTGTTAGAAAGACGAATATGAACAGTTCTTCTCTTCTCCTTTTCATCAGCATTAACCCCGCGGTCTCGAGCTTCTTCACAAACATCACAAACAAACATTTCTGAAGACTTTTTGCACATTCGGCTGCAGACAGAAGAAGTTTGTTCTCATGCTCGGTGCTCTGATTCAGTGCTGGAGGATGACCAGTCTCTGCACGCAGACACAGGCGTACAGGAGTTCAGCTTCATCTGACGATGATTTATCTTTTATTAATCTCTATAAACGGACAGAAAGGATCATCATAAACGATGGCTCCGCCCTCCGTCTCATGTTAAAGTAGTGTTCTTCTCCTCCTGAGGACAGACCTGACAAAGCTTCATGTTGTTCCTAATCTGCATCATGATGTTGTTCTTTCAGCAAACTGAAGAGCCGTTAATTAAAGTCGATCACAAGAAAATCTGTTTCTGTTTGGGCTTCATCCCGCTGCAGTAAGCCAGAGTGCAGCCTCTGTGTAACTTCCTGTTTACAGTGAGACTGAGACTCAGCACAGACAGATGAACGGGCGCTCCTCCGGGGGATGGGACGAACCGAGAGATGACAGCTGCTGACTGGACTGTAAACAATGCAGCGCACAGAGGAGGACGTCTGGGCTGGAAGTCGTTTATCGCTAAACGCTGGATACACCGGACACGCCCGACATGCTCACTGTTTCTCCCAGAGGATACATCGTCGTCAGATGACAGCCGATGGGTTCTGAGATGACCTTGTCCATGCACTGTCTGCCTGAGTCGAGTCCCCGTAGCAGCAGGATGCTTACTGTGCACTTAAACTTTAAGACCTACAGTCTGACTGCACGCGAATGCATGGGTTGATGTTGTTAGTTAGATAGTTAACTAACATGAGTCACATGTGTTGACATAAAGAGGAAAGGACCTGTTATAAGTGCATGAGGAGAAGCAGTAACCTGATGTTGTGACCGCTCGCTGTCACCTGTCCGTGTGAATGTTATTACTAAAACCTGTGCTCTTCCTGTTCAGTCACATGTCCTGTGAGCTCTGTGGACTTTCTCTGTGACTGTGAGAGCACAAACAGGAACAGGAAGTTGTGTTTGAGACTGAATTTGTACTTTCACATTCTCCATGTTGGATTATCATCTTCGAACAAACCTTTTATAAAATCTCTGCCTTTTCACTTTGACATTTAACAATGAATCACAGAACGGTTAGGACTGAGGAGAGTAACAGATAAATGTCTGAGCGTCAGACTCGTCTTTGCTTCTTTGAGTTCAACCAGTTTAAAGATGTGAACAGTGAAGTTTCATGCAGATCAGTTTGTATAAAGTCAGGTGTGACAAACACTTAGCACCTGCTCAAACTGAAAGTCACTGTGCTTCTAAGTTTGAGACAGCAGATCCTCAGTAACCTGCAGCCTCACGGAGACGTGTTGTTGTGTATCTGTCAGCTGAAACGTTTCCTGTCTGCTTTGTGGTAGCTGAGGTCCTTCAGACTGACAGAGTTCAGGCTGTGTCACATGAAATCTTCGCTGAGGCTAACAGTGAGCAGGCGAGCAGTCACCCACGTTTAACCTCCACACAGGGATCAAACGTCTGCACGTGTCTTCATCCGTCAGCTGATCGATACTCTGCTCCGTTCGGCTGCAGGACGACTCTCTGCAAACATCAAATCCCTGAAGAGGACCTCAGAGTTTGACCTCAGAGTTTGACCTCAGAGTTTGACCTCAGAGTTTGACAGTGAGGACGGCAGAATGGTGCTGCTTCTCCTCACTGGGTCTCTGGCTCTGTCTTATACGTACAAGGGACAAGACTGAGGAGCCACATGCAGACAGGCAGAGGCACCCAACCTAAAGATATTTTAACGTCACATTTACCTGTAAACCTTCAGGGTTTCTTTGATTGATCTAAATGTGTTGCTGATAATCGTCTTTGATCAGCTCTGTGAAGATTCCCATCGTCTGTTCAGGGCAGGAGGTCCTGTGATTGTGCTGCTCTGAATCAAGCAGCAGTGTAAAACAACTTCTGTTCCCAACGACATCTTAAAGATTATACATCAAGACAAAGATGTTGAGCAGAAAGAACAAGCCAGGAAGTGATCCGGTACAAACTTTATTTGGATCTGTTAAAGTTCAAACTCCTCTGCAGTCGATCTCATTTCAGTCCGTAGTTTCACACAGCAGGATCCATGTCCTTCTGCCCATCCATGTTCTCCCACTCACCCGGGGCCGGGTCGCTGGAAGCAGGCTAAGCACGTTGACCCAGACGCCCCCCTCCTGAGCCACGTCTTGTTGGTCCTTGAGGAAGAAAGTTCCACATGTGTTCGTCACTGTGTGCATGTAACACAGCTGTTCCTATTAAATGCATCCGTGCATGTAAACACCAGACTGTGTCGGACCACAGCATGTAAACATCCACAGATCTACAATCAGAATGATTCTAATCTGAGCTGACTGAGTCTCAACAACCAGATGTTGTTTCCACTTCACCTCCGGCTCACGCTGCTGCATGAAAGACACGCTGAGTCTGTCCTCTCACACACAACTTCTCTTTACTTTCTTTGTGCAAAACAAAGCACGCACGCACAGAGGGGCAACGAGCTGCAGATACGTCCGCTTCCATCTCGTTTCCTGAGGTCACGTTTGATTATGTAAGTTTGGGTTAGTCCCTCGAATCACCGCTCTGAAGTCTAAACACGCAGAGTGTCCGGTCCTGCGTCTCGGCTGAACTGTCAGGTTGGTGGGTTCTTACAGTTAAAATATTAAAAGTAGGTAAAACTTCTTCTTACGTCTGTCGTCACACGGTTTTCATCAGGTAAAGTTTGTACGTCCTCCAGTTTTCAGGCATAAAGATTTATGTTTGAATGTGAGCAAAGAAATGTGAGCATGACGGCAAACAGGCTGGTTTATAGGTGTATTAATATATAGCAGCTGTGAGTGTTTCCTCTCAGTCCCATCAGGACACACTGTCAGGCACTCTGCAGGATAACACAGACAGGCAGATTTCATCCACACCTGATGTCCACAAGAATTCAAAGCTGCTGAGTGTTTGAACTATAATCCTGTAAATGGTCCATTTTGTGTCTGACTTTGAGACCGGACCGAGTTCTTCTTTGAACATGGCTCCAGAACCTGCAGAGGAAGAAGGTCGAGTGTCTTCCTCAGATTGAAGCTGCTGCACAGCTGACTGCCTCTAATTGGTGTCGGCTCCTGAGACACGGTGTCAGAGTGATGTCGCTGCCTCTCTGCTCCCTCTGCTCTGAATCTGTCCTGGTTTCTACAGGACGGAGCAGCAGAGACATCGTCTCCGGCTCTTTGAGGGGAACATGTGGAGTGTAAAACTTCAGCGACAGTTCGAGAAAGACGCCTGAGTCTGCAGCAGCAGGAGAGGGCACAGAGACGTCTCAGCAGGTCCTCCGGGAGCTTTTTGGGGGCTTTTCTCTTCCTGTGTGCGGGCTGAAAGAATTTCTGTGTGAGCGAGGATCCAGTCTGGTTCCAGGTCATCACCATTAGAGGTTGTTCAGCCGATAATGTGACACTTTATCAGTCCCCGAGGGGAGATTCTCGTGTGTCTTTGTGGCTCTCTGTGGGGGGACAGACAGCAGAGGAGCAGCCGCAGAGAAACCTCCCTGCTGGAGGTTTTAAAGCAGAAACATGTGGAGTGAACACAGAGCGGGCGCTTTAAAAATCTCCTCTCGTCCACGCAGCCAAACGCTGACTTAATCTCCCGATAGACTTTGTTCCTGGCCTGCTTACGCTCACACGTTTAATCCAGCAAAGTGGACACACTCTGACAATCAAAGTTTAAAGTGGAACTGATATTTCATTGCATTTACATCGAGGTATTTCAATAAGCAGAAGTTTGCATTAAAAAAAATGAGTGCAGCGCTGCCCTTCCCTCAGGAAACACAGATTCTACCTTTAACTGGAAATGTTTGAAAGTACTTTTCCACTGCAGAAACTTTCCCAGGTTCTGGTTCCTATAAAGGAACTCCTGTTTCTCCTGCAGGGACACGGGTCTTAATGAAGTACCAGAGACAGTACTTCATCCCCCAGTCCCTGCAGGGTCGGGTGCTAGCGCAAAGGTAACCATGATGCTGTCGGTGTTCGCTCGTGGTGGGCGTGTTCTCGCACGAGAGAGTGACAGTGAGCTTCTGGTGATGAAGAGCCCAGGAGGAGGAGGGGCCCAGTTCCTCCTTATTACAGCTTGAAAATCAGTCATGTTCCATTTTATTTGGAGTCACTGTGGTTGTTTACAGCGAGGAAAAGTAGGTGAGTTTCTGATTAGTTTCCTAAAAACTGAACAGACTGATTAAAAAGTGCTGGAGAAGAGGAGGGTGACAAAGAAGAGAAAAAAGAGAGCGCGTGTTTGTGACTGAGTGAAAGTTATTCACACACGCAAATGAAGGTGACAGAGACGGAGACAGAAGGACAAAAAAACTATCTGAGCCATGATGGACGATAAAATAAAGAGAGGAAATCACAGAACAGGAACGATGACGATGACGCTGAGGAGCGTGGCGGTGACCATGGTGACATGGAGCAGAACAGATGAGTCATCTTCTCCGAAATAATAAAATCTTTGATCAGGTCGTCCCTCACCTGTCGTTTGGAGGGTAGGAGTGAGAGTCAGCAGGAGGAGGAGGAGGGTGCGTAAATGCTTCCTAGACGCCCTCGATGAACTCTCCTTAATCCCCTCGGCTCAGGGTCTATTTTTGTCCATTCCCTCGGGGAGATTCTGAGGAGGACATGGTTCCAGAAAAATCTCCCAGATTCAGTTTTTTGTTGATCTGCCTGCTCGGACTTTTGAGGTTTTAATAATATAACATTCATTTCTGTATGATTACAACCGTCTGATCTGAAGACAATAGTGACGAATTTTAACGACGTTTAGAATGTGTGGAGTAGATGTGTTCATCCTGCAGCAGTGAAACAGGCTGTAATGGCTGCAACAAAATCCTCGATGGGTCAAAGGTCGTCCACTAAAAGTTCTTGTTGTTTCCACTGACAGGCTCAGATTGTTATTCTAAGTGTGTGACAACATGACAGAAAGGATCCCTACAGAGATAGACCTTTTTGTTACAGAGGAAGATGATTGTTTTAACCACACACAGACGTTACATCGCTCTCTGCACACACACCAGACTCCATTCATAAAAACAGTGATTTTACCTCACAGGACAGGAGCTGCTGCTCTGCTGCTGCCTTTATAGGTTAGTTTCTTTTTGTTATTGTGTTACACAAATATTGTGTTGGATCCAAATGAACCATTAAAACAACAAAGTCACACAATAACATAAACCAACTATAAACTAGAGGCAGCAGTAGACCAGTAACTCTGCAAGACTGTTTTTGTCAATGGAGTCTGGTGACTTTGGAGAGAGCGATGTAACAGCTGTTCCTGGGCCACACATAAGCCCTGAATCCCTCAGCTAATATAACAGCTAGGCTAAGTTGTGTTTTTGCACAGCATCAGTAAGGCCGCTCCCCAAACTCTTTTATCCTGCGGAGACCATCAACACATGTAACCCACGACAACAAAACCAGGTCGACAAGCAATGGAGCAAAAGCTTTGTGAACAAAGCTTCAGTAGTTTGAGCACAACGGCAGATCAGACTACATGACATCAGCCCAACCCCGAAGATGTGAGGTATCTGATATTTGGACGAGAGGGCGGGTATACGTCTTATCGACTTGTCAATCACAGGTAGCCCCGCCCTAAAGCCTCCCCTGCTTCTTGTCTGCGTGACTCTGAATGGGAGCATCAGTGACTAAATGAACATCATGCTGTGCTGAAGATTAGACATTAGGAACATGTTTACTGAGGGAATAAATCAGGAGGGAAGGAGGACCATGTATTCAAAGACAGTACAATTACACTTCTTTTTGTAACCAGTGGAGTCGCCCCCTGCTGGACATACAGCAGGACAGAATGCAGGTTTAAGACACGTCTGCGTTGGCTTACCTGTTAAAACCAAAAGGCCACCCGAACCTGGAATAAAATTTCCCTAAATGGCCACCATAGAGAGGACTTACCTCCTGTAAACTTTCCTTTTTCAGGACAAACTTTACATTTGTGTCCCTTTAGTGATAAAGATCACCTGTTTCTTTGTGCTGTAAACACTTCGTCCTCAGGTGTGCTTCAGACTCTCAGAGTCTCTTTCTAAAGAAAACAGTTTGTTGTTGTTTGTTATTGTGTTATTCTGTGGTTTGTGCTGCTCTCTGCCTCTGAACTGCTTTGTGTAAGTATCACCTCTCTAAATAACCTCACCGTCATGTACACATCATAAAAGCCTTTCTGCTCCCGTTCACGTCCATAGTCAGAATATTGTATAAAATCATAACCTGTCGTCAGCTGAGTGCCTTCAGGATCAATTTACGGGACTATTTTTAGAGACGCTGCTGCAGGGCTGTGTGTGTGTGTGTGTGTGTGTGTGTGTGTGTGTGTGTGTGGCGAACATGTGTGTGCAGCCCTGCAGACAGTGTGGATATATTTAGCAGGTTTTAAAGGATGTTTCATGTGTGTGACTCACTGTGTTTGTGTGATCAGCCTGCAGACGACAGATGGGCAACAGGTCCATGAAAACATCGCTGTGATGCAGCTCATGCTTTTCATTATGAAAGCAGAGCAGAACTAGTACAGACAAAAACATTGTTATAGAGTATTAGATTAGATAGGATAGATAGGATTAGATTAGTGTGTGTTCATAATAAAGGGAGCAGCTTTGAAACGAAAAACCACAGCTAACAATAATTAAACTTTTTTATGTCAATGATTTTATTTGTTCTCATGCATTTTAGCTCAGATCAGTTTTGACAGACAAACAAAGAGGAGTAAAATATATGAAGTTTATTTATGTCTTCTGGTGTAAAAAAAATGCTAATGTAACATGATTCTTCTTCCCTTCTGCTACCTCTGTGTTCATGTTATTAAAACCTCCATCCCTCCATGAAACAACAACCTTATTCAGAACCAAAAACTGGGACTCAGACGCAGAGTCCAGCTCAGTCAGAAAAAGTTCTACCTAAACGTTCTTAAACGTTCTCGACCTAATAGCCACACACAGTGAGCCAGTCAGAGTTTAAAGCCAGGCAAACACGAGGAAGAAAAACAGGCGGGAAACTGACAATGACAGGAAGTAAAACTAGACATACACAAGCACCAGCGTTACAAAATAAAACAGGAAGTGAACAAAAAACAATTGAAAACAACAGGTTGAACAGAATATCACATCATCCTGTTTAAACGGAGCTAAAATAAACTATAATAACTCTTTTTGGTGTTTTTGCTGTTTAATAAATAAGACATCCAGATTGTTGATCATCACGTTGTATCTTTATTGAAGTAATTTCATGATGTTATGTGCAATGAAAAGACTTAGAGTCGTGAACCGGCCAAGGGAAACTGTTGTTCACAGAATCCTGTTTAATCTTCTTAAATACAATTAAGTTATTAAAGAAGTCATTTATTTTAGCAACACAAGCTGAAGCTTCTGTCTTTAAAGATTTAATCTGGAAGATTTGTATGTAAATAAATGTCTGTAAGTCTCTCTCTCTCTGAATGAGGTAACACATGGTGACTGAGCCTGTGGCCCACTGATGAAAGCCTTTACATCTGCAGTATATAGTATTATTATGGGCTGGGTGTCTGTGGCGGCGCCCAGTTAGTGACGCGTTTTCCATCACCCAGCAGTGGTTGGTCTGCCAGAGAGGGTAGGCGGAGCTAAGCGGCTGCTTTTCCGCTCTCTGCAAGTGTTGCGAGTAAACAGTAATCTACTATGGCTGAACAAACAAAGAAAAGATGGATGACTACAGATACAACTTCAACAAGAAGTGAAAATCCAAAGAAGAAGAAACAAACTCGACGCTCAGATGAAGCAAACAGTCTGAAAAGGAAAGCGACCGTCAGCCAGGAAAATCAAGAGTTACAGCCGTGACAAAGGGAGCCAGAGGTAAAGTAGAAAGTTTACTCCCACAGTTACTGTATATCGCCATAGATAACGCCACTGAAATCTTCGAGATTGAATCTTTAATGTCCTCACGGTGAAAGTTCGTTGTTGCCTTCCTTACCTGGTGTTACATGTGTTGTAGAATGTTTAACACAAAGAGTAAGATATAATCAAAATACAGGGTTTAATGGAAGCTGGGGTGCACGGTGGGGCAGTGGTTAGCGCTCTCGCCTCACAGAAGGTTCCTGGTTCGAGTCCCTGTTCAGACGTAGTGGGCCCTTCAGTGTGGAGCATGTTCTACCCGTGCATGCGTGGGTTCCCTCCGGGTACTCCGGCTTCCTCCCACAAAGACATGCTCGTTGGTGACTCTAAATTGCCCATAGGTGTGAGTGTGAGCGTGAAAGATTGTCTGTCTCTGTGTGTCAGCCCTGTGATTGACAGGTGACCAGTCCAGGTGTAACCCCGCCTCTCACCCAATGACAGCTGGGGTAGACTCCAGCCCCCCGTGACCCTAAACAGGATAAGTGGTACAGATGATGGATGGATGGTCTCATCAGACCTTGGAGCTGAAAAATGTTTCAGAACCATGGACAGCTCCAGGACAGCAGGGACAGGCTTTAAAGAGACCATCTCCAACCAAACATCATAAAGAGAAACACAAAGCGGTCATGTCTCTACATCACTTCCACTACACTCACACTCTCAGCTTGTGGCCAGCATCACATTTGCCACATCAGACACTGTGGGGAAAAAAAAAACTAAAAAGAGCACTTGACAGAGAGAGAGAGAGAGAGAGAGAGAGGGGTCAGAGGGCAGCAGAGATCTGGGTTATGATGGCACAGAGAGAAGAGTTCAGACGAGCAGATCTCTCTCATGTTCACTTTGTCAGATATTTTGACCCTCTTGAAGTTTGTTGAAAGTTTTGTGGGAAACGTCGGCTCCAGGAAGCTACCAGTGTCTGACTTACCTTTCCATCCCTGCTGCAGATTACGGGTGGCCGCTGCCCTCTGAACTCTGTCCCATCTGGATCTACCTGGACGTGCTGTTCTCCACGGCGTCCATCATGCACCTGTGCGCCATCTCTCTGGATCGATACATCGGCATCAGAAACCCCATCCACCACAGCCGCTTCAACTCGCACACCAAGGCCCGACTCAAGATCATGGCTGTGTGGACCATCTCAGTGGGTGAGGACGCAGACACACACACACACACACACACACACACACACACACACACACACATAGACCTGCTGTACATGTTGAAATGAAAGACTTGCTGGTGTCATTAGAGCTCATGATTTGTCTGTGTGTCATGTGGTCACTGATGTGTTTTCTCAGTTATGCTTCTCCTCATGTTCTAACACAGGAGTATGAAAGTGGCCAAGAGCTATTTGCATCACATCGCTGTACCTGCTGGTGGCGCCCCGTGTTGATTCTTTTGTCAACTGACACATTGGTAGCACAGACGAGGCGCACACACTTGTCCTTCACATGCGTGATTAACAACTTGCTTTCCCAGTCCCCGTGGAAATCGTATATTTTAAGCTTTTCTTGCTGTGGGCGCCTCATTGCACATCATAAATCTGTCTAACAGGCTAACAGCACCGAGCTCCTCACTTTGAGTGTACAGCATCACTGACCCGACCTGTCGATGGAGGATGCTACGTTGCTGTGATTGGTTATGTTCAGACATTTACAAACCTGCCAGGAGCATCACCATGTTTAATTGACAGCTAATAGGCCTATCCTATTATGTTGTATTGGAGGGGGCGGGACATCTGTGATTGAACTGAAGTGGGAAGAGGCTTTCAAGGTGCATTTACTGTCGTAGGATTTTTTGTACAGATTCTGTGAACCTCTTGGCGAGCTAAAATCCAGTAGCTACCTGTTGGAGAGCCCTGTTCTATAGTATATGATGTGTTAATGTTTACACTAAACATGGACTAATGTCAAACATGAAGTGCTGGACTCTGCAGTCAACGTCCAGTTACACCTCTGAAATGTAAGTGGTTGGACTGTTTAAATTTAAAACACGGCTTTGTTTTAGAAACGGTTGTCGGTCTCTGGTTCAGTTCAAGAGAAGATCATGGTTTGGGAAATGATGTTAGGAGACGCTCCGCTCCAGCAGCATCTAACATTACAAAGTCTGATAATCAATAAATTATATTTATTAAATAAACCTGTGAGCGCCCCCTACAGGCTTGGAGCACTCTTCTTTGCTTGTTTTCTGGGTTTGTGTGTTTCTGTATTTGCAGTGCGTTTGATGTTAATGAATTTGTTTTGGACGCATGTATTGAATTGTTTGAATTTGCAGCCTGTTTCTTCTAATGGAAACCGTTTGGGCTGTTGCAGTGTGATTGCCCTCATAGGCCACCGTACAAGCAAGCTAAAAATGCTCCATATAAACACCTCAGTCAGAACAAACAGGCCAAACTTATTGTAATTTTAAGAGGTTGGAGAGTAAGAGTTTAAAGTTTCTTCTTTTAAAGTTTTTAGCTTTCAGGGTTTGTGACATTGGCCGCACACTGGAGGATAACTGGCCCGATTTTTAGATTTCGCTCCTCCGGGCAATCCTGGGGGCGTCCTGATAAAACTCTGAACTTTGTGATAAACCAAAGACAAAAACGTAACCGTGTTAAGAATTTAATAAAATCACTTCCTGGCTGCATTCACATCGAAATATGTCTGTTGTTCTGAGCTGCTGCTTGTAAAGAGCAACACAAGAAGAGTAGCTACGGCCCTGAGCAGAGCTGATCAAACGTGTGACAAAGACAGACTGCTGAATGGGTCGGTGCTGAAAGGAAGTCCTTGAGGAAGATGACTGCCTGGTTATGTCATACAGCTGTTCTGATTCAATCTGTCGGTGCATGTAAACACCAGAGCCGTGCATTTAAACACAACTAATGTTGATGTTTGGTTTCACTTCTTAAATCCTTTTTAACCCTCCGTCTCCCTCTGCCTTCTCCCTGTGAGGATCTTATTGTTCATAAGTCACGAGAGGATACCGAAGAGTCTGAAGCCACTGACCAAGCGGCCATATTTGATGAGCTGGGAGCAGGAACTGGCTGTACACTTCCATCTGTAGTTTGGTTTGAGATTCAAAACATGAGCTGAGAAAAGGTTTGTGTGTTTGTTTGGCTTTGAAGGTTTCATCAGAGCGAAATGAGCACACATTGTGAATGCATCAGTCCAAGGCTGTGAACAAAGAGTCTGTGTTCTGCGGTCAGGATGAAAATCATGCGGTCCATCTCTGGCTGAAACGTCCTCGCTCTTTGTCACGCTCTCTTCTTTGTAAGTGGAGCAGCTTGCAAACGTCTGCAGTGCTTTTGTGATATAAGTCCTGCTCTTTGAGGATTCAAATATGAAATGTTGTGGTGAGAGGCCACGGCTAACCCCCCAACAGTTGATGAAAGCAGAGCAGAGCAGCACTAACGTGCAGGCAGGAGGGCCGGCTGCCGCTCATGACATGTAATTTTCCCCGTGCTGAGGACCGGAGTGACGTTTATGACTGCGTGTGATGGTGATGGAGGCGAGGGACAATCAGCTGCTGATAATTGGCTCCTGCCTGCCTGGCCGGTCTCCAGCTGCTCAGGTCATCAAAGCTGATGAGCAGGAAATGTAATGACGGGGCTGCAGACGCGCTGATGGAGGCGGAGGGCGGGACGAGCAGAGATCAGATCTGAGAGGACGCTTTACACTGGCAGGGTGACGATGATGCATCACAGGTTCATCTCTGCAGCAAACACGGCTTCGCTGTGATTGGAGGAGAATTCATAAAAACTTTTCTGTCCGATGATTCGTTTTTCTCGTTATTGCTCGACATGTTTGCACAGAGAGGTCATTAAGAAGAGAAATGGTGTTATGATGATTTTTCTCCAGGTGCCAGAGAGCTCAGACCTCAGGTGATCAGGTGGATGGATGGCAGGAACATTAGAGCTCACCATCGCTGCTGTTTGGCCTTCTTAATGAAAAGACGAGCAGCTGTTTGCTCAGGAGAGGGATGCAGATGCCAAAACAACAGAACAAGTTCATCGCATTAAAAAGATGAAGAATTATTATCACTTCTGCGTGCTCGGATCACTGAGTGGGGCCGAGCGTGCACAGGCCCAGGTGCTCGGGGGGTCCGTTAAAAGTAGGGACGTCTTCATCACGAATTGTTGTTGTTGTTGTTTGATATCGTGTCTCTGCTGGACAAATCCCTCTCAATCATTTCTTTAGTTAAAAGCAATTAAAATCAAAGCAACAGAACAGTGTTGGCTTGAGGGAGGTAGAACCAGCGCCTCAGGTTGAGATGAATGGTTTCCTTTAATAACATTTAGGATAATGTGCTGTAACAATAATTGGAGAAGTGAAAAAGGAGGCTCAACGTGTCGACAGGAACACGACTGCAGAGAGACTAAAAAGGACAACAAACACATTTAAACGTCTTCATGAACTCTGAATGAACCAAAGGGACACAACAACAGTATGTCCTCAGCTTGTGTCGCTTCCTGGAGTCTGGTTTATATCACATGACTGCAAGCAGCAAGGACAGAGTCCATGAAGATAGCTGGTCACATAACCCCTCATAAACCACAGTGTTATCAGTGTTCAAACTTTGTCAAGCTGTGTCCCCGCGATGCCAGCCTTTAGTGTGCAGACATGACACTGTTTCCATGTTCTCATCAAACGCTCTGTACGAGGGCGGATAAGAGCACCACGATCCTTTGTGGAGAGGAGGCAGAGAGTGGTGAGACAAGGAGGTCCAAACCCTCTACGATCTCCGATCCCATCGGCTACAGTCTGACAACGATGCAGCCTCTGGGCACAACGATGAACATGCTGGGGCAGGTAGCCGTCGGTTAGCGATAAACGTCTTCCTTTTCCACGTGCTGCATCGTTTAAAGAACCTGTTTTTCCTGTGATTGACTTTAATTAACAGCTCTGACCTTCGCCGAATTTCAACACCGTGATGCAGATTAGGAACAAGTCAACATGAAGCTTTGTCAGGTCTGTCCTCAGGAGGGGAAGAAAACTACTTTAAAATCACGGAGCCATCATTTATGATGCATTTGAGTAAGTCAGGAAATCTGAACAGTGACCAGCTTACGTGACACAGCGTCAGGGAATTAATCACGTTGAATTGTAGATCTAGAACAGATTGTTAGCTGTTAGCTGCTAGCATGCCGATGTCTGTTTATAGAGATTAATAAGAAGCTAAATCGCTGTCAGATCACACTGATGGGAGCCGGGATGTGTGGATTACGTTCCGCCTGCTTTTGCTCTCCACACGGACTGTTTTGCCTGCATACGCTGCAGCCTGCTGATACGTGATTGGTCAATATTACTCGGTCTACAAGCGTAGCTCAAACAGAACATTTGCTTTCATTTCTATGTAGAATCTGTAAATAGAGATTATCCACGCATAAACATTTAGCAACACTTCAGAGTCAGTCTGACAGTTGAACTGTGCTTTCACTCTTTAGCCGTCTCGTGTTTTACTCGCCTTGTTTTGTAGTTGTTTTCATTATCAGAGGACACAGTGATAACAGTGAATCCAGGACACGACAGGAAGACGGTTTGTGTCCATGCCTCCACATGTTTGCCACATGTAGTGAATATTTCCTGACTTTCAGAGGGTTTAGCACCTGCACCAGCACTTATTGCTGTCAGGGAACAAACTGTCATCTGTGAACAGTATGAGGTATAGATGCATGAAGTGTTCAAAGGACCTCTCAAAGAAAGAGAGAAGGCATTAAAGAAGGGAGACGGTCTCTATGACCTTTCAGTGAAACAAACGTATAAAGACTCCTTAATGCAGCTGATGCTGAAGTGAAGGAGGCTCCACAGACACATTACTCAGAGGTCAGTAAAGGTCAGCACTCCATTCATAATCAGCCATTCAGAGGTTCATCGTGATCCTCCTTAAAGAGACAAACACTTCAAAGCCTGTAAGGTAGCTCACAGTGATGCATTATGGGTTATATTTAGCCTTAATGTCGCTAGGCTACTGAGTAGGAATCGCTCTGATTGGCTCATATTCTTCTTCATATTCTTCACATGCTGCAGAAAAAAAATGTATATAAGATCATGTAACCATGTGACAGCAGCCATGGAGAGTTCCTCTGCTTAAAGGGAAAGTTCCCTGACCCCGTGCGCTGCATGGGAAGGTATACAGGGCCGCTGCGCAGAGTGAGACACAGAGTAGAGTGAGACATCGTGCAGATTGAGACACGGTGCAGAGTGAGACATGGTGCAGAGTGAGACACAGTGCAGAGTGAGACATAGTGCAGAGTGAGACACGGTGCAGAGTGAGACACGGTGTAGATTGAGACACAGTGCAGATTGAGACACGGTGCAGAGTGAGACATAGTGCAGAGTGAGACACGGTGCAGTGAGACACGGTGCAGAGTGAGACATAGTGCAGAGTGAGACACGGTGCAGTGAGACATAGTGCAGAGTGTGACATCGTGCAGAGTGAGACACGGTGCAGTGAGACATAGTGCACAGTGAGACATAGTGCAGAGTGAGACACGGTGCAGAGGTAAAGGACTGTCTGACGTCGATGTGAAGCAGTGATAAAAACTAAAACACAGCGCACACTTAAAATGTGTGTTTATTAAGGACTCTTTAAAGAGGCTAAAGTTCGTGGTGCTCCTGACCCCGTCTGCAGCCGCACTAGCTTAGCTGCCGTGTAGGAACTCCGGCCAGCTTCTCCTAACAGGAGCCGTGCTGACTGTTATCTGCTGTATGTAGTTCACTTAGTGTTGATGAGTACCTCATACAACCACACTTCAAAAAACCTGAACTATCCAAAAGCTCCTCAGGCATCACTTTGGTCCGTGGTTAGAGGCCGAGCTGACATCAAGACAGGGGAGCTTCAAAGGTGAAATTTCTGTTTTATCAGAAGTGATTTCAAACATACTTGTGCAAGACGAAAGACCGATGTAACTGCGGTTACAAATGTTAATCAGGTTAATTTCCCAGTGTTTCTGTGACGTGTAGCCTCCACAGATTCAGAGTGTGAAAGCTGCAGGATCTGAAAACAGCAGAGACGACGTCAGAAGCCAAAGAAACATGTTAATGGATTGTGCAGCATGATAATATCCAAATATACAGCTTATATTATTTATATCTAAGATCACTCACTCGTCCCACAACACTTCGTGTCGTGACGCTCTCACCAATGAGTTAACAGCCAGTCTGAGACGTCCCCGTCTCTGTAAACGTCCTCTTCGTCTCCTCCGCCTCGATGTTCACATGAGAACACCGAGCTCGCCTCCTCTCACAGCTGAAGACGCTCGGTTTGTGATGTGAGATGAAATGGAGATAAAAGCGGTTCCATTCTCTCTGTTTTGAGCCAGTGTGGCATTAAAAAGTCTGAATCTGTTATTTTAAGGTCAGGTTGTTACATAATGTTGTTTTTAAAGCACACAGCTGCTCCCGGAGCTCCTCTGGGAGCTGCTGGAGCTCGCAGGCTGTGAATGAGCTTTGTGAACCGTCCAGGGACCGAATCATCTGTCGGGAAGCAAAGAGGTTCTGCTGTCACAAGTGATGTGGAGCAAAATAAGATGAGTGATAAAGGCTAACTGTCAGAGAGAATAACGTTTACTACATGCACGAGCCTGAGAGTAATGTGTGTGAGTGAAGCTACACAGATGTGGGGGGTTATATAGATGAGATTTACTACTTTAAGTTTAAGAAGAAATAGTTTAATTAATGAGAAGGTTTCAAACAAAGGAGGGGTCAGCTTCACGCCGTTTGCTTAGCACACTGCCCTCGGGAAGAGAGGTCCTTTAAAAAAGAGACAACACCCCGAGGTCGCTCTCTTGTTCTCTTGTCTTCTCTTGTCTTCTCTTGTCCTCTTCATCATTTTCTTTCCTTATTATATTTGCCACGCGAGGAGGCCTAAAGCCCTTGTGTGCTGTTCAGCGCTGAAGACATTGCTCCAATTGAACTCCAGCTGTTCCAGCCCTGTGTTACAAGAGCTGAAGACAGCAGCTCCTTTTGCTCCGATCCTGCGCTCTGACCTCTGCACGCTGCGTAACTAACTCACTTCCTTAATGAGTTATTTAAGCAGGTAACTAATTATAAGTTTTCCCTGTTTTGTCAAAATAGAGTGGTGCAACATTTACAACAGGTTAAATCCTTTTCATTAAAGTTAAACTTTAACTTTCACTCGTCAGTGTAGAGTGCAGGCGTTCTGCCACTAATGAACTATTAAATAATTCATCGATTTACGCTACAAACCAAAAGGCAGATTCAAAAGGCAGAACACAAAATCTTACTGAAGAATCCAACTGAAGGTCAAACCAGGGACAGGTGAGACTAATCAACACAGGTGAAAACAATGAGGGCGGGGCCACAATCACAAAGGCGGGAAACGAAACAAAGGAGGTAAAGCAACACAAGCAATGAATTAAATACAAAGATAAATATAAAACTAAACAACCAAATATAACAAAACGAGGATCACAAGAGAAAATGATGCAAACTGTTCATGGGGAAAGTGTTTGAGACAAACTCACAGAACAGCTGAAGTCTGCTGAACGGACAGCAACGTCAGAATAAGACCAGCTGAAGATCAAAGAATGAGTTAAACAGCAGCTCTTTAGTTTGTTCACAGTCAGAGGGGGGGTCAGGGGAGGTTCAAAGGAGGGTCAGAGGGGGGTCAGAGGGGGGTCAGAGGGGGGTCAGGTGGGAGGCTGAGGTCCACCCTGTGAGGATGGAAAAGAAAGCAACAAACCAGAGAAGGAAAGAAAAGAAACACGTCTCCTCCTCCTGTCTCCTCCTGTCTCGCCCTCCGTCCTCTCTTTGAGTTCTCTTCTAAACTTTATTGACTGAAAACAGGCCTCAATCATTCACACAGAGTCGTCCTCTGAGCCGCCCTGCAGCCCCCAGGTCTGCGTCTGCTTCCTGTCGCCTCACTCCATCAGCTCCGTCGTTCTGCAGCGAGCTGCTAATGAGCGTGTCACGGAGATAATTCAGCCTCCTTCCTCGTCCAGATCAGATAGACGGACTCGCTCATCGTTCACAGGCTGATGCACTTTTGTTATCTCAGATCTGGTTTACAGTAATGTCCAGCTGCTCTGCAGACGGTTTTACTTCCAGCATCAAGCACTTAACTGAAGTGATCGAATGGAAGAGCAGTTCTGATATATTTACAATTAAAGGTACCAAAACAAAGAGAAGAACTGAACAGATCGGGGCTGAAAGCAGCCCCAGGCCGGGTCCAAGGTTCCGGCTGATTACTGTGATCACCTCCACAGGCTGTCATGTGAGCAGTTTACAGATCAGTCTGTTCAAACATATTTTCAACATTAAAATCTGAATGATTACTGTGAGACCGCAGCAGGGTCAGAGCGCGACACTACATACTCCACCAAACCACGGCCATCATGTGGGAAGGACCTGCAGCACAGCACGCACCTCGAGGCTCAAACAAGACACCTGGAGAGAGCTGGACACAAGGATGAGCTTTCACCTGATCCCAGTTTGTCTGGAGGGCAGCATTACTCTTGGCAACCTTCAGTTTGTTTTTCTCTTTTCAAACCATCACTACAGGAAGTCGTTGAGCTCCTGCATCCTCTCCCTCTGAGTCGTCTCTGTGTCACTTTAACGTCCAACTTTTAATTGTAACTTTGAGTCTCTGATTTTTCTGACATCACTGATCAGACATAATGATGTGGAAGTTCCTTAAACTGTGATTGACTCTTCACATCACATGAATATCCCTCTCTCTCTCTCTCTCTCTCTCTCTCTCTCCCTCGGTAATTAAAGCCGGTTTTAATGAATAAAGTGTTAAACTGTGGATGCACGCGACAGACTCTGCAGTCAGTTAGCTGTCGTGTGTCGTCTGATAGATAAACGCTCGTATGCTGACAGTCTCTCTGCAGCCTGTCCTCCCTGTTCACATTGTATTTCCTTGTTGTTTTTCTCGTCTCTTCCGCTCTGACAGGAAACGGTGTTCTTCCTTCAGCCTGCAGAGAAACGACTCGAGATGTTACAGTGAGATCTGGTGATGTAACATCAGACAGTTTAGCATTCAGCCGGGACCTCCGTCATGCTCTCAGTTAACTAATGCATGCTGGGATATCTGTGATCATTAGGATGAGCTATAGCCGGAGCGCTGCGTGCAGGCTAACTGCACCATGTTATCTTTTACTGCTTCATCGATCATGTCTTACATGTGATGTAGTTTTGGTTACATCGTCTCTGCTCCACTGATGGATGCAAGAGATGATAAATAATACGTTGACATGGTACAGTCACGTTTTTACTGTCGTGCAGGCAGTGCGCGCACACTCGCACCCAGTTAATGTCGTAGCATTGCATCAGGCTTCTTTAAGGAATCATCGACGTTTAGGCAGAATTAAAGCGTTCTTTTATGGGCAGAAAATGTGATCTGCAGATACAGATAATGTGCCGATAATATCGTGGATCCCTACTTATAGGCAAACAGTAGCATGCTAACACATTAGCTGCTGTTTCACCTGCTAAATATCAACGTGTTACCATCGTCACTAGCATGTTAGCATGCTAAAGAAGACTCTCAGTCTTGTTAACTTAAGCCTCAACTTTGGCAATTTGTCTCTCATTTTGGAGCCAAAATTGACGGCAGGATGAATAAGCTTTGTTCCTTTCTGGTTGCTAGGTAACCTTGGTAGTGACTTGTCACTCACAGGTAGTCCCGCCCTAGCTCCTCCCCTCTCTCTGGTCTGTGTGACTCTCAATGGGAGCATCAGTGACTAAATGAACATCATGCTGTGTTGAAGAAGACTTGAAACTAGAGACTGAGACCATAAACTCATTAGGAACATGTTTACTGAGGGAATACATCAGGAGAGGAGGAGGAGCATTTTCTCATAGACTTCTATAGGATCAGACATTGGAGTCTGATTGTATAGATAGAATGCAGGTTTGAGGCACTTGCGCACTGGCTTTACCTTTAGAACCAGGAGGTTACGTCCAATTCTTGGAGACTCGGAGAAACAAAGAACATATTAAATAACTGACATGAGCACAGCTTGCAGACAGAGCTAGTTTGAGGTGCTCTTTGGTTCAGGATACAAGTGGACTTCAAATCACAGGAAAACTGTACGACGCTCTCTTTGAACATTAAAATGTGTTCATTCACTAAGGAACCTAACGTGTTTGGACTGTGGGAGGAAGCCGGAGTACGCGGAGGGAACCCACGCATGCACGAGGAGAAAATGCAGACTCCACACCGGAAGGCCCACTACGTCTGAACCGGGACTTGAACCAGGAACTGTCTGGCTTCTCGCGCTGACCCCTGCAGCAGCGTGCAGCCCTGGCAGAAACAGCTCTTGAAAATGAAGACAGAAACTAAAACGAGAGTCTGTCAGGAAGGTGAGACATCGATCTGAAAGGTGAAGTGTTCTTCACTTGACCAGAGAGCGGGTGGAATCAGCAGTAGGTTCCTGAGGCAGCTCTCACTCTCTGTGTCGGCTGCAGACAGAAAGTTTAATGAGTTAAGTTTGATGTTTTCACTGACAGGTTACTTTAATCTTCTCCCTTGAAGAGCTCAGATGTGAGCGTTTACTTCACCTCTCCCACACTGAATCTTTCTACATGTATTTGCAGTTTTTAACATGAATATGCAAATAACTGGAGGCTAAAGCTAAAAAATATTCATGATGCAACCGAGCTGAAGCTGCACAAAGTCGACAGCAGGGTGAGAGTTGAATAATGTGATGTCAGCGTGGAGAGCAGCAGGTCCCGCCCTCAGGCGCGTAACAGCCGGCCAAACACTCCTCAGCAGCACGCTACGCTGCGCCGCCGCCCACCAGCCCAATGAGATTATGTCAGGGATTACTACTCGGGTTAATTCTTCATTTTATTCACACACACGCCGCCTCGTTTAGTCCTCAGGGTCAGCAGAGGAGGAGGAGGAAGGAGCGCGGATGCTTCCTGTGGGAGTGTGATGGCTGCCGTTAAGCCTGTTTGTGGTTCTGCTCTGATCTGATTGGACGTAACATCAGGACTTACACATAGCTGCACAGAGGAGAGAGGGAGTACGCACAGACACGCATGAATGCATAATGATAGTGTGTGTGTGTGTGTGTGTGTGTGTGTGAGTGTGTGTGTTAACATCTCCAAAGTTATATAATTCAGACTGAAACATTCTCACACATGTTCATAAATATGTTTCTCTGTTGAAAACGTTGAAAACATGAATTCTTCATCGTTTTTTATGTGTAAAAATGTGTGTATAGTCAGTGCTGGGGGGGGTCAGGGTTCGTTACGCATAAATTATCTTGAGTTATTTAAAGGGGATCTTGGGCTCTAAATGGTGTCCGAGTGTCTCCAGTGGATGTGTTCATCCTGCAGCAGTGAAACAGGCTGTAATGGCTGCAACAAAATCCTTGATGGGTCAAAGGTCGTCCACTAAAAGTTCTTGTTGTTTCCACTGACAGGCTCAGATTGTTATTCTAAGTGTGTGACAACATGACAGAAAGGATCCCTACAGAGATAGACCTTTTTGTTACAGAGGAAGATGATTGTTTTAACCACACACAGACGTTACATCGCTCTCTGCACACACACCAGACTCCATTCAGAAAAACACTGATTTTACCTCTGTAACACAACATATGTGGTCGTTTGTCTCAGTGGTGAATAAATAACTTTAACTTGAAACTTAAAGAACCAAACACGACTCATGATGTGAACTTTGTTTATGTTTTTGGCATCAAGTGTATTTTGGATTTTTTTTGTACGTTGATATTTAATGTCTTATTTTGTGCTTCATACTGCAGCGACCGTACAACAACTTCACCTCTGGGTTATTACAGGTCTGTCTCATGTTGTCTTAAAGTTGTAATCTCAAAGATCTGTTTCGTTCTCTTTGGCGGCACCTGTGGCGATAGACGGTAGTTCAGTCAGGCGACTCACGTTGTTGTAGTTTGAAATGATTATTGCAGCAGCAGAACATAGCTTGTGTCTGGCTCCGACCTCATCACTCCTTGCTGATTGATTTTACATGCAGAAATTGAAGAGTGATGAGATAATATCTTAAAGGACCTGCAGGTGGATGCTGGGGTGGTGGTGGGGCTGAAAGTAAGAGTGCAGTACTGGTGCAGGGCAGCAGGAGCACACTTCCCAGATATCCAGACAGTGCTGCATGTGTGACGTCCACGGTCGGCTCCGGTTGTAACTCTTGATTTTCCTGGCTGACGGTCGCTTTCCTTTTCAGACTGTTTGCTTCATCTGAGCGTCGAGTTTGTTTCTTCTTCTTTGGATTTTCACTTCTTGTTGAAGTTGTATCTGTAGTCATCCATCTTTTCTTTGTTTGTTCAGCCATAGTAGATTACTGTTTACTCGCAACACTTGCAGAGAGCGGAAAAGCAGCCGCTTAGCTCCGCCTACCCTCTCTGGCAGACCAACCACTGCTGGGTGATGGAAAACGCGTCACTAACTGGGCGCCGCCACAGACACCCAGCCCATAATAATACTATATACTGCAGATGCAAAGGCTTTCATCAGTGGGCCATAGGGTCAGTCACCATGTGTTACCTCATTCAGAGAGAGAGAGAGACTTACAGACATTTATTTACATGAACATCTTCCAGATTATCTCTTTAAGTATCAGGATCAATGTAGGAAAAGGAAAATCATCTTTTTGAACAGGAAGACAGGAAATAAAACCAGAGAAGAAGAAATGCAGGAAGCAGAGGCAGTATGGATGACAGAGGGCAGTAAAGGAGGGGCTCAGAGCAGAAAGATGTTAACTGAGCTGTGACTCGGTCTGCTCTCGTGTGAAGCGCTGGTTCTGGAGCCCGTCTGTTCCTGCAGCTCAGAGTGTAAACACTGTTCCACACATCGATTCACTGGAGAGGAAACGTTTCCAACACAAAGCGCCGTCATTACAAACTGTTTCCGTTTCACTTTTCCGCTCAATGAAGCCTGAAGGAAACACCTGCGTCAGTCCGCTGTGACGTCTCAGGTCTCACTTCCTGCAGAGGGTTTCACCTGAGATCATCTGAACAGGTGATCAGGAGAGGAGAGGGAACTAAAGACTCACACTGTGATTGAAGTCATTGTGTCCTTTCCTCGTGTGTATCCAGCATGTCTGATAGTTACATTAACAACACAGTACAAAGACTGAATCAGAGCTGTGTGTTTCATGTCACCAGCTGCTGATGGAGGCAGCAGGGAGCAGCGCAGAGAGTCAGATCGATAACAACATCAAAACACACAGAGCGGCCGCCACGGTCATCACAGTGCTCCAAGCAGCCAAAACAGTGTGTGTGTGTGTGTGTGTGTGTGTGTGTGTGTGTGTGTGTGTGTGTGTGTGTGTGTGTGTGTGTGTGTGTGTGTGTGTGCAGGCAGACAGACGGCTCAGTGTTTCCCAGTGGGAGCGTTACTGTAGCTCATCAAGACACTGGAGAGAGACCAACACACACACACACACACACACACACACACACACACACACACACACTTTTGTATAAAACTAAAATGCTTCTTTCACAAACACACACAGACACACACACACACACACACACGCACACGCAGTAATGAGCTCAGCCTGTCTGCTCTGCCTCACAAACAGATGCTTCATATTAATCTCATTAAAATATTTTGGACATTAACTCTGTCTGAGTTTTTATATTGAATCAGTTTGTTTGTGTCCAGCGATGTGAAACAAACACTTTATCATTAACTGTCCTTTTAGAGACAGAGCGTATGTGCTGACGCCCCTGTCACACCTGAACACGTCCCTGTCACACCTGAACACGCCCCTGTCACACCTGAACACGCCCCCTCAGTCGGACTTAAGTAGCAAAACATTCTGCGACCTGTCGGCCTTCAGGAGGGGACACGACGAGTAAAACAGGCGAATATCTGCTGAAATCAGGGCGGGGGGGACTCGACGTCAGACGGCGCGGTCAGAGCACACGTGGCAGACATCAGGTTTCATCAGGATATTTACCTGAGCCTGACTTTAAAGAAGAAGTACACAAAGCCTGAAGGCTTCTGAAGACTTGATGCTCTGTTGTACATCGAGGCGGCAAAATTAAAGTTAATTTATTTTCTTCTTCTCACAGGAAACAGAATGATGTCATCATGACTTCCCACATGTGACCCATGTATCTGAAGGGGATTACAAAAGTAGCCTGGTGGTGTGATTCAGTCACCTGTCGGGATGATGACGAACATAAACTCAATGTAAGGCGTCGTGTACAGTGAGCCCACAACAACCTGCTGACATTATCCCGCTTATTACATCGCAATTAATCAGGAAATCAATACTTTGACAAATTATTGATTAAGAAATGATTTTATTTATTTAAAAACAATCTGTTCCACTCACAGTGAGAGCTGCGTCCATAGCAATGCTTAACTCTAGCAACATCAAATCTACTGGACTGCTTTGGGCGGATTGATATGATCACATTTAGTGTGATTAGAGCCAAATCCCTAGCAACGGTCTGTTCTTCATAGCAACGGTCTGTTATCAAGAAATAGCACACCTCAGAATGCTGTGATTAACCAATCAGAATCAAGTATTTAATGCAGCCGTGTAATAAAAAGTAATAATATAAAGTTAGATGCTGTATTTAAATGATTCGTATGTATGATTGTAAAACACTTTGTTAAAGACTCAACCTGTGCTTCTTCACCTTTTATTTGACCTTTGACCAAAGTCTTTAGGACCCCACTGCATCTAACAACAGGGCAAAGGTTTGAAATACCAGGGATCCCCTTTAAACTGCCGCCTGCTTCATATCGAGCTGATCAGATGTTGTTTGTCAAAGTGACATTGTTGATTCAAGTGTTTGTTCTTCATAAGCCCCCTGAGAGTCCACCAGCTCCAACTCCAACAGAATCAGGGTATCAAAAGCTGGATCCTTCTCTTCCTCCTTCTCTCCTCCCTGATGGAAACTCTCTGCTCTAAATACATGAAATCACAGGCTCAATATGGAAGAGAAAAACCTGACAGAAGAGGGAGAGAGGATGAAAGGGGATCAAGTGAGAGAGAACACAGGGAGGGAGACACAAAGAGATGAAGGGGAGGGAGGGAGAGAGGAGATGGAGGCTTTTAGGCTGTAATTTAAAGAGAACCTCTGCAGCCTGAGAAGTGTTCCCAAATATCCACACTCTTCAATTTAAAGTGCAAACTTAATCTCAGCTCTTACAGAATCCCTCAAAGGTAAATGCTCTTTATTATGCTGCAATCATTCTGTGAAAGGAGTCATTTCTGTCTGGATCTGTTCTCTGTTCGATGTGGAGGAGAAGTAAAAACGTACGATCCTCCTGCCTGACGAGGAGTCTGCTTTGATGTGAGCAGGAAGGATGAAGACAGAGATTTAAGAAAGAAGTTTGGCTTTTTGTTTTTTGCTGCTCAACAACGGTTAGCAGGCGGCGCTGCAGCAGAGACACCTGCTGATGTAATCTGGATCAAACTGCACACTCCTTCTCTGAGTCATGAACCAGTCAAATCTGAACACACAGGTGCATTCATTTTAAAATCCAGCTCCAAGGACATGTTAGAAAACATAGTTAGAAATCACTGAATCCTCCTGCAGAACCTGCCGGACAATCTTCATGTTTATAAGTTTTATTCAATATCAAAGCAGTCAGTGTCGTATCATAACATGCCTGTGCTCATCACCTGTGAGCTTTCTTCCTAACACTCTGTAAGTGCATGCTGCCAAGGTTGCTCTGCTGCTGGATCTTATCTCTGCATCCTGCTGCCTTCATGTTCTGTAATTCTCTAAGAAAAAATCTTTAAACACAGTTATCATTGTCTTTCAAAGAAGTACTGACTTCTGCCAGCTACGAGGAAGTGCCAACATCCATCCACTATCCACACCGCTTATCCTGTTCAGGGTCACGGGAGGGGCTGGAGCCTATCCTAACTGTCATTGGGCGAGAGGCGGGGTTACACCTGGACAGGTCAGCAGTCAATCACAGGGCTGACACACAGAGACAGACAACCTTTGGCAGTCACAAGAGAACTTGGTAAAGATCCAGTCAGACGGCTTTGCTTGTGGTTGTTTCCCCAGCTCAGGTAGCATTGTTAGCATTTTTAGCATTGTTAGCATTGGGCTCTCCCTACAGAGCACAATTAAAACATCATTTATAATACGTATACTATCAGACACTAAGCGTACACTGTAGAACATTGATCTACATTGAAGATATGTTAGTTGTTTGTTTTGTCATGCATCACTCCTGCTGCCAAAAGGTGAAGCTTCCCCATATGACCCGTCTTCTCTTTATACTATTGATCTATTATCAGTGTGCGCTTTGAGAGGGACAGCACCCATAGCAATATGACCAAAATACACCCCCTCGTTACCCCCCCCGTCCCCTAACAACAGTGAAAGGCCAGAGACAGAGATGTTGTTGTTTATTTACCTTTTGTATTGATCCTTTACCTGACTAATGTTTGTGCAGGATGTATGGATGTGCAGGATCTATGACCCTAACCATGATGCTGAAGTATCAGCAGCCTGACTGTACTATATCAGCACAGATCTGAGGAGCTGTCCGAGGTGCTGAAGTAGCAGACGATGGATTTGCAATTGCATTTTGTTTGGCCTTGGATCTTTAATATACTCAAAACTTTATACAATAAATACAAAACTTTATAACATTTTGGAGCCTATATTCTCTTTAAAGTAACCGTCATGTTGTAAGTGACAAAAAGAAGTGTGTAGTCACAGAAGGGTGTCAGGATCAAAGAGACGGACTTCAGACAGTCTCTTATATTCCTTTACTTTTGCAATCACTCCATAGTGACTGTGCTGCTATAAATACATCCTTCAGGGGACACATGACAACACATCAGGGTTTACGGTAGGCCTAGGTGTTTGGTTGAGGTGCTGCCGTTGGGCCACCCGCTCTGTTAAAAGTTAACAAATCAGCGTCCACGAGGAAAACAGGAGATGTATTTATGTAGAGTAAGAACAGGCCAAAGACCAGGAGGAAATTTGTTTATGAGTCTGGAACCTGAAAAACCTTCAGCCTGAGGCGCTCCAGCAGCTTTTCTGTCAAACCTTCAGGACTTAATGAGAATGATCCGTCTTTGACCTCCTCTGCTCCCGACGGGCTGCGACAATTTCTGTCCACCCTCGCTGTGTCTGTCAAACTCAGACCTGCTGCCCTCTCCTTCCTCCTCCTCCTCCTCCTCCTCCTCCTCTTCTCTCACTTCCCTCCTGTTTGTGACGAGCAGGTAATGAGAACTCAGCGTGAGGAAGACTGCTGACTTCATCACCTCCTACCCAGCTCCTTTCTACACCTGTCCTACCCTCGTCCAAAACTTTTTGGCCAATTTATTATTAGATTCATCTCGACGTGTGTCTGCAGAGGCAACAACAGTAAGAATGTTCTGTATTATTAGTAGCACGGTTCATCACCAGCATGGAGATCACGACCGCGCGGCTCTGGTGTCTGACCTACACAGAAAACAATCAGAGCTGGACCTGTGGGGTGACGGCAGGTGGAGGTTCATACAGTCACACCTGAGACTGAACCCTCAGACGCTGCTGACACAAGGGGAGGAAAACTCTGCTCCCACATGGTGACAGACAGACAAATGCAAAAACAGCTTTAGCCTCAGATTAATGGAGAATGTGACACATTGAAAGTGAAGGGTCGAGGCGGTGTGCTGACATATGTGACAGACTGGACCTGCCCTGCCTGCTGTCCCCTGCTGGAGACCACAGGGCAACAAACAGGGAGTTACACTTGTGATGTACTTTATGCCGATAACGTGATTATCTGTTTGTTTATAACAGCTCAGCCTTAATGAGAAAGCTGTTCAACTTCAGAACACAGATTGTTGTTAAACTTATCACACATATTCAGGACAGATGTATTTATGTTCCCCAGAGGACGGACCTCTTGATTCCACTAGTTTTGTGCCGTCAGCAGTTCAGAGGTCACAGGTAACATTCTGTATATCAACATCAGCTGATGGTTTTGCACAATTTTTTTATGGACATTCATGGTCGGCTGCACTGTGGTGCAGTGGTTAGCGCTGTTGCCTCACAGTTAGAGGGTTCCTGGTTAGATTCCCGGTTCAGACGTAGTGGGCCTTTCTGTGTGGAGTCTCCCTGTGCATGCCCGGGGGTCCTCCAGGTACTCCGGCTTCCTCCCACAGTCCAAAGACATGCTCGTTAGGTTCACTGGCAATCTGGGATCCTATCGGCTACAGTCTGAGACGATACAGCCTCTGGGGACGACAGCGATAATCGACTTCCCGTCAAGACTTCCTTTCCCGCGTGCTGCGTTGTTACAGAAAGAGAAACGTTCTCTTGTGATGTACTCGTTATTAACGATCTTACCTTCGCCCAAACTTCAACATGATGCAGATTTGTAAGAAGTAAAAATTAAGCTTTGTATTGATGTCAAGGGAATTCATCTCAAGTTGAATTTGAACAGAGGATAAATTCTCCTTTTTATCTAAAGCCACGTTTAAGAGGACATTTTTGGTCTTCAGTGAAATAAAAACCTGTTGGGTCGATTGTTTGAATTTCATTATTCACTTGTTGTAATTACTGACCCGCTTGTAAAGTGTAGTTTTAGTCTGAGACACTCCAGCTCTGATTAAATGTTCTAAGTAGTGTACATTTGGTTTCTTTCATGGGTTGTTCGGATCAACATAATATCTGAGTCACACACAATAACACGAGCAAACTGACCTGTGGAGTTTGAAGTTTTACTGAGTAAAATGTTTCTGTCAGTGGAGTTTGGTGGCTTTGACGAGAGTGATGTAACAGCTGTTTCTGTTTTCAACATGCATCCTTCACAAAAAGGTTCATCTCTCTTCTCTAAGGCACCAGACTCCACTGACAATATCCCACTTTAAACTTTGGATTCTACCCCCGCCTCGATCGCTGTGTTTCTTTGTGGTTTCATTTTTATTATAATTTTGTGTTGAATCCAAACTGAGCTTTGAGTCACACAACGACACACAGGAGGCAGCAGACGAGCAACAGCAAGGTTAAATGGCTGTTAGTCAGCAGAGGCTGCATTCTGTCTCCATGCTTGTACTGTGAGTGTCATGCTCTCTGAGTTTTGTACTTCTATTAGATTTAGTGTGTTTGTGTCTGACTCTCTTTTCTCAGTGAAAAGCATTTTCTTTTCTGTCATAAAGGACTTTCACATTGTTGTTGCTAATTTTCTCTTTCACTGCAGGAAACAGCTGATTTCTTGTCACCAGCTGGTTTGAACCTGAGACTTTTCTGTCCCTGTCTCCTCACCTGTGTCTCCTCCTCTCTGCAGGGATCTCCATGCCCATCCCCGTGCTGGGCCTCAGAGATCACTCCAAGGTGTTCAAAGATGGCAGCTGCCTGCTGACAGATAACAACTTTGTGCTGGTCGGCTCCTTCGTGGCGTTCTTCGTGCCGCTCACCATCATGGTCGTCACCTACTTCCTGACCATCAACGCGCTGCAGAACGAGGCCACCCTCTGCTTGGACCAGCTGGTCCCGCGGCCCAAATGGAGCACGACCTTCACCCTGAGTTTCTTGCCGCAGACGTCGCTGTCCTCTGAGAAACTCTTCAGACGCTCAATCAGCCGCGAGGCCGGCGGCAGAGGGAGCAGCGGCGGTCTGAGCGCCGCCCGGGGGAGCGTCACCGGCTCGCTGTTTGGACGGCGCACCATGCAGTCCATCAGCAACGAGCAGAAGGCGTCCAAGGTCCTCGGGGTGGTGTTCTTCCTCTTCGTGGTCATGTGGTGCCCGTTCTTCATCACCAACGTGCTGGTGGTGGTGTGCGACCCGGCCGTGTGCGACGCAGGGCTCATGGGAGGCCTGCTGAACGTTTTCGTGTGGGTGGGATACTTGTCCTCGGCGGTCAATCCGCTGGTCTACACACTGTTCAATAAAACGTACAGAGCAGCGTTCCTGAGATACGTTCGCTGTCAGTACACGCCGGAGAAAAAACCTCTCCAGCTCATCCTGGTGAACACCATCCCGCCACTCGCTTACAGCTCCACACAGCTGCCGCTGGGCGACGTCGGGAGGCTACGAAACGGAGTGAAGGACTTTTCTTTACCTGGACAGGAAACAGAGAAGTGTGGGCCGGACAAAAGCCACGGAGAGAAGGACGAGAGCTGCGTGTGAGCCTGTCTGACACTGAATAAAACTCTTCATGCTCTCCAGGTCAGTCCTGAGAAATTAAAGGATTATATGAAGTTCTGTGGCCACAACGTTTGGGGTTTAAAGTCAAAGTGCCAAAGACAAAGTGCCTCCCAGTCAGGATTTTAGAAACACTGAGGTCAGGAGTTTTAAAACTGATGAGGAAATTGAAATATAGTCTTAAAATGGATGAACAGATTCAGTCAGGTTCTGTTCTTCATTAACAGGATCCAGATCTGCTGAATCAAGTTCCCTGTTACAACAAAACTGCCTTTAGCTTTCTGTTTACCCAGATTCTGATGCAGTTTATTCTTCACTTAGACACTGAGTCAGTCAGTATCTCCCAGCCTGAGAGTGAGACAGATAAAAGAGGCCAAACGATGTGAGACGCTTTCTATAACAAACTGTTTGTAGATTCTTCGCATCATTTCATTTTCCTCGGATGCTGCGCTGCTCGGCTGCAGTGACCTCAGCTCACCTCACCTCCTCAGTCAGGTGGCCTCTACCTCCCCTCGCACCGTTTAGGTGGATCAGGACGGATTAGACTGGATTTCCTGCCACCTTATCAGATCCTGATGTCGGGGAAGAGGATCCAGGATGAGGCTGACGCGCCGAGACTCCAGACTCCTGCAGAGGACGGTATAAATAAGGAGAGGTTCCTGCTGCTTCTGTGTTTTCTGTTGAAACAAACAGCAAAAGAAACCACGTAAATAAATCTATATTTGTATTTTGTGCAGATATTTGTGAATAAATGTTCATGATTGTTGAGGTTATAATGATTTGTAATTCACCAGTGAAGTGAGGATAACTGTCACTGACACGATGCAGTACGAGGATTGTACCTGAGAAGACGTCAGCAGGAGACGATGAGGATTTCACTGCAGATGTGTTTATTGTAAAAGTCACTTTTTATTGTGTTCCTGTCGGACCAGTGCACAGGCTGGGATTTCAGACCCTTTGAGGTGTTTTTACGTGTAACAAACGGTCAACATGTTTAAATATTGTTTTAAAATGTGCTTAAAGGGATCTGCTGTGTCAGCCTGAACAGAGGAAGACCCTGATGACGCACAGCAGCTGCTCTCATACATGAAGGCAGGCTTGTACCATGGATGTATTATAGAGACGTGTTCGGACCAGAACCGTAGACTCTGACTCGCTCTCTTAAGATTCCAAGCTTGATACAAACTCGGCCTAAAAGTATTTTATCCTACGAGTCAAGCAAATCAAGGCAAAAGCATCTGTGCGAGTAATTGAACCTTGCACAACACAGGAGTTGTTAGTTAACCACTGCCTCTATTGGACAGTGTGTAAATCTTGTGACTTACATGGGTTGCTCTCTAAGATAAAAGGACAAAGGTACATGTCTCTTTCCTACGGCACCAGACTCCATCGACAAAATGCTTATTTTACATCCCAGTTCTTGGGAGTTGCTGTTCTACCCCTGCCTCGATCTCTGAGTTTGTTTGTGTTGCTATTTTTACACAAATATTGTGTTGGAGCAAAACTTAACGTTAAGTCACACTACAACGTGAACAATCTCATCGATTGAGTCAGCAGGAGACCTGTAACTCCCATTTACTGCAGGGTAAAATCGGTGTTTTTATGAATGGAGTCTGGTGTGTGTGCAGAGAGCGATGTAACGTCTGTGTGTGGTAAAAACAATCATCTTCCTCTGTAACAAAAAGGTCTATCTCTGTAGGGATCCTTTCTGTCATGTTGTCACACACTTAGAAGAACAATCTGAGCCTGTCAGTGGAAACAACAAGAACTTTTAGTGGACGACCTTTGACCCATCAAGGATTATGTTGCAGCCATTACAGCCTGTTTCACTGCTGCAGGATGAACACATCTACTGGAGACATCCCAAAGCTTTGTGCAGCTATTCGTTATTTACACCCCAAAATATGTTAGAGACTCCCCCTTTAATACATCCATGGTTCAGTCAAGGACTGCCACATATTGAGAAGCCTTAAAACATGGCAAGAAGTAAGACAGACATGAAAATGAATGAGGAGTCAAAGCAGAATGTAAAGAGCGAGAACAAGAACATTTAAAGCAAATTTCTACTCTTATATTTCCTCTGATGTTGGCCGATTGTCGGGTCTTTGGACGTAACGAGGAGTTCATTTCTAAGCTGAAAGCTTGTAAAGGGTTTATAGTTACACCAGGTGATAACAACCTTTTTAAACAGTAAAGACATTTGTAAAAGTTTTATACTATAAATTCAACAAGTGTCACTTTTTGGAGTTGTGTTGGAGGAAGGTAAAGCTAGCTCAGGGTGTAGAGAAAAGGAGGTAAAGAAACAGATGATGCTTGCTGCACTACATGCTGTGACTGTGAGGTCTGTTAATGGAAGGAAAGCTTTTTATTTGAAAGCCAAAGTGTTCAGCAGGAAGCTGTCAGGATGCAGACAACAGAGCTATGAAGCTGCTCACAAACAGCAGTAATTAAAGGAAGAGAAATATTAGCTTAGCAGGAGGCTGCTGTTAGCTTCACAGCAACATTTAGCACAGATGTTTTTCCTCCACCTGCTGAGTCACAAACTGTGATTACACAGAAAAGTCTTCAGCTTCTGTCTGTTCAGATAAACGATTTAAGTATTGAATAAGTAACACAGACCAGATGTGAGAGCAGCCACACCATCTCCTTTGTCCAATAAGTGAAAGTTAAGTAGCTAATAAATCGTGTAATGACGACAGGTCATCGCTCAGTTTATCAAACACAGTCATTCACCCAAACATCCAAATTATACGCTTCACATACTCTCTCATGCCCGTTTGTTAAATCATGAAGCTGGAGCCTTTAGCACGTTAGCTTAGCTTTGCTTCCAGGCAGGAAACAGGGAAAGTGTTTCCCTTTTTAATCAGCTTTTGTGCAGAATTAACAAACGAGGTTTATACAAACTTGTTATGGTTATCGACTAGCTTTTGGAACAATGAGCTAAAAAAGCTAACATGTCATATTTTGTTTGTCTGAGGACTTATGGGAGGATTCGCACGACTCAAACTAACCAGATTTAAGAGTTTAATCCGTGAGCTCTTTAGGTGCTAATATCAAGATTTTGTTACCTTCAGAAAGAGTTAGCCATTTCTCTCTGTTAACTGTCTTTATGCTAAGCTAGGCTAATTAGCTGCTGCTTTAGCATTATATTTACCGTACAGAAATGAAAGTGGAATCAATCGGCACATCTAATTCTGGCCAAGTAAGTGAAGACTTGTATTGAAAATGTTGCACTGTTCCTTTAAGGCAGCTGTAGCCATCTCTAGCTACCGTCCTTGAAACTGAAACTAAAATGAAGCAAAGTAAAAGTTTTTACACGTTTTGGTCACTTGGACTCAAAACTTACTGATCTCACCTTTGCTGTCATGTGATGGCTCAGGTTCCTTCTCTTCTGAACTACAGCTGTTCATTTTTATCAATAAAAAAATAGAAAATAAAGCGAAAGATGTGAGAACAAACACTCACGGCTGCAGGCTTCAGTGTGAGTGCAGCCTCGGCAGGTAGAGGACCGTCCTGTCTGCAGTCGTTGTGTTTCTAACAGGCCCGGTCTGCTCTTTAAATCGATCCGGACCCCTCAGATGATGCAGCTGCTCTGTTTGTTCTGTTGCATTGACATGAAGAACATCGACACCTTCCTGCTGACGTGACTTTGGCTCCCCGACGTATCTCTGGTTCGAAGGTGTTTTTTAAACTAGTGTCTCTTTTGGAGTTTGATGTTTGATGGTGAAAGTTTGTTTTCTCTGTCAGCTGTGTGGAGCAGTTTTTTGTTTCCTTGTTTTTAAATGAAAGTAAAAAGAAAAACTGGAGATGAAGCGCTGACCGTGTGTGTGTTTTATTTATTCAAGTCTCAAACGCATGAATATATTTATGTGTAGATAAAGACAGAAGAAAACAGAACCTGATTCATCCCGAGGGAAATTATTGTGCAGCAGTTTCACTACAAAGCAAAGATCAACAATAAAAAAATCAATCATAAAAATACGAACCTGAGGAAATGAATAAGTGAAAGATGCAAAGAAGAGGCCTCATCTCTGCTGATTTAAGCACCTGTCTGTTATTTATTTAATATGTTTTTAAGACCTCCTAATTAAAACGACTGCACTGGCCTGCTCTCCAGAACATCGTGTGCTTTCTCATCTGATGCTGTGAATGTTCAGGGTTGTTTTAATGTTCAGAAGATTTAGACAAAAACAATCAGCTCCAACAAAGTTTATCAGACTTCAGGTCAGGCAGGTAGAAGTCAAAAGAGATGCAACGAGGAGCAGCAGGGGAATCAGACGTCTGGAAATAATGGACTGACTGGAACACAAAGGTATGAACACAGAGGGACTGATTGGGGGATGGGCTGCAGGTGTTTCAGTAGACAGGTAATCCCAGGTGAAGTGGATTATTTGATTATTCAGCAGGAGGACGATCAAAATGAGGGAAGATAATGATATTATATGAATGAAGGGAAAAGCATGAATGATGAAACTAAGAGCTATCAGCGGATGTGACATTGGACCAGAATGACCCCCTTCCTCTACCCGACACACACCTGCACCTTGTGTCCTTGCTGTGTCGGAGCCCTCAGGTGTCCTTGCCATGTCGGAGCCCTCAGGTGTCCTTGGCGTGTTGGAGCCCTCAGGTGGGCTCAGTCTGCAGCAGAACAGCTTCTTGTGTCGGTCTGAAGCAGATATTCACGCTGATGGAAAGTTCAATGACTGTAGTCAGGGCCGGCTCTACCTAATTTAGTGCCCTAGGCGAGATTACTCTCCGGCGCCCCCCCCCCCCCCCCCCCCCCCCCCCACACACACACACACTCGATTAAATTACACCAGCCAAATGAACAATCACAACAGTTTAATTTGAACAAGAACAGCAAACTTTCAGGTAAGTTGTCAGTTGTTAATATACTAGTGATGACTATGGTAAAATTAATTTTCAACTCGACCAAACATAATGATGACGTGATGAAACTGAAATAAAATACCAAATCAGACCGGACATACAGGCAGAGATGATAACTGTGTAGAAAACTAATGAAAACTCATCACAAACATAAACAGCGCCGATGCAGTGCACATTTCACATTAAACACGGTGTAGCTAGCAAGCAGAAATAAATAAAACGTCTTCACACAAAATGGCATGATTAAAAAATGGTACAGCCTAATTTTACCTTTATATTGTAACTTCCTCTTCTCCTCCTTTTTTCTTCTTTTTGTTCTGCGCACCCGAGGGCTTGGACGGCCTTTTCATCGCGTAACAAAATCATCACCTGTCTGTGACCTGACCTCTGATCCCTCTGACCCGTCATGTGACAGCACCACATTTTAGGAACATCATTGTTTATTTATTTGTTAATATTTTAATCATTTTCAAGAGAGAACACACAAAGGAGGGCGACTGGGCATAGAAAATTATTTTTATTTTTATTGTTTTTAATTTTATTTTTTTTTTTCCTCAAGGCCAAGGGTGCCTGGCGGCGCCCCTCCAGCAGATGGCGCTCTAGGCGACCGCCTATATCGCCTATGCCAAGAGCCGGCCCTGACTGTAGTGTTAGTGTTAGTGACGTCTCCTCTCGCCGTTCCTCCTCTACTCTGCTACTCGGGAACAGAACGCTGCAGGAGCCCCATTTGTCCACAGAGCTGTCAATCATGAGGCCACGTCCCTTTTTATAGCATCAAATAACTAATTAAAAGTAAACTTGTCAGAAAAATGAACACTTGGACATAAATCAGCATGATAAGAACTAACTATAATGACAGAAACCATGTTGGAGAAAAATGTTCTTGACGTGTATTTTGATTTTATAGTTTGACTCATGTCCCATCTGTTAACATGGAGGAGGCGGGCTTTATGAGCTATACTGCAGCCAGTCAGCAGGGGGCGACAGAGAGGGTTTGGGGAGCTGTCATGTCGACAGTCGTATGCTAGCTAAACTGTTGTTCTTGTCACTTAACTGTTAACAGTTGACCAGGAGCATCAACAGAAACTTACAGTATGTATCAAATAAACATTTTTATCTATGATGTTAATCACACTGCGGTCGTGTTGTTGTATAGCCGCCTGATCCTGAATGCGATGCATGCAACGTTGGACGACATAAAGACTAATGTTATTCTAAATCTGTAAATGTCAGCAGCCCAAACATTTCAGAGTACAGATGTAAAGTTCATTCAGACTCTGAGCGAAAATGACAGAACATGAAGAATAAGGAGTTAGCTGTGACAGATTGTATTATTTTCTGCAACACGAATAACAAAATGTCCTTTTCTAACTATAACAGAGAGAGAGCACCGCCTCCCCACACCGCGGCTTTTTACTCAAATTACTTCTTTGTTTCATTACTAATGATTCATGTCAGGGAGAGAGAGAGAGAGAGAGAGAGAGAGAGAGAGAGAGATTGAGAGAGAGAGAGAGAGTCATATTGTACTAATCTGATTGGCCCGCAGCAAGTTCTGCCCGACCATCCAATTTATCTTTGTGAAGAATTTATCTTTGCCCCATCTGTCTTCTGCTGTTGAAAATAGCACAAGCCGAGAGCTGTTCACACACACGCGCACACACACACACACACACACACACACAGTATCAGTAATTACAAAGTCACATCATCTGAGCCTGAAGGACACAATAAAAATATTTGTTACCTAAACACGATGATCCATTTCTGTCTGTGGTCAACAAGCAACAAGTGTGTGTGTGTGTGTTCCTGTTCTTCTATCTTCGTGGGGACGCTGTGATGTTGAACACCTTAAGAGGACATCGTTGAAAAGCAGCTTTGTAAAATATGAAAGACATTTTTGAAAAGTTATAACTTTTAAGAAGTTAAGAGATGTTTTAGGACAACTGAAGATATTCTTTGAAAAGTGACATTTACAAAAGTTTATTATTAAAGGGAACATTTCTGGAAGCAAGGACACTTTCGGAAAGTCGAGATATTTTTGGAAAGTGTTGACATTTTTAGAAAAGGACATGTGTGAGTGTGTGGACCGTTTAGAAAGTGAGGATATTTTTGGAGAAAGGACACAAAGGAAAAAGGCATTTTTTAAAAGTCAGGACATTTTAAAAAAGGGAAGAAATGTGGGAATATTCTAGAGTGCACAGTGGTAAAGTGGTTAGCGCTGTCGCCTCACAGATGGAAGGTTCCTGGTTTGAATCCCGGTTCAGACGTAGTGGGCCTTTCTGTGTGGAGTTTGCATGTTCTCCCCGTGCGTGCGTGGGTTACCTCCAGGTACTCCGGCTTACTCCCACAGTCCAAAGACATGCTCGTTAAATTGCCCGTCGGTGTGAATGTGAGTGGGAAAGGTTGTCTATTTCTTCGGCTGTGTCCCAATCCAGGGGCTGCATCCTTTGAAGGACGTATTTGCCGAGTGCATCACAGCGGCACGTAAAAGGCTGTCCCATTTAGAAGGTTCCTTCAGATAAGGTGGAGAAATGCGTCCTCCTTCTTCCTGGCCACGAAGGATCCATCAGGCGCAAGATGACGGATTCTTAAACGGCCTTTGATTGTAAAAGTTTTTGGTTTCAACTCGATCGAATCGGTAGCGATACAAATGTTAAGAAAACGAAAGGGGCCTTGAAACAAATTATGTTTAAAATATTAGGTTAAGTTATGCGACGTTAGTTACGAAAGCTAGTTAGCCCGCTAGCTACCTGTTGCTAGGCAACAGAAGCCACGTTTGGTGACGTAAGGGTAAGGGCGGGAACAGCTGGTGACGCAAACAGGAAATCCTCGGTGGACCAGGCCGCCTCATTCCAGCTCAGCTTCAGCATCTACACAGGCGACTCAATGACTCGTCCTCCATAGCCCGTGTGCTGCGAAGGATGCAGCGTCTGAATTGAGACCCAGCTTTTGTGTCAGGCCTGTGATTGACAGGCGACCTGTCCAGGTGTAACCCTCTCGCCCAAGAAAGCTGGGTAAGGCTCCAGCCCCCTGTGACCCTGAACAGGATAAGTGGTACAGATGATGGATGGATATTCTTTGAAAAATGACATTTAAAAACAAAAGGACAGTGCGCAGGTTTCTGCTGAGTGAGGACATTTAGGCCTTGTGGGGACATCGTGTAGTAATAACTTTATCTACTATATAGCACTTATCTAAACAACGTAAACAAGGTAAAACAAGGTAAAACAAGGCGTAAAAATCTGACAATGTTTTAGGAAAGGGAGACATTGAAGTTTTCCAGACTCCAAAATTTAAGTCATTTAATTTCTGTGTTGTAAAAGCAGGAAAAACCGGAATAACATTTACAAATGTATAAATATATCAAATGCTCAGGTGAAACGAAGCTCTCGCGTAAGTTCAGACTGAAGACCATCATTCTTTCTTGGTCTCAGGCTGTTTCTCATCCTTCTCTCTCTCTCGCATGCTCACTCACATTTCCCGCTGTTCTCGTTTGGGGCAGTCATTTATAGGTCTCGTCCAATAGCACGACGTCTCACCCACATCGTTAGCCTATCATCTTTCTGCTCTCCTTTTACATATGGATATTATCTGCCCCCCGTTCTTTCATGCTGCTGACTCTACCCCCCAACCTCCCCATCACTGCCCCGCCTTCGCAGAATCATCAGTCAACAATTCCTCACCCGTCCAGCTGTTCACAACAAAGAAACATGTGACAGTCTGATCTCGTGCTGCAACTGTCCACCAAGTTTCCTGAAAGTCTGGCAGGTAGTATTTCCTTACAGACAAAAGGAAGTGAACACATGAGTCTTTGGCAGGTAGGTTTTTAAAACCCACATAAATCAACTGAAATGGCTCGTTACACATTTGTTTGTGCGACATAAACCTTTCTGAAATGAACCCCCCACCCTGTGAAACCTCACTGATGGCATTGTGTGTGTGTGTGTGTGTGTGTGTGTGTGTGTGTGTGTGTGTGTGTGTGTGTGAAGGCTGTGAATTTATAATCTTCTGGGTGGGTCATAATCCATCAGCCCGCTTTCTGTGTGCAAATTATGGTCGTGAAATGTCAGTCAGCAGGAACGCTCTGATTGGTGCACCTGCTGCTACACGCACACACACACACACACACACACACAGGGAACACATCATCACCCTTTTAACACACACTTATTTCCTCTTTTTTATGCCTGCTCCATCCGAGCCATAAATTATTCAAACATGCGATCACGTCTCCGCTCATGCAAAACAGGAAAAATCCGACAAAGAGAAGAGTTCACTTCCTGGGAGATGTCGAAGCCTTAAACCAGCTAATTGAGGACATTTTAACAGTTTCATCCAAAAACTCAATCTGAGGTCATCTGAGGAAAAGTTGTCATTGAGGGTGAAAAGTTTAGTTTTTAAGTGGTGTTAGCGAGCGCCGGGTAATTAAAGGATTCATCGCAAATCCCTTCAGAGACGAGCGTAGGAAGAAGAGGGGATTAATTACAAATCAGAGCGAGGAGAAGGAGGGAGAAAACAGGAAGGGAGGAGAGAGATGAAACGAGAGGGGTTTGGAGAAATAAGGCAAAATATGAATAACAAAATAAGAGGCAAAAGGAAGGACGGGACAGGAGGACAGGAAAAGGAGTCCGAGGAGGGGAAAGAGGAGGTATGTGAGGATACAAAAGGAAGAGAGGGAGGAGAGGTGAGAGGGTGATGACATGTAAGGTCAAGGAGGAAAGACGTGAGAGCATAAAAGTAAAAGATTTACAACCGAGACAAAGATGGAGAGGTGGTGTCAAAAACAAGAAGAGGAGGGTGGAGGAGGTAAACAAGACGTAATACGTTTGTCAGAAAGATGTTTGACAGTATTTACGGCCCCTCTCTTTCCTCCTGTATCACTCCGCTCCATCACTCCATCTCTCCTCTCCCAGCAGATGAACTGAATGTGACAGATGCTTTCTGTCGTTCCCTGCAGAGTGAGACACGTCAACTCAATTGTATTGATATATTTATTTATGTAGCACCTAACAACAGAAGAGACCCGACGTCCCCACCACGAGCAAGCAACACGAGCAACAACTCAAAGATTCACAAGGAGATGAAAAGACATGTTGGTGTTAAAGACGACTATAAAGCCATCTATTGGCTGAGCGAGCTGTTTGTCTTCTGACATCACTTCCTGTTGGTGTCTGCATCAAACTGCCAAATAAAATGTGTAAAAACTGAACGACACTAAACTTGCCCAGCAGGTACACATTCAGTGCCTGATAATCTGCATGATATTTATTACATTGAGTCTGTTTCACTCAGTATGTCAGCTGCTGCAGCTCAGCTCACCTGACGCACACATCAGTGACACAGCCTCTGATTGGTCATCAGACTCAACACAAGGCAACAGGAGGTGGCTAAGTGGACGGCTAACAGAAACATTGATAACAAGAAGACATCGAGTGTTGGATTTATTATCATGGATTCACAGAGAGTCTCCTTAAAGACTAGTTTAGGATTAGGAAGCTCATGACAGGAAATGATGTCACAGGAGCCTCGTTACGACAGTGCACGTACCTGCAGGGCGACGTACCTGACGACTGCTTGGGAGAAATAAGATGATTGGTCAAATTTGTGGAAAGAGTTGCGTCAACTTTCCAAAATTGCAAGATCAAAAAAAACTGTGCAGTGACTGGGTGAATGCACGTGAATTTGCACAATCAGCTAGCTACCTGCTAACACCTTAGCAACCCGTGCTAGCACTCGTCAGCCGTAACACCTTCTTAGCTTTTTATTTTCTCAGTACTGAAACACGATGTAGGCTATATGTATTGATAACTTTTCTTACTTTGCAGAGTTATTGTTATAATAATGAACAAATAAATAATGATGTTTTGTGGTTACAACAACTTAACTGATCCCCAGGGATACATTTGAAAGCTCTGCAGTAAAGTGGTGAGAATGAGCTCCATCTTTAGTTTGCCTTTATGTGTTGTTGTAAATAAAGTTTTTGCAGGGAGCTGAATCATTCACAGAGCTCTCCTCCTCTTCAGAACAAACACATCCTGTGATTAAAACAGGTGAAGACGCTGAATGAATCAGTTTAATGATAAATATCACTCTTTTCATGCTCTTTGGAGGGGCTTGAGGGGCTGCTAACTTTAGCTCACTAGCTAGCTAAAATCTTTTATCTGGTTAAATAGTAAAAGTGAGAAACAACAGGGACAGTGTGACTCAGGTACGGCCCTGAACGGAGCAGCTGACTGTAGACTCTTGGTTTCGCTGACTTCATCTCATTACTGCAGCTTTAATGTCGTCATTAAATACGACGCTAAACACTGCAACAGATAACTGAACCTCTTTGTTTTCGGGGCAGGAGGAGAAAGCAGTTCTGACATTTAAGTCGGTTCTTTGCCGTCAGCGTTCCAACATGGCGGCACTTTATGTCCACTGATTACCCCCCTCCTGACAGACTGACAGGCCGCTATTACATCCTGAACTCACACAGTCACTAAGAAGTGTGAAAGCAGAGAGATTATTTTCTTCTTCTCTTTTTGTTTGTGCGGTTTGTGAGCTTCCTGTCGGCTCGTTCTCCAAACAAAACAAACATCTTTCACAGCTCTTCCACCGATGACACACGATTGGTTTTAACATCTTCTGAAGCTTTTGTTCACATTTCAATCCTCCTTCAGGCCACAAATGAAACTAATAAATTCAACCTCACCGAATCTTATATTGTAGCTGCAGTCGTGAGTTTATCAAAAGCTTTTTAAGGTTAGTATTGACTCCTCGTGGTAGCTCTGATGAATCTCCTGAGGTTATGTTTCTGAGTAAACAGCAGAGAGGAGGAGCAGATATGAAAATAAACCAGAGGGCGTGTTGGCAGGAGAAGATAACACAGAATTGATTCCCATTTTACTCATTTACCATCTCCTGATGCCTTCCTCTCTGTCTCCTCCCCAAGGAGATCTAACAGGGATTATTCTTTATCTTTCACTCTCAGAGTTCAGGCTCTGCTTATCGATCACCATCTGCATGTGTGGTTTTACACTGTTTACTCTCAGCACCACGAGCAGCCTCTCCCTCGGTCCAAACTCCTTTCTCTGAGCGGCTCTTCATCATTGTGACGTGGACGTATCGGAGAGAGTTCCTCCATCGCTCATACAGAATTGATCTGTGACTACAAGAGATTAATTCAGTGCCATCTGCAGAGCAGTGTGAGTCAGCTCGTCTCTTCTGTATCTGCATTAATAACAAACATTCAGCCAACACTGTCTCCCTTTGAATCGATACCAAGAACAGCAACGCAGCCCTGAAATACTTTGTTTGTAAAGTTTAGCAACGAACCAAAAAGATGGCCGACATGACCCTCTCTATCGCCCCCTGCTGACTGGCTGCAGTATAGCTCATAAAGCCCGCCTCCTCCATGTTAACAGATGGGACATGAGTCAAACTATAAAATCCAAATACATGTCAAAAACATTTTTCTCAAACATGGTTTCTGTCATTATAGTTAGTTCTTATCCTGCTGATTTATGTCCAAGTGTTCATTTTTCTGACAAGTACTTTTAATTAGTTATTTGATGCTATAAAAAGGGGGCGTGGCCCCATGATTGACAGCTCTGTAGCGTTCTGTTCCCGAGTAGCAGAGTAGAGGAGATGTAACTAACACTAACAGTAGTCATTGAACTCCATAAGCGGCGTCCACTTTATGATGAATTCTCATGACTTGTTTCTCCATTGGAAAACATGAAGTGAAATATGACAGCATGTACACTTGTTGGTGCAATAAAGTCTGGAGGAAGTCTGTGTGCAGCCTCTGCAGGTTGCTTTTCAATAATTATCCGGGCATCTTCTTTTACTGTAAATCATCTTCTTCCATTGTCCCAGTTTGTGCAGGACACTGAACTTTATGTGATGTATAGCTGAAGTCTTGTGTAGCTGCTGCTCGACTGGTTTTAATATTTCCAATGACTTTGTGCTGAACTGCTTAATGAAAATATCCAAACTGGGAAATGGTCCTTGGTGAAATCAGACTTCTGGAAGAGGCTCAAGGACATTTTTAAGTGTTGATTATCATATTTTTATATCACAAAATCTCTTCCCCGGAGACAACTCCTCTTCACAAGGCTCGACTTACATTATTAAGATGAAGAAGAAAGAAGAGGGAGAAGGACGAGGAGGAGGAGGAGGAGGAGGCGGGGGAGGAGGACAGACTGACGGACGAGCTTAAAGAAAACAACTCATCAATACGAAAAGAAAAAAGAGCTCGCTTTGCTTAACTATATCTCTCACACCCACGCTAACACACCCACAGGCAGGGCTTCACACACACACGCACACACACACACACACACACACACATACAGGCAAAAGTTTCAGAAAGAGGACGTGTTGGTTAAGTTTTCTTGAGCTCTGCCAGAAACACAAAGACAAAGCTGTTCCTTCATTTTCACGTCTCCTCATCACCAACACGTCTGATTGATTGTCACTTTCATGTTCAGACTTCATGTTCCTTTTGTTTCCTCCTCCTCTGTGTGTGAACGCTGTACTTGAGTTTTGCCTCTGTTGGGTATATTTTCCTCTTCCAGGTCTCCATGTTGGAGAGGTTTGTTTAGCAACACCTGAAGCTGCTCCACATCATCCTCGATCCATATTTTCATACACGTTCACAATAATATCACCATCATAACAAACAAAAACATACAAAACTCATGTACTACCTGGTCCCATGGAAATACATGAATTGCAAGCGACCTCCATGAACTTCATCAAATAATGTGTTCACATTTCAAGAAACAAGATCGACACAAAGTCAGTTAGGATTGTCCTGAGTCAGGTAACCAGGTGAGCAATGAAGTCATTTAGATGGCGGCTGGAGACACACGACTTTCCCTCAGCAGACTGGGGATAAAGTCCCGTTCAACATATTCACATTTTCCTGATGCCACACTCGGGGTGGGGAGCTCAAATAAGGTTATGATGTCACACTGCCAAAGATAAACGGACAAACTGTTGTCGTTTGTCATCATTTAGGATGTTGCTCCCTCCAGGCACAGGCAGACACAGGTGGCCTTCTTGTTGGTTTATTGGACGCTTCTTAGAATCCACCGTGAAAACTAAACACAGGACAAACAGGACAATACAGAGACAATGTTAGCTTAGCACAAATAATAGCATGCACAGCTCATGGATAACATTTAACCAAAGTTAAATAGAGACAAACAAAACAAATGACCTGCGTGCTACAATAACGGGAACAGTCTTCAGGTGTGTCCAGCAGAAACTTTTACTGGAGCATGTGTTCCTGAAAGTGTTGTGAGTCTTACTCACGTGAGAGCAGCACGACAACACTTAACATGCCACTTCAAAATAAAAGCTCCATTACGTGTAATAAATTAAATAATGACGAACAATGTGTGATGTAATACCGAATGCAACTTAAATAACCACCCAAAGAAATTCTCATTTTGGTGGTTTGCATGTCATATTTTGATAACTCATCAGCTAACATCAGCTAACATTAGTGTTCAACCACGGCTGAGCTAAAACTATCATTTGATAGTGTTACAAAATAGGATAGGAACGCTAACTGCACTGTTAGCTAGCCTGCTAGCCAACAGTTTTGTTAGCTAGAATTTACTTGAAAGCCAACGTTAGCCGTTATGAGTTAGCTCTCAGTACATAAGGCTTTCAAATGTCTGGTTTAAGTTGAGATATGACCCAGTGAGTGTGACTTTTAAAAACGCCCTTTGGATCCTGATCCTGCAGGAGGATCATGAATCCTGACCTGCTGTCATTTTGTGTTAAACCTCAACAATGAAATCATGAGGCAGAAAAACACATCAGCCAGGTTTCTGTTGGTTAATGGCAGAGCTGTTTTCTGCTGGGTCATTAAAGCAATGTGCTGACCACACATTGTTGTCAGACCAGCACGGATGGGAGGAAGTAATTGCTCAACCTGGACGCTCGGCCTAAAAATATCAGCTGCATCAATCACAAATCAGCGATGACGCTCGTGCTGTATCACGCTCTGATGTGCTCCAGGTAACAGGTTGTGTGGTTTCATTTCTTCTGCCATGTGGCTCAAATGTTACTGATCTGTGTTTAATTCAAAGTGCAGGTTCACTCCTCCTCCTCCTCCTCCTCCTCCTCCCTGCAGAAACCCTGCTGTCATTTACCTCCAGAAAACATGAATCCAGCCATGTTTACTCCCTGTTTACCCACAATCCACAGCATTACCGCACACCTGTGTCTCTCCAACACTGTCCAGATAAAAAATGCTTGGTAAACTCCAGCATGCCCACATGCAGTGTTTATTATAAACAGACGACTGTACCGACTGTTCTGTGTTTTAAACAGGAAGAGACGAACAAAAGGAATAATTAAGAAAAAGGAGGTAAAAATGCAGAAGAAGAAAAGGCTAAAAGAGAAAAGAAAGATGAAAGGAAGCAAGAGGGGAAGATGGAATGAACCAAAAGCTAATTAACTAAACAACAACAAAACAGGAGGAAGAGACTCAACAGGTTTGTGAAAAGAAGAAGAAGAAGAAGAAGAAGAAAGGAATCAAAGAGAAAACAACAAAAACAAATGAAAAGAGGAAACATCCGATTTTTGTTAATTGACACGAAAAGTGACAAAATATTCAGAGCATGAATAAATCTCCACTGTCCTCAGAGAATAAATAACTGAAGCAGTGAGGAGGTGAAATTCATCCTGAGAGTTGAAAGAAACTCAAAGATTCAGTGACTGACGAGGAAACAGATGAATCCACTTATTAGAAAAGGTGCAGCTGTCTGTGTGCCGTGTGTGTGCTGTTAATGATACAGTGACTGGTCCTATAGAAGGAGGAGAGACATGTTGTCATGGTGACTCTCTCCTGCTTTCAGTCTGCTGCTGCAATGGCTGCTGGGAAACGCTGGATAATTGGCCTTGTAAATAAAGGGCAATCAAAACAATACATCAGCACACACACACACACACACACACACACACTCAAGCGTCTGCTCTCCTGGGTGTGAGAACATGTAGCCTTCTCCTGTGTGACTATTTCTACATGTAGCTCATATTCATCTAGATATTATATAAAATAATACAATATAATATCACACAACATAACATGTTAAACTTTTGGCTTCTTTTTTTGCAGTGCTTTCTTACTTAATGAGACTAATGCTGATACTTCCCCACATACACTGTCATATAGTGTTCAGACAGTGTGAGCAGATTATTTTGACATTATTCTCAATGTAAACAAACATATGTTCTCAAAATATCAAGAACGGAGGGATTTAAATGGAGACACTGTTAGAGTCTGCGGCCATGCTAGCAGATTTGTGAGTCTGCAGACACGGCGCTGTTTTGAGCTAAATGCTAACGACAGCTTGCTAACATGTTGAAAGTGCTAATACTAACATGCAGATCTATAGCTAGTACGTTTAACTGTATAATATCCTGTACAAAAAGATGGCCGACATGACAGCTTCCTAAAAGTGAAGCCAAACCCTCTCTGTCGCCCCCTGCTGACTGGCTGCAGTATAGCTCATAAAGCCCGCCTCCTCCATGTTAACAGATGGGACATGAGTCAAACTATAAAATCAAAATACACGTCAAATAAATTTTTCTCCAACATGGTTTCTGTCATTATAGTTAGTTCTTATCATGCTGATTTATGTCCCAGTGTTCATTTTTCTGACAAGTTTACTTATAATTAGTTATTTGATGCTGTAAAAAGGGGGCGTGGCCTCATGATTGACAGCTCTTTCGACAAATGGGGCTCCTGCAGCGTTCTGTTCCCAAGTAGCAGAGTAGAGGAGGAACGGCGAGAGGAGCCGTAACTAACACTAACACTACAGTCATTGAAGTTTCCATCAGCGTGAATATCTGCTTCAGACCGACACAAGAAGCTGTTCTGCTGCAGACTGAGCCCACCTGAGGGCTCCAACACGCCAAGGACACCTGAGGGCTCCAACACGCCAAGGACACCTGAGGGCTCCAACACGCCAAGGACACCTGAGGGCTCCAACACGCCAAGGACACCTGAGGGCTCCGACACACCAAGGACACCTGAGGGCTCCAACACGCCAAGGACACCTGAGGGCTCCAACATGCCAAGGACACCTGAGGGCTCCAACACGCCAAGGAAACCTGAGGGCTCCAACACGCCAAGGACACCTGAGGGCTCCGACACGGCAAGGACACCTGAGGGCTCCGACACAGCAAGGACACCTGAGGGCTCCAACACGCCAAGGACACCTGAGGGCTCCAACATGCCAAGGACACCTGAGGGCTCCAACACGCCAAGGACACCTGAGGGCTCCAACACGCCAAGGACACCTGAGGGCTCCAACACGCCAAGGACACCTGAGGGCTCCAACATGCCAAGGACACCTGAGGGCTCCAACACGCCAAGGAAACCTGAGGGCTCCAACACGCCAAGGACACCTGAGGGCTCCGACACGGCAAGGACACCTGAGGGCTCCGACACAGCAAGGACACAAGGTGCAGGTGTGTGTCGGGTAGAGGAAGGGGCGGGACGTCAATACTGCAGCTCCACCAGCCGATCTCTACTGCACACACTCTGGGTACAGATAAGCTCTGGGGGGGTTTAGGCTTCACTTTGTACAAGTGCAGGTGGACACATGTCGGCCATCTTTATTTGCAGTCAGTGGTTTAACCTGTTTTCTATCTTAGCCTTAACTTTTAGAAAAAGTAGCAGCAGGCCAACAGGTTGGAGTAACTGCAAAAAATGTTAAACGTGTTCACAGATTGGTGACGGAGAAATCATCACATTAAATTCATCTAAACTAAATTAAGCTCCAACAAAAAGGACACAAAATAAAACACGTGTTAAACTGACCTTTCCTTCTTAAATCCTGCTCTTGGTTTACGACAGTCGTGACCTTATTGTGTTTCTATTTCTAAAACTGATTTGCAGTAAATAATGAGTATAACCCATATTTAGAGGGATTGTTTCTGTGCTTAATGAGTACAGTAATGAGCTGTTATTTATTTGAATGGGCCGCCTGTTGTGCAAATTAATCAACAGAGTAAATGTTTCCTCAGCCTCTGTTTCTCTTCAGCTGATGATTAAATACGTCTCAGGAAGTCACACAAACAGCATTAATATGCATCTTATCAACAGGCTGCACGTCTGCTGAGCCGCCCCGCCGAACAAAGGAGGAGTTTAATGAGTGTAATTAACAGAATCAAACACTACAAATAGAAATTAAAGAAGAAAAACACAAACAGCTGAGACTAAATATAATTACAGATAGATGAGAAACTAAACACACAGAACATCTCATGGTGGGTTTTATCAGCAGACGACTCCAACTCTGTCAAATCTGAACTTTTAGGAACTTGGGAGGAATCGGGTCGGTCGCTCCTTTATTTTATATTTTAAACATGGTGTTTAATTTATTTTTTGTGACTCATTACTTTATTAGTGAACTATTGTCTCCCTCTTATATTCTGCATGTCTTCCGGTTTCATTCTGACGTTGTTGTGCATTTTATTGTTGGTTTTTAAGGTTAGTTAATCACATTGTAACGTTGGTTTAGACACGTGCTATACAATTAAACTCTCTAAACAGAACCGGTATCATCGTCTTTGTTTTTTGGCCTTTTTTTGCAGAATTTTCCCTGAAACTTTTCTACCAGTCTATAGAACTGAGTAACCATTTGCTGTTGTTATTTCCAGTAAGTGCACAATACTGGTGTAATCAAAGAGAGAGGACCCAGCAGCAGATGAATGCACTGTAACAAAGGGAAAGACAAGAAGGCTTAATGAATTGTCCCTCGGAGCAGGTGGGAATTAAACATCCACAAATAAAGGATCCAGAAAAACAAGTGCAAACACGGGTAGCCACAGGAAACATTCACACAAAGAGGGGAGACGAAAACAAACCGGCACAGAGACAGAGGAAGACAAAGACTGAACACACTTCGAAGGAGAGGGCAATCAGACACAGGTGAGCCAACGAGGCACAGGTGAGGACAATAATCACACCGGCAGGAAAAGAAAAAGACAGGAAGTAAAGCTGAATACAGAAAGGAAAGGGAACGCTACCCGCTGTGAAATAAGCGCACAGAAGTGTCCAAAGTTTCGACACATTCCTGGTTTTAGGTTTAACTTAACATTTAGTTTTAGCTGATAAAGAATGCTCAAGTCTAGAACGTTGTGGGTTTTATGTCCTGCTGTATATGCTGTGTTCCTCCTCCTGTTGTGAGGCCCCGGTGAGTGACAGTCTGTCAGTCTGACAGCACGCAGGCTGTAAAGGTGATTTCCTTTAGCTGAGGACATGTTGTGTTAATGAGACGGCAACACGGGAGCTTCAGCTGTGTGAGGTTTCATTAGGGACACACACAGATATCCTGCTGACCAACAGACACGCTCAAATCCATAAGAAAGTTCAGGCTACAGCCATGCTCGCAGACGGTAACACTGAAGGAGTTGAACAAATGTTGTGGAACATTTTGAAGCTTCAGCAAACAGCAGCTCAGTGATGGAGACCAGTTAGAGTCTCGAGTTCAGAATGACAACCAGCAAGTTTTGACATGAGAGGTCACATTGTGCCTTAACCTGTGAACTTAAAATTAAGTGGAACTAGCACTACTTACGGCGGTTATATCAGCCATAACATTATGACCTAATATCGTGTAGCTCCCTTTTGCCACCAAAACAGCCCTGACCCGTCGAGGCATGGACTCCACCAGACCTCTGAAGGTGTGCTGAGGTATCTGGCACCAAGACGTGAGCAGCAGATCCTTTAAGTCCTGTAAGCTGCGAGGTGGGGCCTCCATGGGTCGGACTTGTTTGTCCAGCACATCCCACAGACGCTCCGTTGGGTTGAGATCTGGGGAATCTGGAGGCCAAGTCAACACCTTGAACTCCTGAACCATGTCTGCAGTGTGGCCGGGCGCATCATCCTGCTGAGAGAGGCCACTGCCATTAGGGAATACTGTTTCCATGAACTTGGTGCAACAATGTTCAGGTAGGTGGTACGTGTCAAAGTAACATCCACATGAACAGCAGGACCCAAGGTTTCCCAGCAGAACATTGTCCAAAGCATCACACTGCCTCTGCCGGCTCGCCTTCTTCCCATAGTGCATCCTGGTGCCATGTCTTCCCCAGGTAAGAGACGCACATGCAGCCGACCATCCACATGATGTAAAAGAAAACGTGATTAATCAGGCCGCCTTCTTCCATCGCTCTGTGGGCCAGTTCTGATGGCCACGTGTCCACTGTAGGCTCTTTCAGTGGTGGACAGGGGTCAGCATGGGCACCCTGACTGTTCTGCAGCTACACAGCCTCATACACAACAAGCTGTGATGCTCTGTGTGTTCTCACACCTCAGAACCAGCATTAATTGTTTCAGTAGCTCTTCTGTTGGATCGGACCACACGGGCCAGCCTTCACTCCCCAATGAGCATCAATGACCCTGTCGCTGGTTCACTGGTTTTCCTTCCTTGGACCTCTTTTGGTTGGTCCTGACCTCTGCACACCGGGAACACCCCACAAGAGCTGCAGGAGATGCTCTGACCCAGTCGTATAATAGGATAGGTTTGTCTCCATCTTGGTTAAATCACTGCCACACTCAGACCTGTGCATCCAGACTTCTCTCAGCTGTCATAGCAAAGCAGAGGCTGAAAACATAACGAACACACGATAAAATATTACCAGATTTTAAGACCATGGAACAACAATACAGGAGGAAATCCTGAATGTGACACATTAAAAATCATGTTGCTTTATTGCTCTGAAGTCTTCACCTTGTTAAGGGCAAAAGAAGGAGTCCCAGCTCCGTGTGGGGAACCTAATTATGCCGTCAATTAACCTTTATTACCAACGTCACACCTGCAGTGACAGAGGTCACAGTGTGTCAGACCCAAAGTGATTTACACTCACACACAGGTTATTGGAAAATAGCTTCATTAATAAAACGACTCTGGCAGGTGGAAGGATACAGGAGGAGACTGTTATTCTTTAGAGCTGGAAACATTCTCCAACCTGGTGGCAAATTATCAGAGAGAATATTTAATAAGTGCAACCTTTTTATGGGAGACATGACGCAGACATCATGCTCAAAAAGCACGTTAGACTGAGGACTGGTGAATGTATCTGTGAAGCTAACAGTGCTAGCTTCATGGTTGGAGTCTACGGGGGGAAACAGGAAGTCTGATCAAACCTTCAAGTGATCAAAACAAAGTCTAATATCAAAATGAATGATGTTACAGGGTGTATATTATTTATTAACTTATCAACTGCTGATTCAAAGTGATCAGAACATTAAAAATACTAACAGAAACAACCAGTGCCTGTGTTTACAGCTAAATGCTAAAGAGCTATTAGCATGACTTACAGTCAGTCGGTGTGTTGTTTCTGTTTGCTCTCGATATCTTTGATCATCATGGACTGTACAGGTATTGATTACTAGTTATAAAAAACTAACATGGGCTGATAATGGCCGATCTGTGTGAGTGAAAACGTCTGACAGTCATTTATAAAACCTGATTCCCCACAGATGTAAACAGAGCTTCAGGATGACGCTACATTTGGAGCCTGAAAATCACGTCCACTGGGAACCTGAGAAGGTACGAAGCTCGTATTTTGATTTACACACACGTCTGCAGCGGCAACATGAATAATATACAGCTCATAGTTTAAACACAAGGTAGTAGTGTGGATGAATATTAAGGATTAAACCAATCAGAGGATCCCTTCAGACAGAGCTGGTCGCGTTGGGCCGAGGTTGAGAGACAATGTGAGATGGGAACATGGCCGTGGTCGTTATCGTCCATCAGCTTCCTGTATCATCTCATCCCTCCACACGTTCAGAGACAGATTTCACCGTTTGGGCCTGCTGGAGTCTTTGTACACACCGGCTGTTCAATGACCTGTGAAGCAAGAACAGGAGGACTTTTTATACTGCTTTCTCAGGATCACTAGTTAGCTATTCAGTTATCTCAAGACAACAAGAAGGCAGATTTAACAGAAAAGACACACCGTGATTTCTGCCTTTGTTAACTGACATAAAAGAACAATCAATGCAGAAATAGGGAAGAAGAAACATCAAGCAGACGATCACCAAGTCAGGAGGATTCCTTCTTGATCCGTGACTGTCATGGTGATCCATCACATAGTGTTCGGGATGTTTCACTCTCGCTCAGACTACAGACACAGCCGCAGCTTTGTATTAGAAAGCAGTGAATCCCATCATGACCAAACACAAACTGACGTCCACTTTCATCTTTATTGACAGAGAAATCCATCCATCACGCTGGTGTTTGTCACAGCTGGCAGAGAGGCCGAGGCGCCCTTCATCATGTGTCGCCCTGCGTCTGTTCAGACTCACATTCACACACAGAGTGTAGTGCATGTAATATACACTAGATTTATACTGAGACGTGTGTTTGTGCTGCAGACGCGAGTGGATTCATGGTGTTGATGTGCTCTGATGACGGGTCGCTCTCTCTGTGCTCCGCCTCACTTTGATGGATGTGTTTACCAGCTCGGCGGCGCGGTGACCTCATGAGAAGCATCGGGCGTCTTCGGCTGATATGAAAGTTTCCTCTCAGCCGAACACACAATCAGCACAGATACGCAGGACACGATGTTGTTGTGTGAAACTAAACGACATCATCTCTCCAGAGCTCAAACAGACAAATAAAGGCTGAAAGAAGGTCAACAAGGTGAAGCAAAGAGGATTCTGGGAGATATTGTTTTGATTTTATATATTTTTCCTCCTTGTCTTCAGAGAGACGTCGACAGCTGCACAGGCTTCTTTCAGCCTTGTAACTCTGGTACAATCAGTCAGCCAACGCATGTCGAGCAGCTCCAAGCTTCTCCGTGGGGTTTGTTTCAAAACTCGACAGAATATTTATTAGCAAAGCGAATAACAGCTGCACATTGATCCACAGAAACATTTTAACAGGTTAATAGAAGAGCTGCATTCATGTGGTGACAGGAGAATTAGAAAATTAGATCCATGTGAACGCCCTCTCAAGCCGGAGAGAAAACAGTGTTCATTTGGTTAATGGAAATTATGATGCTAAATGTTCGTCAACAATCTTTTTTTCATGACGAAGACGAGACGTTAACGAGCTAAAAATAGATCGTTGATGGTGAAAAAAAGACGAGTCAAGACGGGAGGCGGGCTGTCGGACATTTAACATCTATGATGTTTTAAAGCCTGAAGCACCAGTTAGAGATGACAGGTATCATCAAGGTGGTTACAAACTTTCTCAGGATGAGGGAGACTGGGTTCTAATTTTCTCAGGAGAAAACATTTTGACTAAAGCTGGACTGAAAGTGTACGCGTTGTCCTCACCCTAAACTTGTTAAAGGATAAAATAACTCAGATTAAAACTAAACAGCCTTTTATTCTAAAGTCTACGGCCTAATCTAAAACAGCTGCTAGAATTTACCACAGACTGTATAAAAAGGTAGGTCAGGTAACTTAAACGATTATTTTAAAGATCATTTGTTTCAAGGCCTCGTTTTTTAACATTTGTATCTCAGCTATTCGATTGAGTTGAAATAAAAAACGTTTCCATTTGAAGTGTTTTCCTCGGCTGCTTGAGAGTCCGCCGTCTCAATGAATCTCAAGATACACCTGATGCACCCAATGGATCCTTCGCGGCCCGGTAGAAGGAGGACCATTTGTTGGCCACATCTGAAGGAGGCTTTAAATTGGGACAGCCTTCGAGTGGGACACAGCTGGAGAATCAGGAAACTGAACTATAAGCAGCGTTTAGAACAGAGGAGCAGCCTTAGCTCACCTTTGTCTATTGGACCGAGTCAGATGTACAGCAACACGGTCTAGATCATTAGAACTTCATAAACAAATGCTGGAATCACTTGTACTGTGTTAATCGTTCAGCAGCTTAAAACACACCTCCTGTTTTTGTTGCTTTTACTGTCTTTAAATAAAACCTTTCACAACCTTTCAGTTAAAGAGTCGTCCTTACATCCTGAACACACCTTGTTTCATATCTGAACTCGCCTTCACAGAGCAGCTGCTGTCTGTGGTCATCTCGAGGTGTTCGTTGGTGCTGCGTGATATTTAAAACTGTTTTACTTTGGACAGAATATCAGAAACATCTTTAATGCAGGATAAAGGAGTTTCATGCAGTCTGTGTGTGTTAGAGACAGAGACGCTGTGACATTCAGCAAAGGTCAAGAGACGAGGATGGTTCCATACAATCGCTGTAGTACTCTTGTGTGTGTGTGTGTGTGTGTGTGTGTGTGTGTGTGGTATTTCATGTTTCTCTCTCGTAAAGGTGCTTCATGTTCTGTTCTATTTTAAACACACTGTAACAGGGCTACTAAGGTCTGTCAGATCATGTTCACATGTTACAATAAGAGCTACAGGTGCACCACCTGTTGTTGTGGTTTCCCAACAGCAGCCTCAGTGGATAAAAAGTCTGCTAACAAAAACACACTACATTTATCGTAAATGATATCGTCCGACTAATGCTGGATTTGTCCAAAACCAGCTGCAGTTCCTCTGGTGTCCACTCGAGGCTGCCTCCAGCAGTGAGTCAGTCCCCATAGAGCCCCATGTTAAACTTTACAGCAGAAATAAACATGTTTACAGCCTGGTACAAAAAACAGTTTGGGTCTCTATAGCTCATTTCTCTCTTCATGACAACTGTACGGGGAGAATCTTTATACAGCTCACCTGTTTACATTATATTAAGGCTTAAAGTGATGCAGCGTTAGGGGCGTGGCCTCTTTGAGTGACAGCTGGGAGCTGCTAGCTGTCTGCTAGGTGTCCCCGCAGCTAACTCAGTCACTGAACGTAACCTCTGGGCCGTGTTTGTGCTGTTGGAGCCGCAAAAATAAAACAAAACAGTAAAAAACTTGATGTTAATATTTACTTATGGAAAGAGCTGATGAGTCTACCTGTCAGGATGAGCTACCTTACATTAAATACATTTAAAGTGGTATTACTCCATTTTCATTGATACTCTCCACCTGTCAGGATGAGCTACTTTCCCGTTGACTACATTTGATCCCGCCTGTCCCCGCGGCCGCGCTGACTCATCCTGTCCGTCAGCTGCCTGTCTGTTTGTGGAGAAGCAGCTCCGCTCACAATGAAATGTCAGACAACCTTTAAGCGGTCACATTGATTAGATGACTCAGTGACAATTTGGTCGAAGCTAACCAGCTTTCATGGCTCGTCCTTTGCTGTGTGAGTCAATTAAGCGGGCCGAAGGGGCGGCTGAATGCGGAGGAGTTTTATCTCAGCTGTGTGCTGCGGCATCGTTCTGTTTACTTCAAGTGCTGCTCTTAAAATCACGTAAAAACAACGACGTCCTTTTTCCTCTGACATCATTAAAAAGTGTTTTATAGATTTACACTCAAAGTTTGGATTTAAAGATGATTCATGTGATACTTTCTGATCTGCGCTCCTTCACGGTGTTTGTTATGTAACTGATCCTTTTGCACACAAAGTTATAATTAAATGACAAATTTAATATATTGCTCTTTGAAAAGGTGAAACAGTTGCTTGTATTTAACCTTGTGCTGCTTCTGTTAATGTGCTGACATTCAGTTCAGGCTGCGTTGGAAGTTTGAAATGTCAGGAGGTCGGCTGAGACAGATTGCTGTTGTGACTCTGACAGGAAAGTCACTCGGGCTCTTTTTCACACACGACGACGACAGATTCGAGCTGTCAGCAGACCGAAGCACCGAGGTGTTTGTCTGAAGGTGCTCGTCACCGTGTCACCTCTCAGTACTTCTGCTCCTCCAGCCTCACGTCGGTCTCACGTCTTCACTGGAAGGCGCGAAGAATTCAGCGATTTCAGCAAGTTCACGATTCGCCTGTCGACGAGAGGTCACGCGTTCAAACTAAAGTTTGTCTGTTTGTTAAATAAGAGTTATTTTCACCTGCGGGGTCTCCTGGTCGTGCGGTTCAGAACCTGCCTGTGAGTCAGCCAGCAGTAAATGTCAGCTCAGGGACACCCTGGTGTAATATGTGTGTGTGTGTGAGCCGGTTATCCTCGTTCCCACGGTGACATTTAACACACAGCGACAGCAGAAGCCGGTCTGATGTCTGAACAGGATGTAGATATGGAGTCTGATGGATGAGTTTGTGTTTTAACAACGACCGGCCCTTCATTCATCAGGTTTAATCACCTCGAGCGTCGACATCGCTCACAGCAGACACGTCGCCCAGAGATCAACTGTTTGTCGTGTTAGATTTAATCAGACAGGATGTGATGTCGTGTCTCTGCACCATCGCAGGATTCAGTCACAACTTCTCAGAGAAAAGATGCATCAGGAGTTTGTTTATCACCCACAGATAATCCTGCTGACCTACATTAGAGACACAAAACAACTTTCTTTAATTTGTTTCTTTAGACTTTACAGGAGTTTGTTCATGAGATTATGTTGTTTATGTTTTTGACCTGTTTTACTTTGTTCAGAGCATTTCCTGTTTTATTTTGTAGTTCTGGCGCGTGTATGTCTTGTCTTGTTTGACTTCCTGCTTGTTTGATTGTGTGCCCTGCCCTTATTGTTCTCACCTGCTCCCTCGATTGTCTCACCTGTGCCCGATTAGCCTCACAGTGTACTTAGTCTTTGGGTTTTTCTCGTTACATTACTTTGTGCATCCTGCGTCCCTCACTCGTGTCCTCGCGTACCGAGGAGGCAAATTGTCCAGGAGAGAATCCTTTAGGGATGTTCACAGAAACGCTCCTTTACTATTTGAAACCCTGAAGTGTCTTTGATAGACGGACGGACGGACGGACGGTAAACTATTTAAGACGGCTGAATATAAGTGGCATCACTTCTGTTAATTATTTGAATAATTCAATTGTCTTTATGTTCAGATCAGTGTCATCATGATTACTGATCCTTTTTATTTGCATTTTTATTGTCTGCACATTGATCAGCACAGAGCTGCCACTTTATCGATTTTATTGTAAATTAAATAATAAATAAAAGAAAATACTGCTGCTTATTTATATTTCTCCATCACGGCGCATTCTGACTCTGGCGGAGTCTATCACCGTGAAACTCTGCTACCTGTTACCTGGACCTTCCTCGTGCCTCCCTGTGTTTCCCATTCCTGTAGGATTTTTGGTTGTACCTTTTTGTTTGGCCTTCTGTTGGACGATTGATTCCCTGGATCGTTCTCAGTAAGCTTTTTGGATTTTGCCTTTTGTTGATTAAACTTTTTATGTCTGCATCAGGGTCCTCTCCCTTTTTGTTTGAATCCTCCTCACGTGACAGAACCAACTAGCCAGTATGGACCCAGCACACTTTGATCCTTTTGGTTTATTCTCTAAGATTAAGTTCATGCAGGACATTTTGAGAGGGAAGTGAGGAGTCAGGATCTCCTCGGACTGGGACTCGCCTGGCCATCTTTACCGGTTCCCGTGGAGGCCGAAGGAAAAGACGCATCCATCATGGCTCCTGTGTTCCTCGCCCATCTCCCCTGCCCAGAGCCCAAGAGCCTCCGCTGCCCAGCGCCCCTGTGTTTCCTGCCCCCGTGTTTCAGTCGGAGGCCCTGCCGACTCCTGTGTTCCAGTCAGCTGTCCAGGCTGATTCTTACCCTAAATCCCCTGACCTCACAGCCCCCGTTCAAGCCGAGCGGCGTTGGCCGCATCTGAAGGAGCCTCTCCTGCTCGAGAGGTCTCGTCGGGTCCAGATCCTGTTCAGGCGGAGGATTCCCCATCCTGGTTCTCCATCGGCGTCCCAGCCACCTCCTGTGGCCGAGGTCTCGTCGGGTCCAGATCCTGTTAGGCCAGAGGATGCCGCTCCTGGTTCTGGTCCGGCCGACACCTGCTCCTCAGATAGAAAATAAAAACGCCTAGAATAATAAACCGCATCGGACTCTAGTTTTCTGTGCATTCATGATTTTTATCAGATGACGGATAAAAAAACGCATATGAAAAATACAGCCTTTAGAGAGAATCAATCGATCAATTTAATTTGGTGGCAAATCGTAACAAAAGTTACCTCGGGACACAAAAAGAGCCGGACTGGACCGTACCCTTCCTGAAGGAGAAGCTATGGAGATCAGACAGCCTTCACATCGATAGCAGCCAGTTGAGGAGCTTCAGGCGTCGGATCAGGATCCTCCGTGGAGCCTCCGGACACGTCCCACTGGGAGGAGACCCCGGGGCAGAACCTGAGCTCGCTGCAGGGAATACACCCCCCCCCCCCCCCCCGGGCTGAGAACGCCTCGGGATCCCCCAGGAGGAAGTGTTGCCCTGTGCTCAGCCTGCTGCCAACCTGACACGGCTCCTGATGAGCAGAGGAAGAGAAATGTTGGACACACTGGAGTCTTTCTTTCCACACCTCAACATCATCCATCCTTCAAACTGACTGTGACTGAAAGCAAGAAGCAAACACGCGGCCGCTCCTTCTTGGGAGAGGCGGTCGCAGTCTGAGCAGGTTTAAAGGTTTGTTGACATGGAAACATTAAGGATATAAAACGTAATGCAAAGAACGATCCATCAGTCTGTTTAAGGCTTCTTCACAGGGAGCATGATAACCAGTTAATCTCTCTGTTGGACGATAAAGATGAATTAATTATATTCATGTGTCCTTGTTTTCGGTAAACAACCTTTGACTCCACGCTCTGCCTTTTCTTCTTCTCTTGTTTTTTTTCTGTTCCCGGACACGTTACCTGCCTCGTGATGTCACAGCCTCAGAGGTCTCCACGGTAACGGGCTGCAGGAGCTGCTGCCGTGACCTGAAGCTCCGGCGAACCTGAGAAACAATTACAGCTGGAACAGACGATGATATCATTACAGCTCCCACACACAGTTTAAATCTTAACATTAAAGAGTCCGTCTAATGAACAGCTCCGTGTCCACGGGCGACTCGGTAACGATGTCTGGATCTAATTAGACTGAAGCACTTACGCGACCTGGAGCTGCGGTTTAATGATAATAAAATAACGATGTGTATTTATTAAACTGTTTCCAAACATTTCTGCAGATTGCCTCAGTTTTTAAACGACTCATTCAGGTGCCATCAGTTTTAACGACTTCACATCGACTGTGGTGACTCAGACTGCAGGTCACTGATCACCTGCATGACTCAGGACACGGCTCACTGTGAACAACATGAAGAATGTTTCGAGACCCAGAGTCGGACAGAAAGTAGCTCGTGTGTCAGAAGGAAATAACTGAGTAATCTCTAGTTACAAATGAAAATGTATCCGTACACAGGACCGGACTTTGGCATGAGGAGTTTCTGTTTGTAGTCCGAGTCATACTGACCAATCACTGGCACGCCGAAGCTAGCAGCCCACTGGATCGGTTAGTGGACAGGCTGGTCATGACCAGTAATCGATCCAGTGGGTTGCTGGATGAATAACTCCACCTTTAGCTGCAACATTACTGTGATGAAAACATGAATGCATCAATGTTTTTAATATAATAACACAATAAGTACATTTGGTACTTTGTCCTATTTCGATACATCCTTACTTTTACTCATGTTCGGTTCTGAATGCAGGACCGTCTTCACCGTGTTCTTGTTTCTACTAACGTTTTAAATCCAACATATTCAGCCTGTTTCAGGTAAATAATCACATTTCATTTACTGATGCTGAATTCTTCCTGAGAGTAAAAACTTTCTCATCACTGTTGCATGTTATAAAGGATCATATGAGGATCAGTCCAGACTGCGGGGTTTTCGACCTTTCGTAACGCAGCACACACCTGCAGCGGTGACGGCTGAGTCACAGACCTCCACCTCCACAGAGAGCGGATCACCGTAATCCTCCCACGGACGTACATCCCTGTGGTCTGATGTCAGAAAAATGAGTCGTGTTACAGAGAGAGTGAATCTGGATCTGATGGAGGGTGTTCACACTCGCAGTCTGACGTCTCAGGGACAGACAGGAGGACTCAGAGGACAGACTCTGTCACTTTGTGCTTCAGTGGATCAGAGGAGGACGTCTCCTGCTCATGTGTGTCACTCTGTGTGAGTCTTAATGTCTCTGCATTACAGCGGAGGATAGAAACACAGCGAGGGTGTCACCATGGACACTGGCCGATCGTTAAGCTGCTGTATTGTAATGTATTAATTAGGGATGCACCATATTGGATTGTTCGGTGATATCTGATATGCCGATATTTTCTAACACTTTTTGCCGATTTCGATACCGATATATTAGGCGCATGCTTTTCCCACCTACCTGCAGAGAACATCAAGTCTCCTGTAGAGGAGTTGATATCATGCCGACTCTTATTGTAGTGGCCAGAAACCGCAGACATCTTGCACCCTTCTTCACGCCTGACGGAGAGTTTGAACGTCTCTTTAAATAAATTTGAGGTAAACAATCTTTAAAGTTTCATTAAAATAAAGTCTGTCTTTTAAATCTTAATTCAGATTTATCTTCTTTCATTTCTTACGCATGAACTCCTTTCAGCACTTCTGTCTAATAAATCTGTCCTCTTACTTCCTGCCCTCGTGTTTCCCGCCTTCGTGTTTGCCCTGATCAGCTTCACCTGTCTCGTTAGTCTCACCTGTCCCTCATCACACTCTCGTCTTTATATTCTGTGTGCTCTCACTGTCTGTCTGTCTTTGTAGCACACATATCCCCAATTTAGACTTTTCAAATGACTGAGCCGTAGCTAAATGATTTAGTTTTCTTAGCCTGTTTATTAAACGGATCTTCTGTGTTTTTTATTCTTCTGCTCTGAGTGCAAAGTCTGATCGTCCTCACACACACATTGTTTCTGTTTCTGTTGCTCCTCCTTTACATTATGTTTACTGTAATTATCTGCAACCTGTGATGCTGAAAATGGAAACTAAAGGTGTATCCATGAACACAAACCCATGTGGATACAAGGAGAACATGCGACAGGAAGAAGAAGCCTGCTGGACAGAGATCTGTCTCCAGCCTCTCTGGTCTTGTTGCTCGTCTTTAAACTGATTGTTTGTCGTTTTGATGCATCAGGAAGGAAATCAGTCACACGCCTTAGTGATCAATCACACCACGACAATCTTATATCCTGATTCACTTCCACTCACCCTCCTCTATCATTCATACCAGGACCCTCAGGCAAACAGACGCATGTTTCATTTTCATCAAACTCTCTAAGTAGATGTTCAGATATGAGGCTCTGAGGACGCACTGCTCTCAGGGTAAACAGGAACGTTTGTTCTCGCGTACTTTGGTCCATCTACTGTAGGTGCTTCTTCACCACTGCTAAAACTAGAGTGTGCCCAATGCTCGACGCTACAGTACGAGTTTGTCTCTTTGTTCTCTGAAGGTGCTCAGCCTGCTCAGCCTGCAAGCGGCCGTCAGTCAAACACAGACACCAACACACCGAAATCACAGACATGATGCAGAGGAAGGAGCGCTTCCTGAACAAAAACTGTTGGCTCAGGATGGATGCAAAACATCTGACATACTGCAGACATCTTGCACCCTTCTTCACACCTGATGGAAGAGGCGTGGTGCAGGCAGTGCGCACACACGCTGAGTTACTGTCGTAGCATTACGTCGAGCTTTTTTAGAGAATCATTGAGCAATAAGGCAGAATTAAAACGTTGTTTTATCAGCGGAAAATATGACATAACAGCTGATAATATCATGCATCCCTATTTAAATCCCACATTTTCCCCCACTGAGCGTCTAATCTGTCAAAATACAAGCTATGCCTTCTGTAACTGGTGGATTTGAGGGCCGTGCAGATCCCCCTGAGTCTGACCCAGACGTACAGGTGAGGATGTCCCAAAGAGGCAGCTTGACAACAACATGACGGCATCCTCGTAAACGGGTTTGGTGGTGAAAAAGATCAGATGGACACACTTTTATTCAACGATGCACTGCAGCAACAGGAGACGGAGAGACGGCCTGTGGTTACAGAGGTGGAAGAATAAGGAGAGAGTCTGGGCTGGATTATCTGAGCTAAGGAAGAGAAATGGTGCCTCACCGATCACTCGGTGTGACCCGTCACCTTGATACCAGTTTCTGACACCTGTGTGAGGCTTATTCAGACTAAAGAGAGAAAACTAAAAGTAATGTCTAAACTGTGTTGAGTTTCCGTCCACTAAAACTATTCATGCTAAAAAGACTAAAATTCATCTGAAGACTAAAATAGCTGCCAACATGAACGCTGCAAAAACCAAGTGATTCTTTATTTCGTTACTTTGGGTCTTGTTGCGACAAAGAGTTAATGCTGGCTTCATGTCCTGTCACGTATGTAACGTAATACGATACATAAATAAGTATGTAAGAGTAGTACATCAGTAAGAGGTAAGTTATCATCTTGAGCCAAACCAAGATCTTTGGGTGTCTCTTTCTACGACCTCTTTGCTTTGACATTGACATCTGTGACGCAGTATAACAATGTCATGGTCATTTCACGTCTATTACACCGGTTTGTGTTTGTCTGAAAGAGAAGACGTGCCATAAATACACATTCGAAGCTAACAGGTAACTAGGAGGAAAACGTAGCTTGTACCCTGGGACTGAAAGAGTTAAAGTCTCACCTGTTGGGCCTAAGAGAGGCTAAACGTGCGATGATCGGCTGTAAGAGCTGAAATAGTGCGTTCACAATTAACCTGCTGATGAGATGAAAGAAGCAGCTGTTTTTCACCTTCTCTCACGGCCGTTTACTCCTTCAGGGTTTGATGCTGATTGCTGAGAAATGTTCACTTGTTCAGTTAAACGCAGCATTCAGAGCCTCTCTCTCTCTCTCTCTCTCTCTCTCTCTCTCTCTCTCTCTCTCTCTCGCTCTGCTCGCTCCGTCCTGCAGCTCTGACAGGATGAGAGAGCTTCACTGAGCTGTTAACCGTCCTGCTGCTGCTTAAAAAGACGTTTTAACTTTAAATATTGGTCACAAAGCTGCAGCTCAGACGCTAAAGACTGTTTACAGGACGGAGAGCTGCTGACAGGGTGATTGTTGCTACCACGTCTTTCAGGGTTCAGCTGAGCCTGCAGGTGGATGCTGGCTGGTGGTGGGGCTGAAAGTATGAGAGCAGTACTGGTGCAGGGGAGCGGTGGCACCGACAGAGCAGAGGGAGAGAGTGGAGAGAGCGAAGGTTTGTCAGGTGATTGTGGAGAGTGACGCATGTTAGTGTGAAATCAGAGCAGCTCGAGGTGCCTGCCTGAGCTAGCTCGCAGGCGTCGCTCCATTAACGTTCATCCTGTACAAACATTTAAAGGTTTAAGGAGGAGTTTTCCTTTCAAACTGGGCCCCTCCTCCTGGGCTTCTCGTCACCAGGAGCTCACTCTCACTCTCTTGTGCAAGTAGCGTTACGCTAGCATGCTAACCGTCGGTTAGCTTGTCCTACCCGGTTTGAGGCACCTACCTGTCCAACAGAAAGAAGGCCAACTCTGCATCGCTCTTCACCATGTCCGCCGCTCTGAATGGGGCCCAGGTGCTAATTGGAACCACTCCCACACTCACCTGTACGCTGTGATTGGCTCAGGGAACCACGACAGCGCCCCTCCTGAAAACGTCCCGTGCAAAGCAGAACAACAGAACAGATGCAGAGGGAAGGGTCTCACAAGGGTCTGCACACACACTCACACACACACACACACGTACAGAGGCCCAGAAGTGATGAGTCATATTATATCTGTAAAAACACTCGACGTGGCGGAAACAGATGGCGGGCTGTAATTTGTGTTTCACATGAAAATTAATTGAAATAGTGTTGAAATAAGTTGTATACATGTTTTTATTAATGAAAAGTTATATGAACCTTTTTCGCTCTGGGACACCCCCAAAAACAGACTGCGACTTATACTCTGCTGTGATTTATGTTCCAGATTTTACGGTAAATATAAAAAGTAGGACGCACTAAGAAAAACATCGCCATCAGTGGTTGATAGAGAGCAACAAAGAGAGAACTTTAGAAAGAAAAATTATGAATACCTCACAGATAGTTTCACCAATCCTCTGTCTCCTGTGAGTTTGATCCGTGACCGTGGGACACACAGGAGATGTTCGAGCAGAGAGTCGGTGAACAAGTCTTCATATAATTCGGGAACAGGCTATAAGGAGTCTTTAAAAGCCGTCATCAGCGTCTTAAATTAAACCAATCACATGTTATAAAAGTTTTTGTGGAGCTTTTACACAGATACATCTCTGTGGACTGAACGTCACCTGAGCTACATCTCATTATGTTAAAGATAACCATAAAATAAAGCTCCTCGTCACAGGATCATACATCCTCAGAGAGCAGGAGGTGTAACTGGAGGTGTGTCGTGTGGAGGAGTGAGAGAATCCAGCAGGGAAACAAGTAAAGGTCAGCGCGGAGGAAAGTGAGCTTAATGCCACCTAACAAGCTCCCCAGGGGATTCTGGGAGTGTGAGTTCTGCTTGGAAGGGTTGGAGGTATCTGGGAGGACTTTGGACGCCAGTGTAGGTCTAAATGATGTGTCTGCTGAAACAGAATATGCATGTTCGACTCTGACCTTTAGGAGGAGTTATTATAATATAGAGAAAACAGGGAGACGTGCACGAGACAAACGAGGTCACACAGACACAACAAAGAAACAACAACGCTTCCGACCCGATAAACACAAACATGAGATCCTAAACATCAGCCGCCAATCTGCTGAGAGGAGCGGGAACCAGACGGAGCGCCGCAGGTTATTATACTGTGATATCTCACGTCACAGGGCGGACGCTGGAAATAGATATAGCACGATTACACTTGTGTCTCATTCAGCGGAGATGGAGGAGAGGAGGAGAGATAAGAGAGAGTCCAGATACAGCAGGACGGATGAAAAGCTGGCAGGAAGTAACATGATTTCTAAGAGTCCGGAGTTTAAACCTCTGACTCCTCTGAGTGTTGCTCATACACCATCTATACTCTTCATCTGTCATGTCGGAAACTCTCGAGGGATCGCCACCAGCTGCAAGAAGCAGTAATGTGGCACCACTCTGCATGCAAATGGAAGTCATTAGCTCGAGGTGACGAAACAGAGAGCGTGTTCATAATATGCTTGACATTCAAGTCGTGATTAACCCTACATTAACATGGTGTCAGAATAATCAGAATAATGAGGCTGGGAGAGTCGCATGGCGGCTCCCTCAAGATGTTGATACCTGAATGTTGATACCTGAATAATCTCTGTACAAATGTAGAATCTGTAGGCGGAGACGCGGATTTATGGGACGGCAAGTGTTCTGGTTTCCGTTTGCAGTACACTTGTAGTTCGAGTAATACTGACCAATCAGGTATCAGCAGGCTGCGGTGTACGCAGGACAAACAGTCTGTGAGGAGAATTAAAGCAGGCGGAACGCATTGCACCGAATAACATCCTGATTTAGCTTCTGTTACAATCTGTTCTAGAGCTCAAATTCAACTTGAGATAAATTCCCTTCACGCTGTGTCACGCAAGCCCATTAGCGTTCAGATTTCCCGACTTCCTGGAACGCATCATAAATGATGGCTCCGCCCTCCGTTCAACAAACTTCTCATGTTAAAGTCGTTTCCTTCTCCTCCTGAGGACAGACCTGACAAAGCTTGTTACTAATCTGCATCATGATGTTTTTCTTTCAGCAAACTGAAGAGCCGTTAATTAAAGTCGATCACAAGAAAATGTCTTTCTGTTTCTGTAAACGCTGCAGCACGCGGAAAAGGAAGTTGTTCATCGCTAACCGCTGGCAACATGCCCCGGCATGTTCACAGGCGTGCCCAGAGGCTGCATCGTCATCGATGGGATCCGAGAGTGCTACCTGACTATCCGTCTGCGTCGTAAGATAATCCCCGCCATCATGCGCACAGGAACACATAGTTAAAAGCAAGTAAATCTCTAAAAGTGATGTACAGCCCTCTGGTTGAGACCAGCTCTTCCTGAGTGATGCCGTGTTAGTACTGCAGCTAATTTAAATGTTGTCTTAATCTTTAGACAAAAGTTATTTTTACTCTTTTAAGTTTGAGTCGACGACAATTTAAAACATTTTAGTTCAGTTTTTAGTCAATGAAGAGTCTTTACGTTTTCGTCAGAACGTTTCCTCTCTTGAGCGTAATTGCTGATACGTGATTGGTCAATACTGCTTAGACTACAAACAGACACCAGAACACTTACCGGACTCACATCTGGTTCTGAGCCTACAGAAGAGATTAATTATTTGCAGAAGGAAAAATCTCTCTCTCTCTCCTCGTGACATCGCTCGTACTATATCTGGATTTATTCCTGCGCTTCTTCCACAAGATTCAGCAGCTGTATGTTTGGAGGATGTGAGAGTCTGTGTCTGACCAGGTGAGACGAAGCAGCATCTTTGACAGGTAGACGACCAATCAGGCGAGGAGAGCTGCTGTGTTCACATGTTTAAATTTAGCCGACACACACGAGTGTTTTTATGAAGTCTGTTTCTACTTCAGACTTCTCTTGACAAAACCCTCACATCCCGTCCGTCACCTCGCACGCAGCTCAGGTGGTTTGTGCTTCAGGTTTTTATGACGTTTTTATTCTGAGCAGGTCTGTGACAAATCCTCCGTGTCACCATCGCTCTGCTCCTGACTCTCTGTCGACTCGCTGGGCTGAGCGGCTTCAGGGTGTAATAACTCCTGAATGAGGAGCCGCTGGCTGCCGAGGAGCTAAATTTAACTCTAACCCCCCAAAAAAGGAAGAATTTAAAATGGTCCAAAATGAAGGCGTGCCGCTCGGCCTGCTGAGGAGCTGTGACAGAGGCGCGGTGGAGGAAGTAATCGAGAGCGCCAACTCTCTGAAGTTCACGACCGTGTGAGCGATGAATACTGATATAGAAAGACTATTTCAGGGAGGCGAGGGATGAGTCACGCCTTCAAAGGACCCGTTCTCTTTCTTTATCTGTGAAGTCTCTGAAGTCTTTATAAAACCGTCTGACAAATAAAAAGGAAATGACCCCGAGTGAAGAGCCGTTCAGTTTACTACAGCACACACAAGTAGTTCAAAAGCTGTTAGTGTGTTTAGTGAGCTGTACCGAGCGCAACTGGGACTACTTTATGTCACTTTGGTACACTGCTGCATGTTAACATACATGCTGAAAATGCACCAGCAACAGAGGACATCAGATGGTATCGATGTAGGCAGCACCAGAGGCTGGGTGCTACAGCCTCAAAAGCACGATCAGCACGAGTCTTCAGGCGTGTTCGAGGAACGGACAGCAGGTGAAGCGTGTTGGACCGAGAACGAGCTGATGAGTATGGGTGGACGAGTTCTGCCAATATTCTGGGGCCTGACCGTGTCGGGCTCGGGAAGCGAGGGTGAGAATTTAGAACTTGATCCTGTAAGCAGCGGGGAGCCCGATGTGAGACCGTTTGTTTGACCTGGTGAGAAGTCTTGCGGCAGCGTTCTGTATCGACTGTCGGCGATTCAGGGCCGACATGCTGGGTGAGGAGAAGAGAGAGATACAGCAGTCAATGCTGGATGATATGAGGGCGTGTGTGAGCATCTCACATTCAACACTAGAAACCACAGATCTGAGTTTACTAGTGTTTGGTAAGAACATTCATTATACTTCCTTTTTAACGTCGCGTTCTCGAACACACCCGTCTGCAGCATGAACGTAACTGTTCTCATACGTGTCTCTGCACTGCGTGTGTTACTGGAGGATACCTCTAGAGGGCGCAGCAGAGAGCTCAGGCTGTATGCAGCTACTGTATGTGCGGGATGTAAACAAACAGACATGGAGACGCTCGAGGAGGTTACTGTGATGTTCACTCTGAGGTCACAGCAGAAACAGCTTCTGTGTGTTCGTGGACAGAACACACCGTCTGCTCCGTGCACGGACGTAACGCTCCCGGACTTGTTCCCGTTTAGTTTTGCAGGTTTCCACGTCGACATCTGAAACAGAACTGATCTGTCTGCAGCTGTTTGACAGGCATGTTTGTCTCTGTGCAGCGGCAACGACACATCGATTTTCTGAAATATTTTGTTTGCTCAGGTCACACGGGGTTAAAGTCATGATAATGTTCATTATTTTCACTGTGTTGTTCTTCAGTTAGCTTAGCACAGAAACAGCCAGTAGAAATGTCATCTTACTTTACTCTGTGAGGACGTTAGAGCCTGGACGCTGCACTGTCACTGCAGGACAAATACGTTTCTTACTCTGTTACCACCGTCTGAAATCTATTTTGTATATCAATATTTACTTTTATAGATCATTTCGAGATATTCAGAGAGCTAACGTGAATGTTGATTAATAATTTCACCCACCTTGCAGTCTACATCCAGCAGATCTGAGGTCATGAAGTTGAACCCACAGGATCGTCGGCCAATCAGCGCCCTCGGTTTGTCCATCCTCAAAAAAAAGACACTAATATGGAAATCTGTGACCCCGCATGACCCTGCATGACCCCGTATGACCCCTCGAGGATCTGTGTAACATGAAAGAAGCCCTGAGAGTCTGATTCCCCATCTGTCATCTTCACATGAAATGGTGTGTGTGTGTGTTTGTGTGTGTGTGTGTGTGTGTGTGTGTGTGTGTGTGTGTGTGTGTGTGTGTGTGTTCACCCCAGGCTGCTGGTTGTTCACACACCACATACAGGTGAGAACATCTGTCTGTGCAGATGTTTCAGGTGTCATGCTGCCTCTGTGGTCCCACCTGCCTCCTCAGCGTCAGCTCACATCAAAGAGTGTTGGAGAAGAAGGTTGCACACATTACTTTAACCTGAGACGTCTCTTCTCTTCATTTTTATCTTGTTCATGTTACGTTTACATTTCAAGACGAAGGGTGAGGACGCACTCGCAGATTTACCAAAGAATTGATTTAAACACAAACAGGAAAAACAAAAAGCTTACAGCTGGAGAGTCCACGGGAAGGAGGGACAAAATAAGGTTGCATCAAAACCACTGAAAGAAACACAAGGAACATGTCCATTAAGGAGCAAAGGGTCAGACGAGAGACCAACGCCTAGCTGGCACAGAGACCGGGGAGGACGACATGAAACAGACTAAATACACTGTGAAGGTGAGGGTAATCAGACACAGGTGAGACAATCAAGGAGCAGGTGAAAACACACAAAGGCAGGAAGTAGACCATCACAAGGCAACAAAATAAAACAGGAAGTGAAACACAAACCAACAACTCATGACGGTTCTGACATGAGACGAGCCTCCTCAACAGTGTTTTGTAGTTTATTTAAGCTCCAGTGTGGACTGTCATGTTGTGTGTTATAGCGCCCCCTGTGGACAAAGCGGTACAATGTTACACTTTGATTTAGCAGCTTTTGTCCAAAGTGACGGTGCATCTCCTCTCTCTGCTGATCTTGTCCTGTACATGTGTAAGTGGTGAAATCTCCTCCTGCTTTCTTTAACAAACGTTTCTGCAGCTGTTAATCTGCTCGTCCGACACCGACCTGGTGGCAGCGCTCACACACGTTAAACATAAATATATAAAACTCATCTTCTGGTTTGTTTTTGTAAGTCATGTTTAGACATCAGGATTAATTTCAGTCTGTTTATAACAGATGCTATTGATGATGATGACACTGAGGATGTTGTTGTT
>NW_027211659.1:28472500-28482500 GCF_022749685.1 Semicossyphus pulcher
CAAAGTTCAGACTCCCTCGGGGCTCAATAAAGGAGGCAGGTTGTAATATTAGCAGAGAGTATGAGTTCTGCTGGAGGTGAAATGTCCTGAAATTAGACGTCACTCAGCACCTGTGAGACTTTACTGATCAAAACAAACTATTTTAATTAAATGTGGAAAGACCAGAGGAGCAAGAAGGAAGGGAAAACTGTGAGAGAACAATGAGAAATATATGTGTAACTTAGCATAGCACAGACGACTGCCTGACATGGTTTGACCAGAGTAAAGACATTTCACTACAGCAAAAAGAATCAAGAAATTAATAGAATACAGAAATAAATCTCCAACTATAAAGAGTGTTAACACAGATCAAAGTTATGAGTTCAAGATCAACAGACACTTCTGGGATTTGTAGTTCTCAGCAAGAGAAAATGCTTCATACGTTTGTCTTACCGGATGATTCCCGACTCAGCAGACGTACGGCGTCGCTTATGGATATATGTATAACTGTGTATGCACTATTTGTCAAACATTTTTGATTTCACTCCACATTCTTGGCGGCCAGTTTTGTTATTGATCATTTTTTGGGCCATTTTTCTTTTATCAGACAGGGCCACTGAAGAGAGGCAGGAAGCATTTGGAGCAGAGAGCGGGGGATGACACGCAGCACAGGGGCGAGGGCGGGAGTCGATCCTGTGGCTGCTGTGTCGATGACTGTAGCGTCTGTATACGGGACGCCTGCTCCACCCACTGAGCCAGCAGCGTAGTGACGGGCCCTGATCACCCCCCATACTTCCCAATCACTCATAGAGTACAACATCAAGAAATACAAACACATAACAAAATATGTGTGTTAATATTAATGTACATTGTAAAGCAGAGCAGAACCCAATAAGAGGACACTGAAGCTGTGACCAGGGAAGCCGCATTATTCAACATTCAGCACCTTGGACAGCAGTCGGAAGTTAACCCTAGAAGTCAATCAGCACCATGGACAGCTCAAGGTGGTTAAAAGGCAACCTCTGTCTGCATTATAAAACAGAAATAGGCCGATACACTGTACAACAATCTCTTAACAGAAACACTCTGATGAACCAGAGGAACATAAATATAAGCTCACAGATCTTATGAACTACATCGACAAAACTGACGGATTTCAAACGATCCAAGAGCAGAAACACCAACAGGCCGCTCGAATGGAGCGTTCAGACAGACTGCTCACAGGGCGGCGTGCGTTTCAACAAAACATGAGTTCGAGTCCCGCTAGGGACCAGGTGGAACTGGGGCTGGTAGCTGGAGAGGTGCCAGTTCCTTTCCTGAACTCTGTCGAGTTGAATCCTCAACTGCTCGGGGTCCATGTGCAGCCTCCTCACTCTGACAGCTCTCACTTAATGCGTGTCCAATGGTTCCTGTGTGCCTTTCGGGTCTTTGTGTGTGAAGCATGTTTGTATTAATAACACAGTGACATCTTCTTCCTCTGCTAATATATTAAGTGTCTTAATACGTCCATGGTTTTATCTCCTGTCAAAGTGGACGAAAACCAACAGCCCATCTGACGTGGACGCCTGCTCTCGCCGGGTGCGAGACATTCAATGACGTGTTGGTGACTTTGATCAGACCACAGAGAGCTCAACGTGATGAAGAGAAGCAGGGAGGATTTTGTTGCTGCTTGTTTGTATTTTCTGGTGTGCAATGTGGGCTGCTCGGTGGTGCAGTCGCCGCACAGCTAGAAGGTTCCTGGTTCGAGTCCCGGTTCAGACGTAGTGGACCTTTCTGTGTGGAGTCTGCATGTTCTCCCCGTGCATGCGTGGGTTCCCTCCGGGTTCTCCGGCTTCCTCCCACAGTCCAAAGACATGCTCATTAGGTTCATTAGTGACTCTAAATCGCCCGTAGGTGTGAGTGTGAGCGTAAAAGGTTGTCTGTCTCTATGTGTCTGCCCTGTGATTGACAGGTGACCTGCCCAATGACAGCTGGGATAGGCTCCAGCCCCCGGTGACCCCGAACAGGATCAGCAGTATAGAAATGGATGGATGGTGTGAAGTAGAGCAAAACAGTTCAATACTTCCTGATGAGGTTCAGTGACAAAGACAGAAGCAAAACAATGAAATACTCAAGTAGAGTAAGATTACCTCATTATTGCACTTAACTACAGGGCTAACCTTCCTTCAGAGTCCCTTATTAAAAACTATTTCCTTCATACGGAGGGTGATCGGTTTCCTCCTCTCTTCCTCTGCAGGTTTTAAAAGTTGAAAAAATGTCCACAAACTTTCCTTTTCTCCTTTTGAGAAACTTTGAGAAACACTGTTGTCATTTCCGACACAGAATGCCAGGTGACTTTTTCTGAATGAACTAAATTGACCAACAGCCCCCCCACCACCACCCTCACCCCCCTCGGCTCACTGAGGCTGAGCGGTCTTATCAGGACGAGGGTAAATGAAGTGGCAGCTGCAGCAGCTCGACTCCCCTAAACCCTGAACCTTATCAGCCCGAGCCAGCCGAGAGCAAACAGCCGTACCTGCCTGCACCCAACCTGCTGGACCTCCATCACTGTCTGCACACAGGAGCAGGAGGAGCAGGAGGAGGAGGAGGGGGAGGAGGAGGAGGGGGAGGAGGAGGAGGGGGAGGAGGAGGAGGAGAGGCTGCAGACAGAGATGAGAAGAGATGAAAGAGTTATCTGGGTTTCTGTGACCTAATAATACTATCGAGTCCACACAGGGATCATCACCTTCAGCCTGGATCAGGATCAAGTCTTCAGCTTACAGTACTCCCTTCTCCTCCTCCTCCTCCTCTGAGGATGATGATGATGATGAAGACAGCTCTGAGTATACACCAAACCCTGCTGGTTATTCTGTGAATACTTTATTACTCAATTACTGTCCCCATAATTCAGCTGCACACAGGCCAGAGCTGCAGCGAGGTCACTCTCATTAATCACGTCCCATTTAAACCTTCTGTAAGATCACCGTCAGCGCCTGCCGGCTTCTGTGCCACCACTTTTATGGCAGATTTCAGTGAGTATCATGTTCGTGTATTTTTATCCAGGTAAATTCAGAGAAAGACAAAAAAGGGAAAGAAAGGAAAGAGGAAATTACTGGAGGAGAGGAGAGGAGGAATCATTGGTGGATTGTGATGTAGCTCAGACGTTCACGCTCGCCTCAGGATGAGCTGTAATAAGTGAGTTGATCCTCTAACATGATGAAGGCGCTACATGAACAGTCAATGTGTCAGCAAATAACACACTCATCACACTGAGCTGCACATTACCAAATGTTAGCATGCTAATATATCAGCTCAACATAAACAAGTTATCTTTGTTTTATGAGCAAGTTAAATGATGGCGTTAGAATTAAGTTTATCTCCATTTACACGACTGGATTTCGGAACAGGAAGTGTTCCGGTTTCTGTTTGTAGTCCGAGTAATATCGACCAATCATGTATCAGCAGGCAAACAGTCCGTGTGGAGAGCAAAAGAGAACGAACACCATAATGACATCCCGCCTCCCATCAGCCTCATCTGACAACAATAAGCTTCTTATTGATCTCTATAAACAGACGTCTGCATGCTAACAGCTAACAGCTAACAATCTGTTCTAGATCAATTTCAACTTGAGATGAATCTGCTTGACACTGTGTCACGAAAGACGTTCAGCGTTTAGATTTCCTTGACTCCCTCGAATGCATCAGAACATGTTGAAGTAGTTTTCTCCTCCTCTTGAGGACAGACCTGACAAAGCTTCATGTTGACTTGTTAATAATCTGCCAGAGCTGCGAGCATCTCTGGAGACTTTCATCTGATGATTACACAAAGAAGGAACTATGTACCTCTACTGCTCAAGAAGAAAATAACATCCACACCTAGAAACACTTTAAACTTTCAGATTACATTGGATGCGTTGTTCCCCAGAGGATGAACCCTGTGACTGTGACCACTGATGTACTCCAGTGCCACCACGATGCTGAACAGACTAACTGGCCCCATAAAGTAAACTAATAATAATAATAATAGCTTTTATTTAGAAGCACCTTTCAGGACACTCAAGGTCGCTGTACAAACAAGAAAACACAAACTCCTGAACTCAACATGAAAATAAAGTTCCTCCATGTGATGAACAGGTCTGGTTTTAAAACGTACAGAGCTGCTCTGGGGTCCTAATATAAGATGTTATTTCTGTCCCTCTTTCAGCAGCAACACGCGCTTTAATTAGGGACCTCTGGCATTACCATACTTTCCTTTAACAGCCGGAGTAAATCCTCACACACATTCAGCTCAGTCCTCCGCCTGCCGCCCACAAACACATTCAAACACAGAAAAATGACTCATCAGGTTCCATATTTTAATTCCAAATGAAACAATGCAGCCTTGAAAAACCTGCAGCCGACTGTAACCGGACCCCCTGCCTCTCTGTTAAATTAGCTTTAGCTGTGACCTCTTTGGAAACATAAAAAGACTCATTCATCCAAATATTTTCTGCCTCAGTGGCCTTTTCATCTCTGGAATAACACGGCAGCGAGGATGTAAAGAAACTCGTCTCGTGCACAATCAGAATCAGCCTTTTTAGCCGGAGGGTGAGAGTGTCGCAGCGGAGGAAAGCGGAGAAACAAACCGCTCCACAAAGACTTCAAAGCTGAGAGTGTGTGAGTGTTGTAGTGCAAAGACTTGGTTTAAGTGAAATCTAGACACAGCAGGAGGTCCTCTGAGGACACAAGCAGCCTCTGATCTTCTCTGCTGCGACACGAACATCCAGCAGGCAGAGGCTCTCAGGTCCCGGCAGGTAAACGTTGATGGGAAAAAAAGATTTTTGTTGCATTTTGTTCATTTAGGGACCTGTAGGTAGTTTAATGTGTCCTGTACCAAAGGAGAAAAACATGTTATCTTTTCCCCATTTACTTAAACTCACAACTCTGATGCCAGGAACAAAAACTGAAGCCTATAATACATCAAGTTCTCAGCGTCTGAATGACTTAAAGGTACAAAGAGTTTTGGTGTTGCTCCAGTAGATCCAGTCGATGTGTTCATCCTGCAGCAGTGAAACAGGCTGTAATGGCTGCCACATAATCCTTGATGGGTCAAAGGTCGTCCACTAATGGAGTCTGGTGTGTGTGCAGAGAGCGATGTAACGTCTGTGTGTGGTTAAAACAATCATCTTCTTCTGTAACAAAAAGGTCTATCTCTGTAGGGATCCTTTCTGTCATGTTGTCACACACTTAGAATAACAATCTGAGCCTGTCAGTGGAAACAACAAGAACTGGAGATCCGCATGAGCGCTTCCAGGGGTCCGTTTCACACAGCAGGTTCAACAAACTCTGAGTCTACCCCTGAACTCTGAGTTGATCTACTCTGAGACAGGAAACTCTGAGTTTTTGGTTCCAGAACAGCTGATCAGAGTTAGTTCAATCAACTCTGAGTAGGTTCAGCCAGAGTTAAGTGACTATTAAAAGACAGCATTAATGGAGCCCCGATACCACGATTCACCATGGCAACGGTACACAAAAAGAGGTCCTCCTACGTCACACCAGCGGAGCTCGAAATCCTCACGCGGACGTTCAGCGAATACGAGCATGTTTTTAGAAACATAAAGTAACACGGCTGCAGCTGCAAAAGAGAGAGAAGCGGCTCGAGTGAACGCGTCAGTTTGAACTGGTCTGTTTATTTAATACTTCATCACGACCGGAAGCTAAAATGTATATTAATTTAGGAGCAATCCAGCGGGAGAAAAAAACATACATGGAAGCAGTTAAAAATAAAACAGCAGAACATCATTGAAAGGTGCGGCTCAGGCAGAACAGGCTCATGGCTGAACCTCACTTCAGTCAGATTTTAAATATGAAACAGATTAAATATCATTCAGTGGCTGTTTTAATGTGCATCAGCTTTATCCCTAACATGATGCTGACTTCACATACATTATAATTCATGTTGATTAAACTGAATGTGTTAGTTTAAAAAATAAATCCAATAACTTACGGCGTCTTATCTGAGCGCTCTCGGCAGTGGTGGTGGAAAATCTACAAATGATGACTTTGACACAGATTTGTCTTTTGATTTTTCATCATCATAATTATAAAAGACTTTTGCAAAGCGGTCAGAGCAGCACAGAGACGCAACGTTTCTTCTTTTAATCTGTAACCGCTCAAACACGCGTGAGACGGGCTGAATGAATGAGGAAGTGAATGAGGGTTTTATATTCTAGAGGGAGGAGACGGAGCGAAACTCTGAGTGTCCTGAAGAAAACCTGCTCCCGACCAGGTGAGGTTCATAGAGTCTGTTACTACGGTAACTGACCGAGAGCTTAAGTTACCTCCCTTTGTGAAACGGAAAACTCAGAGTTTCCCTCATTTCAGGGTTAACAGACTCCGAGTTTTCAATAAACCCGCTTTGTGAAACGGACCCCAGAACTCTTTGCACTTGTCTGCTTGCTTCATAGGGAGCTGCTTGGGTTCTGTCAATACCTTAAACATGATTGACCTTGTGTGTTAAAGTTCTGACATTTAAAATAAAGTGTTTTGTAGCTCAAACAGGGAAAGTTTCAGTGCAATCATTTAAACCTGAGCTACAGCTGGATGGACGCCCCTCAAAAGGCATTTTTATGTATTTGGTTCACATTTATTTGAGTCGGGATCATTATGTGTCTATTTACATAAACACAGTCAACAGCCTTTCAACCTGCTGCGCCATAAAAACCACTAAACACCCACTCAAGTAATCAAGCAGCCATTACAGGCGGCCTGTGTCACTGCATCACACAACAGAACCTGTAATCAGAGCGGCTCCATCAGGGCCTCTGCAGGGACCAACAGGAGCTCAGCAGAAGGTTAACAACGTGATAATTACAAGAGCAAAGTGGAGTCTGTACACACACTGTAGGCTATTATTGTAAAACAGCAGGACATTAACATACTGTCGATAAAACAGAGATAACACTGCTATTTTTAGATCCTTTACTCACCATGAACTGGTGTTAAACTGTGCTTCAAGTTAGCATGCTAACATGGCAACGCCCAAGCAGAAGTTTGGGAAATCTAGGTGAGCGTTAGATAAGAAAATCACTGTCATATCTGTCCTTTATATGTTAGGCCACAGCCAGCAGGCAGGTAGCTTAGCTTAGCATAAAGTCAATAGACTGAAAATAAGAAGTGGGCATAGCCTCCGGGTCTGCAAGGTGAGGCCATGGTGAAGAGTCTTAAACCTGCATTGTTTCTAATGTCTAAGGCGAAGACCTGGAAGACATGATACCACACCTCAAACCCTCCCACTGCTGTGTGGATATTCTGCCAACAGATTGTTCATGGCATCAGATCTGGTACAGACTGTAAACTCGTCTGCTCTCAGGTGTCTTTCAACAGGCCCTGAAAACAGCAGTCATCAAGCCACTGTTAAAAAAGAACAACCGAGACAAGTCACAGACGAAGAACTATAGGCCTATATCCAATCTACCATCTTTAAGTAAGATAATCCAAAAGGCTGTCTTTCAACAGTTGAACCACTTGTTAACAGTGAACGACTGCTTTGACGTCTTTCAGTCAGGCTTTCGACCACACCACAGCACTGAGACGGCTCTCATCAAGGTGAGTAATGACATCCGCTTAAACTCAGACAGTGGCAGAGTTTCAGTCTTAGTACTACTCGATCTTAGTGCTGCATTCGACACAGTTGATCATAAGATATTACTCGACCGTCTGGAAAACTGGGTTGGACTTTCTGGCACAGTGCTAAACTGGTTTGGTTCTTATTTAAAGGACAGGGACTACTTTGTGTCTATAGGTAACTTTACACCTGAGCAGACAAAGATTACATGTGGAGTTCCCCAAGGCTCCATTCTGGGGCCTCTTCTGTTTAACATCTACGTGCTTCCACTGGCTCAGGTAATGGAAAACAACAACATTAATTACCATAACTACGCAGACGACACACAGATGTACATCACAATGTCACCAGGGGACCATGGCCCCATACAAGCACTAGTTAAATGCACTGAACAAATCAATGAGTGGATGTGCCATAATTTTCTTCAGCTGAACAAAGACAAACAGAGGTAGTTGTTTTTGGAGCGATTAAAAGTCAGCGCACAGCTTCAGTCATTAGTGTTGAAAACCACTGACCAGGCCAGAAATCTGGGTGTAGTCATGGACGCAGACCTGAACCTTCAAAGCCACATTAAAACAATCACAAAGTCGGCCTGCTATCACCTCAAGAATATATCCAGGATTAAAGTCGAGCTGAAACGGCATCTCGAGAGTATCTAGCTTCCGTATCGTGACGTAAGTGAAACAGGACGTGCAGACGGGACATATCATTAGAGGGATTTGATTTGTTCGTTAAGAAGTGGGCGTGTCATATCATTCTTGGCGCTCTGCGGCTTAATGTTACAGATTGATTGACAGGTGGATGTCATGATATTATTGGTTGAAATCGGTTGGTACAAGCTGACGTAAGCACACGTGATATTTTGTTTTACAGGAAGAAAAAATGATCTTTTGATATGAGAATACGAAGAAATTGATTTTCCGTATTTGTTTTGGCCTATATTGTCAAATAGATGCACAATATTACCGGGGATGTGTCTCAGCAGGATCTGGAAAAACTGGTCCATGAATTTATCTTCAGCCGACTCGATTACTGTAACGGTGTCTAACGGAGTCCTCACTAAGACCAGGACAGTGGATCACATGACTCCAGCTCTGAGGTCTTTACGCTGGCTCTTTACATAGAGGTCGCTGCTCGGTCTCAGAGTTTTTAAAGTGGATCTATAAGTTGAAATGATTTCCTCACAGTACGGTCAGGCGCAGGTGATTGAAGGATCACCTGAGCCGACCTCCTCAGGACTTCTTATTTGATATTATAAAGTTAGAACTCCCCGGTCAGGAAGTTCAAACTCTCTTCTTATTGTTAGAAACGTCTCCAGACCAGACAAGTGCGAGAAAATGGACCAAACATAAAAACAACCCACAGAAAGTTTGTGTTCTCTGCATTTATTTTTGTCTTCTTTTATTGTTGTACTCCGTGTGAGGAGCATAAATATCTTACAGAGCGAGAACATCAGTGTGGTTATTTACAAGATATAATAAATGACGTACAACTCACAATGTCGGCTTGTGTTCGGAGCGCTGAAGAAGAGGAAGAAGAAGAGGAGGAGGAGGAGGAGGAGGAGGAGGAGGAGGAGGAGGAGGAGGAGGAGGAGGAGGAGGAGGAGGAGGAGGAGGGAGGGGAAAAGAAACAACTACAGTCATTTTACCGTTCTTCTGAGAGGACACGGCCCGCCAAACTTAAATTGCATACAGAAACAAGAGAAAGAAGTGGCTTCCTCTGAGTGGCATGATGGCAGACTGACTGCAGAAGTCCCTGTTCAGCCCTGGAGCCTATAAATACACAGAAACACAAACATCCAGTGTGTCCAGGAGGAGACTTTAAACTCCCGAAAGAAGAGAAAACTAAACTCTTGCTGCAGGAGGACTTCCACAACGGCTGCCTCCAACACGACGGGACAGTCAGAGTTAGGGTCAGGAGATCTTTCCCAGGTATGTGCTAACAGTGAGAAAGCAGAGCAAGGATGTTCATGTGTTCATGCTTCAGCAGTTGGCGAGTAGTTATCAGAGAGAGAAACACGAGTGTCCTTTTCCTTATGTTTGAAGTCAACAGAGCGAGAAGGCGAACGCAGGAAATCAAACCGACTTAACGTACGGTTGACTAAACTTTCACTCTCACGTTCCTCCCTCGGGCTTCTCTCTGGGAACACTGAATAATTCATCTGAAAAGAAGGAAACTGAAGCAGACGGCTGCTGTTCAACACGACCACATCGCAGCGGCACCGCAGCCGAGGCCGAGCGGACACTCCACCATCGTCTGTCAATACTCACACAGGTCTCTGCAGCACCGATCAATACAGCCGGGTCCACAGTTGTCACATCGGATATTTCAGATTCACACACATGGACCAATCAGAGCTGAGGGGCAACAGTGTGAGCCATGTTTACTACGGCTCGACTACGGACCTTTTTAATCCAACATGCTGGGAGACTTGTC
>NW_027211659.1:28487500-28490000 GCF_022749685.1 Semicossyphus pulcher
AGAAAGTCACAATGGGTTTGTGCTGTTTGGAAAACCTGACATGCAGGAACAGAGCTTCAGTAAAATCTCTTTCAGTAACATATTTTCCCTAAAGGTGGAAATCTGATTTAAAAAACAGATAAAAATAATAAATAAAATAAAATCGTTGTAGTTCGGTCACTGACCCAGACAGCCGATGGTCCCGTCCAGGCCGATGTAGTTGAGGTCGGCCTTGGCGGCCTGCCGGTCTCGGGGGTCCTCCTGAGTCCAGTCCTGCATGTCAAACACCTTCTTCTGACGGTACTCCGCGTTGGAGTCGAAGTTGATCTTGGCGTCCATGCACATCACTGAAGAAACACACGAGGATTTTAAGACTTCAGTTTCTGTTTGCAGCTGAAAACACGAGTTGATTTACATCCTGGTCATTTGAGTAAACAAACACAAGCAGAGGAAACAGAGCCAAATGTCATTAAACACATTTGTGCATCTTATATTGGAGAATAAAACTAAACGTCCCAAACTGGTGCTTTGATTTTTCCCCTCTGGCTGCAGCTTCTCTTCTCTTGTAGCCTCAGAATGAAATGTCATTATCCAGGCAACAAATCACTGCTGATAATTTATTATCATTAGTTGTAATTTTAACAAACAAACAGTACGTGTTAAGTAAACCACACTTAAGTATCACTGTAATTGTAGTGTTTAGAAGCATGTGGTAGTTCTTGTTTGTACCTGTGTCTCATGTCTGTTCCCTGAACTTCCCTTGTGTATGTAGATTAATCAAGTTACTGTTTGCTCTACAGACGGTCTGAAAACCATGATAAATATATACATTTAAGTTATTTCAGATCTCTTTTATTGAGGACCAACAGTCCAAAGCCTAAAGATAAAGTTTGTGATCACAGCAGAGAAAGAAAGCAGGTAGATTTTAGATTCTCTGTTAAATAACGCAATTAATTTCCCTCTGTGAACTTTCAAATGTAAAATAAACAAAACAAAAACATAATTCTTTAAAAACACAATTCATAAATCAGCAGAGAAACATCCTCATTAATATTCTAATTCACTTTTACAAATGACACAATGCTGAATGAGCGCCTGACCTCAGCGGATCTGAGAGCTTCAGTGTTTGACGCGTTCGATGCTCTTTAACCGTCATATCTAACACAGGTCCCCTCTTCACACGAGTGTTTGAAGAGTCTGAGTGAAGCTGGAGGAGCTCATTACTGTGTGTTAGAGCGTCATTAACCCGGACTCACACACAAACACCTGACAAACAGACCACTTTACTCCTTATTGATCTGACAGGGACAGAATTCAACAACCTGCTAATCCATCTCTAAACACTTCCTGACTTCCTGTCCGTCTCTCTTTAAAAACACCTCACAGACAGTTTCATGTTAAATGATGAATGAAGTGCATTTTGTGGGGACTATTTTCAGCAGCGGAGGAATACACATCTGGTGGCCTAGTGAGTGTTTGCTGCAGCAGGAAAGTGTGTGTAGGAGTGAGTCAGAATGAAGTACAATATGAGTGTTTCATTGTAATATAGCAACACACATCTTGGTGTGTGTGTGTGTGTGTGTGTGTGTGTGTGTGTGTGTGTGTGTGTGTGTGTGTGTGTACCGATGCCAGAAGAGTCCTCCACCATGGGGTTGATCTCGATCATGGAGGCGTCGTACTTGACGAACAGGTTGTACAGTTTGATCATGTTCTCTGCAGCCTCGTTGATCAGAGCCGAGGGGAAGCCCATCTTCTGAGCCACCTGCAGCCACACAACACAGTCTGTTAGCACTGAGCACCACAGCTACTGAACATCAGAGCTGCACACAGACCCGGGAATCAAAGACCGCAGAGGGAACAGACTCAACCCACCTGCTCATCTAAGTCCTATTAATGAACAGGTTATATCTTGTTTGTTCTGATAGTTTTAAAATATCTTCTAACAGCAAGAAAAGCTCAACTTAAAGTTCAAACGCAGCTCTTTTATGTGCGACTTCAAACAAAGAAAAACTGACAGTGCGAACAGTTTAAAAAGTCAATGGACCTCCATCCTCTGAGAGAGGCCTGCATTCAGCACCTCTCCTGTCTGTCAGATATATTGAGCCTCTGCTCTCGCTATGACAACCAACATGTTCAATTTCCAGAGTCCACAGCCAGGAGGAGAGACCTGCTGCAAAAACACACTCAAACCCAGAGAGAGAGAAAGGACAGGACAAACATGAAGGGAAACGGGCGAGAAAAGGGACAAGACCAAATGTGGGAAATGTGGAAAAGTAAGCCTGAGTGCCTGTGTGATGAGCCGTTAGCTCGGGTCAGTACCAGGATTTCTCTGATGAACGACCAGTGGTCTGTTTCAACTGTGGAGCGCCTGTCCGTCTGTCTCCACTGAGTGGCAGTCTCACTGTATCTAACAAGTCACACGTGGGCTGAGATCTGTCTCACTACAGCGCTATGAACTAGGGATGCACAATATTGAAATGCCGTTATTTTCCAACCCTTTTTGCCGATTGCAGATTTCACT
>NW_027211659.1:28492500-28672500 GCF_022749685.1 Semicossyphus pulcher
TTTCATGTCAACAAACGAGAGCAGACACAAATAAACTCCAACATCTCCAACATTTTGTTTTTTTCATTGCACAACTGTCAAACAACAAACTCCTGGAAACCATTAAAGTAATTTATAAGCTTAAAGACATTTTCCATCCATCCAATTTTTCCCACTTGTCCCAGATAAGTGACCCAGGCGTCTCTCTCCCCACCAACAGCGTCCAGCTCCTCCTGGGGGATCCCGAGGAGTTCCCAGGCCAGGTGGGATATATAATCCCTCCAGCCAGCTCTGGGTCTGCCCCGGGGTCTCCTCCCGGTTGGACATGCCCTGAAAACCTCCAAAGAGAGGCGTTCCGGAGGATCCTGATCAGATGCCTGATCCACCTCAGCTGGCTCCTTTTGATGTGAAGGAGAAGCGGCTCTACTCCGAGCTCCCTCCGGATGTCCGAGCTCCTTACTCTGCCTCTAAGGCTGAGCCCAGACAGCCTGCAGAGGAGACTCATTTTGGCTGCTTGTATCCGCGACCTCATTCTTTTTTTTATTTTCATTATTTTATATTCTTTTTTGTCTTTGTGCTGCTGCAACACCCGGATTCCCCCCCTGAGAATCAATAAGTATTATGTTATCTTTCTGTCAGTACCCAAAGCTCACGAGCACAGGTGAGTGTTGGAACGTTGGTCGACTGGTAAACTGAGCTTTGCCTTCAGGCTTTTATTCAGTTGAATAGCACAGTATGGAGCCGGTGTAGATCCATGTCCCTGGGTGCGAGTGAATCAAACAGTAAAGCTGTGGGCTCACAAAAAATGAGGCTCTTAAGATCTCATCACACTTCTGTATTATTAAAGGTTTTGTTCCAGAGACTCACATCTGAGAACTGTTCTTGTGCTCGCAGCAGAGTGAAGACAGACCTCTGATGAGAATCATTATCTGCGACACATTTTGGAGGTTTGGATTTTGACTTTAGAAAATGTTTGATGTTGGAGATTGAGGATGTTTATAATGCATCTGTTTTCATTTGTCTTATTCTTACCTCCCCCCTACACAACCTGAGTGACATCCACTCAGGCCGTCTCCTCACACAGGCCACAAACATAATGAAGAATCCCTCACACGCCGGACACCCCCTCTTCACCGCCTGCCCCTCGGGCAGACTGAGAACCCCCAGCACACGCACCCCGCACGGACAGGCTGTGTACTGGACTGTTTTTATTTAGCATTTAGAATGTATTATATATGTGTATATTCCATACGCTGCTAACTGGATGGCTCCAACAAAGGTTTGTTTAGGGATGGGGACGAATACTCGAGTACTCGTTCATAAGGTAATTAGACGACTCAGATATTGAGATTAATGGAAATGCTCATCCCTAGTGTGGTTATATAACATGCAGTGACTAAAAAGGATCGATCTGTCTTCACAAATGAAATTCTTTAAATACGAGTTATTAAGTTATAAGATGAGAAGAGAAAGAAGATGCAGTCAGCCAGTGAAATCAACTTTACATCAACTTCCTGCTCACATTCATTCACACAGCCACCGTTCTCTCCTCCTCTGAATACATTCACACTTCAGCAGGCCATTAAAGGGGTGAGACCAAAACCACTGCAGTCCATCATCAACTTTAGTACAGTGCTGCCATCTAGTGGTGTAAGTCATCACAACAAGCACACACCTGTACATGTGTAAATATAATCTTATCTTAGTCTGCCCCCTGTATGTACATGTTTGTCCCTTAATAGAGATGTGTGTGTGTGTGTGTGTGTGTGTGTGTGTGTGTGTGTGTGTGTTGGCTCACCTGGAAGGACCTCTCCATGGTGATGGCGAAGTAGTACTCCCTGCGTGGATACCTGCGCTCACAGATGAACACCTGGTTGCAGATCCGACCCGCCTCCCCGGTCTGCTTGGTGTACAGCTTTCGACCAATCATCTGGGAGGAAATGTCTCGAGCCTCCTCTGGCCTGGAGAGGGAGGGAGGGAGGAGACATCATGTGATCAGGTAAAATCACATGGAGTAGTAACCTGAGAGATTTTTAAAGAGCGTCTGCTTCGAGTATATGTAAAGAGAACGGATCAGAACACAGAAGGAATCTTTATCAGCTTCTTTAAAAGCATCCAGAAGCTAACCGTCATCTCCTCCTGTTCCTGCAGCTTTTTCCTGCCACACTCGTGACATTCAGCGAGAAGGTGACCAATCACTTTTTCAGACAGTCGGCTGTGCCAATTAAAACTTAGCAAACACTCTCCTGACGCCTGCAGCTCCTCAGCCATTCAAAGGAAAGTCAGGACCTTATTTCTGTAGTACACATCCTGGAGAGCAGATGTTTGAGTCTTCTCATGCGTGGATAAAAGAGGCTTTTAAAGTAATTGTGTTGGTTTGTATTTCACTGAACTAAGGACAGACTGTGTAAGAGGCGTCTCTCCGGTTACATTTAAGGATGCAACATGTTAGATCTAATACATTTTATATAAACCACATTTAAAAGTTAGAATCCTTCAGATTCGATGCAAAAAAGAAATGAAATAAAATTATTATATGTATGGTCTGTCATTTTTTAACAACAGGTTACCAACACGTTTCATAAAGCACGCACGGAGATGCAATAACTGAAATATCATTCATTGAAGATAAACTGCTTCAGCAAAATAAATAATAATCAAACACGGGATGTATACGGATTCATTTAATCACTTCTAATACGTGACATAACTTCATCAGAGCAGCTGCAGGTCTGCAGTGTGTCTGAAGCAGTGAAGCCTCTGTGTTGGATAGCTGCTTCAGTCACTGATGCCCATGTTGTTCCCACAGGAGCCCCTGCAAACGGGATGGTGATGTGTTGTTGGTGTTAGATTGTGTTTGGTGTCAGAAGCTGAAATACTCACGAGTAGACGATCCTCACTCCTCCCTTCAGCCCGCCCTCGAATGTCCCCTTCCCTCTCCCACCGGCCAGGACCTGAGCTTTCACCACCAGGTCCTTTGAACCTAAGACACACACAGGGACACACACACAGGGAGACACACACACATTAGTCTGTCAATCAATGATATGAACTATAATAGATGAATAAGATGACTGATGTCTCATCAAACCTTCAGCCAATCAGAGAACAGATCAAGCAACAATGCCAATCCTCCTCTAGTTGTCAGGAAATGTTTAACATGACATTTATTTTAGATGTTTTTTTTACATAGATTTTATATAATTAATATTAACTGAACATCTTTGTGTTCTTTACTAATTTGGGGAAATTCTTCTATTCAAGAAACACAAGACAAATATTTGTCCTCGTTTGTAAAGTTGTACAGGTTCATTTAATATCTTAATATTTAGTTTAACATGCAGTTAAAGGCTGAGTGTGAAACAGACTCGGGTTAGATGTTGGACAGTTAAACAGGTCAGGTGTTGATTTCAACAGTAAGTTACTCTGGAATGATAGAAGTGTAACGTGATCGCAGTGAAGCAGCAGAGTCTATGTTTAGACGGAGTGTTTGTCTCCTTACTGAACAGCTTCAGCTATTTAAAACCTCCTCACACAAAGGTCAGCAGAGGTCAGGACACTCTGAGGGGGTGTGAGCTGCTTGTAACGAACACAACCGTGTCAGGGTATCATTCAAAAAACCTTTATTTAAAATCCAGTACGGCAACAAAACCAAGAAACAACATTTCAAACACAAAACAGTTCAGAACGTTTTTCTGTTTTCAACTCCTTGAAAAAACGTATCATCAATCATAAGTTATCAGAGAGACAAGCTAAGCTAACGTTAGCCGCAGCCGAAGTGCTTAAGAAAAACACAGATTTTTAACATGAAGCTTCTTAGTTTAGTGTTTTACTGGTTTAAATGATCAGGTCTGTTTGTTTAAGAGAGGAGGAGACCTCTGCGAATAATTCGGCTCCCGTTAAAACACTAAAACTAACCTAAAAATGGGCTGAGCTAATTGTTTGTGTGTTTATGTTAATGTGCTGCATATCACCTGGCAGCCCCTCAGATCTCCTCTCCACTGAGGAGCTTAATGAATAAAAGGTGGATCTGCTCTTTTTAATGTTTATTTACCAGTTTAATTATCAGGGCCGTCTTAAAACTGTGTGGTAGACAATGTAAGCAGAGGTTTATGAACAGCAGCAGCCAGCACGTGAGCTCCGTCTGCATGCCGCTATGACATGTGACATTAGACAGCAAATTGACAGCACTGTTGGAACTTGGTACACACGTGCCACATGCTTCTATGACTCTAATTAGTTCTACTTTAAAAGGTATCAGCTAATCTAGTCTTAAACAAAGACTAACATTAGGTGTCAAACCTTAAAACTTTTGCGGTAGCTTCTAAAATGTGTTTGGAAGTCAAGTCAAGAACCAAAAGTTAGCGTTAGTGATTGCTCAGCCTTTTGACAGTTTAAGAAATTAGTTCTTTGTCAGCTACTTCAAAATATGGCGCTCTGGGTTCAGTAAAGACAACACATGCTTGGCCTACATTTATGTCTCTTTTTCAGTCTAAATGTGTTTGATATCATTGATCATTGCTCAGTGCAGCTCACCGATCTGCTTGGCCACGCTGTAGGCCTCCTCTGAGGAGCTGGCCACCAAGCCGTCGGGCACAGAGATGCCGGCCTCCTTCAGCAGCCCGATGCTCATGTACTCGTGCAGGGAGAGGTTCCTCTGCTGCTGCTGCAGGTGGGGGGGCTGCAGCTGGGACACATGGCCTCCCAACAGACCTGAAGAACCCCCCAGAACCTGCAGGAACAAAAGGAACAGACACAGGCGATCAGTTACTTTATGGACAGATAAATGTTTGCACAAAATACAGAAAAACCCTGTAAAGTGCAAACAAAGCTGTTTGCTGTCTGGAAAACTGCTGAGGAACAGAGGGACATTCTTGTAAGTGGAAGCGCAACACTCAGCAGGAGGACACAAGCAAGAGCGGAAAGTTCAGGAAGGAAATGAAACCAACAGAGTCAGCTGGACACACACACGCACGCACGCACACACACACACACACACACACACACACACACACACACACACACACACACACACACACACACACACACACACACACACACACACACACACACACACACACACACACACACACACACACACACAATCTAGGAAAACTACAGGAGTCAGAGATGCTGGTGTGTGAAGTGACAGACAGACAGTGATCCTGGCTGTGGTGGGATGAAGTGTTGACACAACAGACTCCCCCACCTCATAATATGAGCTGCACAGGAACATAAAACAGCAGGAGCTCAACATGTGGAGGGGTTAGCTCTCTGACGGTCCCGCTCAGAATAAAGCCAAGGAAAATGAGTTCTTTGGCCTCTGACAACAACATCGAACAGCTCCAAGTTATTCAAGTAAAGTAGTCAATATGTAAAACTGGTGTTGTGTCTGTATAGCTTTGATGAGTCGTTGCCACTATTAACTTTACCTGACTGTGTATGAGGATGTCTCGATGTGATCACAAAGATTGGTATGAGGAAAATCAAAGCATTTAACCTCATCAGTATCGCCTCTACTGATTCTCACAGGTGTTTTTACTGTAAAGCTTTCATACAGCAGACAAGACGTACAAATGACTAACATACAGAGGAAACTTTATAACTATGCTGTGTAATAGTTCACAGTTAGGTCAGGTTAAGGCTGCAACAACAGAAACAACCTGATCATAACGTTTGTTATTTTTCAACATACAAAGAACACCACACACACACACACACACACACACACACCATGTTTAAACAGATATATAATGGAATTACATCACAATGATCAGACTAAAAACTATCTATAATCAGGAACTGCATATTTAATGGTAACATATAAAACTAAAATACTTCTGATGAGACACAAAAATGGCCTCATCAGTTCAAATCAAGTATCATCCTGACGTGTATCAAACAGAAGACGTCTTTAAGGGTTAAAAATACACGTTTCAATCCCAGTTTAGCTCCAACACAGCTGACTGCACGTCGTAGCTGCTCAGACTTCATGTCAGGACTGAACTGCACAGACAGCAGACGGTGGAACATGGGAACCTGCTCCAATTCTAGTTACTCTGTGCGTTAATATGCAAACTAGTTTCCGATGGAATATGACAAACGTGGTCATTGATGTCGCTTTACAACAAGCAAGTATGAGATTTTCAGAAATGATTATTTGCCAAAGTTTTGTTGTGATGTGAAAATACTTCCTTTTGAGATGTATATGAAAGTCCTTAGTGGTGTAATAGTGGAAGAAAATCAGATAAGTGGTCAGTGTGTAACAATACATGAATAACATGTTTGTAAGCCCGTCGTGGGATAAAGTCTGTAATTTTTGCATTATATTGTAAACTGGTCAAATAATTTGTGAGATGATCACAAGCAAAACACTAAAACAAATCTACACTTCCTGTGCAGACAGGAAGTTTAAAAACATGGTCAATGAACCTTTCAAAATACATCTCAGCGACATACAACTTAATTAAAGAGAGGAATTCCCTCACATGACGCACAGGTGTTAGAATGGACCATTTTATTTCTCCAGTTGATGCTTCATGTATGGTCACAATGCCCCAAATGTAACTGTTGAATTTCACAAAATACCTCTTAGTTTTTGTTAATGGTTGTCTAAATCTGAAGGACGTTCCTGTTTTCAATGATTCTTTTTGTTTTAATATAATGAACCAGAATCAGAGGCAGGGTTTGATACCAACAACCAAATCTACAAGGACACTCTGAACCACATTTACCACCATGTGATAAGGAACTAACCCTACACAGGACACTGGTTGAAGCATTCTTGTTTGTCGCTCTTCTTAATCCAAAGTGTGTGTTCTTATTTATTCAAACCGTGTGACGCTCAGAACGATCAGTAATGATGTCAGAATCACTGCATCACACTTAGAGGACAGTCGATTCAATGGGATAATATTATTATGGCTACAACTGAAATAAGGAAATTAGATAATGAATGTAAAATGTTAATTATAATCTCATATCTGCCTGGTAGATAAGGCTTCTGTGCTGCTCTGTGATGACCTCTGACACAGTTTGTGTTGATTACTGTCCTTGTTTACCTGATCATAAATTAGAGTAAAATCACTGCTGATATTTCCATAAAGCAGCCTTGAAATAAAGATAAAGAAACAATTAAGCTTTTAAAAAGGTTACAATGACCAGTTCCCACATATCTAGTTTTAAATAACTGCTTAAATATTCATGAGGACCCACCTTCTTCCACCTTAGTAACTCGGGATTTGCTTGGGTATGATTGATCATCTTTGTGTACCTGATTATAAATTGTGGCATAGTCAATACTGATATGGGACTGTTGAGCAGACAACATAAAAACAAACATTTAAACTACAAAACAAGGTTATACAAATCCAAGCAAGCTCAACTTGAAGCTCCAGATCAGACAGGATTTGCTTGAGTATGAAAGCAACAGATTTATGAATTCCCACCAGCTGTGACTTGCTTGTACTTGTAAAACAATGACACCTTCTGAATACCAGCTACCCTGCAGTACAACATGTTCGTGCACCTCCTCCCTGGCTTTAGTCCCTGCTGTGTGTCTCTCTGCAGTGAAAGCTGTTGTTTTTGCTCTCTGGGGCTGAGCGGATTTGTCCAGATAACTTTCACAGGAGACACAGCGGGACAGATGCGATGGCGCAGAGCTCAGCAGCTCTCCTCCGCTGGGCTAACAGCTGCCGGTGGTGGAGGTCACTGAGCTACAGCTAACTGTGGTCACTGTTCACATTCCCCTCCAGAAAAACAATCTAAAACTATCACCTGATGAACCAGACTACAGTGAGGCCTAACGGATTGATAACGTGTGTGCTAGCTGATGTTTTTGCTGGGTCACCTCGGCAGCAGTGACAGCTCCAGCCACGCCAGTAACGCTAGCTCCGCGCTAGTTAGCATGTTAGCCAAAACAACGGAAACTCAATGAATATGAGCTAATGTCAAATTTGACCCTGTCAGTTTTGGATAAATTACAGTCTTCAGGGAGGGTGTAGCGCTGTCACAATGACCTGCTCTGAAAGCTCGAGTCTTTGCTCTAATATGGACACACACACTCACCTTGGAAGCGGCGCTGATAGTGTTTCTGGCCCCTGAATTTCTCAGGCTAGCCGTCAAACGGCCGCAGATCAGGGACGTCGCCATGTCTCCCTCTACAGAGTAATGCCGCGCATGCGTAGTGAACAGCAAAGTCGGCTTCCCCAGTGCCTCCTTCAAGCGCTGTCGGACACTTTACAATCATTTTCAAATTAAAGCTCAAACTAGCCCATGAAACATAACTGAAATACATTTAGATTACTGAAAAGTGAAGTTTAAAACGAAGAGGAAAAAAAGACTTCTAACTAGATCCATATCTATAACTATTCATGCTAAATGAATGACTATGAATGAATGAATATCTTCTGTATGCCATTTGTCTTCTCTTCTGAACAACAATGTAATGCAAATTAGATACATTGCATGTTTTCAGACATAAAACAAAACCTATTGCAAAAGCTGGATAGTGTGTTAATCTACTCTGCCTTTTCACACAAATAGACACTACTGATTCATAACAAACTTCACATTGTGAGTTTACAAAGAGTCCATGAATGCAGCAGTGTCATGGCCTTGGCACAGTGCAAATATAGCCTTATTCGGGCCTTTCACCTAAATTCTTCAATCATAACTGCATAATAACTCAGAATTGTCAGAAAGTTAAGCAAATTAAAAATAACATTCCAGAAATATTCATTTTACCCATTGTTACTCTTTTTGATGAGTAAAAGTTTAACAATAAAAAAAACATACAGCTCTACGATTGGAGCCACCCTGGCCTGCTGTCTGCCTGACTTTGACATACAGTACTAATTCAAACTGTGTGAAACTACTGCAGGTTGATATATGAGGGAGGGGTCTTTACATGGTACAATAAACTGCGTTTCCTTTAACGGACCTGCTGCTGTATATTTGGGTTTTGCGATAATCTCAGCCTTTAACTTCCTTTTTAAATTTACTTTTACAAGTTGGTTTATCACCATCAAATACACACACCAACATCATTTCTATTCAAAAAGTATTTATTTACAAGGCTGCGTATTTACAAGCTTATTTACACGGAGGTAAATTAGCAGCATTTGTCCATAGTTATACAGGCACACACACTGGAGACATGATACACACTCACATAGTTATAGTTCCAAACACGAGTCACCAAAGAGCAGGAAAAGTCACATTTAGGGATTGGTTTCTGTTTGGGCCTCAGTCCTGGCTCAGATCGGAGCTCAGTTTGTGAGGTTTTGAGTTTTGTTCAACTTGTTTGCACACTTTGTTTGACGTGTATGCTAGCAAAACACAGAATCCAGCCTGCTTTTGTAAACAGGCCTGAAACTGGTGCAAACACACGCTATGGAAGAAACAATCGGAAACATTGGGAGCCCTTCACTTTCTTGCACAGTTAGAGGAGTCGATTGATACCTCTGCCATGTCTGCACAAAAAACATGGAGCAGCCAATTAGCTTAGCTTAGCAACTATAAACAGGGGAAATGGCAAGCATTGATGTGTCCAAGAGTACCAAAATCCTCCTACCAGCACCTCTGAAGCTCAATAATAACATATGTTAGGTAACTAGTCCTGGTTTTACTGGGTTATGTCGAGGTCCTTTTTTCTCTATTTCTGACAGCCTCAAAGTGACGGCAAGACTCTCTGCATCCTGACAAGTCGTTACGTTTTGACAGAGCTAAGCTAGCTGTTTCTATGCTCAGTAATCATAACGATTACACACGGAGGTGGAACAGCCTCAAGAAACCCGCCATGTTCCTTCCCTCCTCCACGTCTTCAGTAGAGACTCTGAAGACCATGGCTCTTTCTACTCTGGAGGAACAGCTTTCTCTGATTCCTATGAGCTCTAAATCCCCACATTAAATCCTTCAAATGTGACCCTGATTATCTCTTTGGAAAAATGCAGGCTTCTGAATGACTGACTGATTCAATTATCGTAATTATAACATCTTCAGACATTTAACTAAAGAGTCCTCAAGGCCACAAACAGAACACAGAGTCTGTTTTTCCCCGCTAAGCAACAAATAATGAGATTTAAAGATGCCTTATGATGCTGTTATTAGCAGTTCAGAAACACGCAGCCTTCTGCTCTTTGCAACGTTAGGATCAATAAGGAAAATTAGATGCTCCTCTAACAAACTCTGGAAATAAATGAAGCACTTTTTTAATAACAGATAGTGGGGAAGTGAAGACCTCAGCTGACGATCATAAATGATGGTTTAATAATAGACCGGAGCGTCTGTTTTAATCTCTGAATCTATTTCTTTCTACTTTACCAACGAGCTCCTTTGTTACTGTCAAATAAATCTCCAACACAGACTGAAGTTCAGCTGAGGAGAACAACTGCAGCTCAACGTTTACCTGCAGGAAATCCTGTAGAGAAAGAACACGACGGTCCTCTAGATTAAGTGTTGTCCTTCCATGTACGAGTCCTGCTCCCTGCTGCCACAGATGAAGATAGTACATCAGACTTTGCTTATTGGTGACCACACACACACACGCACACACACGCACACACACACACACACGCACGCACACACACAGTGGTTCAGTCGGAGTCACTGCTGCTGCTGGAGGAATCTGTCGACATGGCCTCCACGTCGTCCTCGTTCTCCTTGTTGTGACCCGGAGGCTCCAGGCCGAAGTCGTTGCCGTGGTGAGGAGGCAGCATCCCCACGGAGACGTCCGAGGACTGCCAGGGGTAGTGAGGCGTCAGGACGTCTGAGGAAACAACAACAGAGACGGAGAGTGAAGAAGAGGAAACGGGTTATTGTCCCAGCCGGCTCGTGAGGCTCCAGACACATCATCACATGACATCACATCAGCTGGTCGGGGGGGACAGTTGGTCATGTAGTGGTCATGTATGTACTGTATGTAAATTGTAAATGTACTCAGTTTATAAGGATCAGCGTAGATTTGTTATTCAGACACAGTCAGCGTTCATACCTATACATGATCACAGGTGATGGTTCAGTGATGAAATGATTGAATCCCAGAGAGTCGCAGCCCTAACGTTTATAACACTTCTATATGAGCCTAAAATAGTTTCTCCTCAGAGTGATGGTTCCTGCTGGTCGTCCAGGACTAAAGCTAGAGCACATTTATCTAGAGTTATCAAATCGAGTGAGTTACAGCTCCGAATCTGGATTTACTCCAGATAACGTACTCCAGTTTTAAAATCCACCTGCATGAAGTGGAAATGGTTGTAACCGCAGAGCCAGAGAATCACAGCACTCTTCTGTATCTTGTCAGGTGATTACAGAGTCGGGTATCTGCTCACATAACAGCTGTTTCCTTCGCCCTGTGATTAATCACAGCTCAGCAGTGTCTTCTTTTTAGTCCAACAGTTCTTTTCTGATTTTTAAATGCAAAGAGAAAAGTCTGTTTGTGTTCGAACACAAAGAAGATGGAAAACAGTGGATTATGAGCAGGTTTGACATCAGTGACTGAATCTAACCCCCACCAGAAGAATCTGTCTTTCAGCCAGAATATCTCGCTGATAAAAGAGTCGACGAGAGGAAACCACGGCTGATGAGTTCGTTTTAACTGGTGTAAAAAAATAAAAGACTTCCATGCAGCCACTACAGTGAGGAGACGTAACTTCTGGATCATGAGACAGTAAAACCACACAGACATGCTGAATGATGAATAACCACAGTAAACCTTTGGAATGACTCACCTGGCAGCCTCCCAGCAGCCAGAGCATCGCCTGGCAGGTGTCCGTTCACCCCATTGGTCGGCAGGTTGGCCATGTGACCCAGCATGCCACTGCGCATCTCCAGGTCTGTGGGGTAGGGTCTGCGAGGATCACCTGAGAACAACAGGTGTGTCAGCAGTGAGGTAGAACCTGAGAACCAGAACCTGAGAACCTGCAGAGACTCTTTGGTTCCTACCTGGGACCCAGTTCAGCGGAGCACACACGGCGTTACTCGCACTGATCCTGTGAGCGTACTTGATGATCTCTTCTGATGAAATGCTTCCTGCAGAGAACAAAGTAAACAACATGAGGTCACTGACAGACCCTCAGAAATAACAACCTCAGAGAACAGGTGTGTCAGCTCACCTTTCCTGGCTTTATCAATGGATTTGAGTTTCTCTTTGGCCTGGTAAACAGCGGTGGCCTGAAAACAAGAAGAGGGAGACGATTTAGATCAACAGAAGAAGCTGCAGTGAATATCTGTGAAACATTCTGACGGTTCAATGTTTGATGAACAATCATTAAACAGGACCACTGAAGTAAAACAACCTCTCAGCTCCATAACATCAAACCAACACTGGACCAGAGTGCTTGTTAATCTGTACTAGAAACAAGCCGAGAGGCCCCTCTCCTATATCAGAGGATGGTTTCTCCAGTCACTGTGTGTCTTTTTGTTGTCGTCATGTTCTGTGTTTTTGTCGATGCTAAGAGGTCATAGGTCCCTGTGTTTTTGTGGTGGGAGGAATTCGTTTCAGTCGACCACAGCAGTGATCAGATTTTAATCCTCCTGCATTTCCAGCTGTACAACACACACACTGCTTAGTTCTTCATTACTCCGTTTACATATTTTGGATGCCTTCTACCTCAGATTATCTGTTACATCCTATAACTTTGGAGCCATCAGACAGTTCATGAATACAAACATGTCTGCCCTTTTACTAAAGACAGAGTAGAAAGAGATTTTGGAATGTGTATAGTATTCAAATATGACAACAGTCATATCCACAGCCACAATAACACACCATTATGAATATCAAAGTAGTGAGGAAATAGTAGCGTAATGTTTGAACTTGTCAGCATTGCCCAAATTTATTAAGGGTAATACTAGACCTCATTGTGGATGAAAAAGCGCCACCTACCAGGATGTGTTCAGCCTCCTTCAGCTGTTTCTGGAGCTGCTGGATGTCACTGTCTCTCTTCTCCACCTCCTTCTCCAGCAACTGCATCTCCTCGTGCACCTTCCCCTGCGTCTGAGCCACCTCCATCAGCTCCTGAAACTCCCTGTCCCTCTGCACCAGCAGCTCCAGGATCTGAGGAACACACACATGTTAAGCATTTAATATGCACAAAAAGGGGGAATAATCTGAACTATTTTCCTCTTTAACTGGACTTGTTTACGTAGAAGTTTTATCTTGTCAGTAATTGCACATTCTTGTATGTACATGATCTTCTGTGGCTTTGCATAAAAGGTTAAGATCATCCTTAATTGGTCATCAAATGGGAATCTCGGGTTTTGCAGCAGCACAAGGACAGAAATATGGGTAATAATAATGTACGGTTCTACATTCATACGTAATGGTTTATGTGTAAAAACAATGACTGCAGATTGGGGCTGGCTGGTCTTAACAGTCGTTATCACGGTCTCTCCCGTAAAGGTAGGGGCATTGCTCGAGTGTGTGTGTAGTGTTACCTGAGTGTCCTCTCCTGGCTGGGGTAGTTTCTGACTCCTTGACAGAGCCAACATTTCTATCAGCTCCCTGAAATATAAACACACGTAGAGGGACAATTCAAATAATGGAGGCTAATATTAGCTTAGCAAATGTAAAACACAACAGCGGGTTCACAGCCGATTAAAGCCTTCAGACGTGACACAACAACAACGTTTAAAAGAGTGTAAACGTGACATCATAAAAAACTGGGAGACTTTACCGGGATAAAACCTCCAAATCATCCAACACAGACAGAAGCCGTTCTTTCGTTGACTTCTCTGCCGCCGTCGCCATAGCTGCTTAGAGTCGCTTCTGCGCAAGACAGGAACTGATGTCTGGCAGATTGTCTTCTTCTTTGAAGTATTACGGCAGCAAGCACCCTTCATGTTTGATTACTGCCATCTGCTGGTAGTATTTAAAGACTACAAGTGGATTTCCGCGAGTACTGTACTAGTACAATTACTTTTTAATTACTAGTACTTTACTTGAGTATGTTCATATTACGTTACAGTAAAATTTTACTCCATGAAAAGATTTCATCAATTATGATTTAAATACAAAACAAATGTACGTCATCTATCTATCTATCAAATCAGACCTGAACATACTGCTTTCCTTTCATTGTGATACTTTAAGTAATTGGTGATGAAAATACTTGTATACTTTTACTGTAATACTTTACTTCCTGTAGCTGAGACTACTGCTGTACCTTCACTGTGATACTTTGACGATATTTTACTGAGTTTAAATGATAAAAGTATAACTTTTGCTTTCTATACTTTTTACTTTCGCTTTCACCGCTCTGATCGGGGGAAATCAGCCGAAACATGGCAACCATGTCTGGTTGTTTAGTTTTGTTGATGTTCTGTTGGAGCAGCTGTGGAGACAGACTAATCAAGGTAGCTACAGTTGGCCGGTATGAGCAACTACAAAGTAAAAGCAAAACCACTGTTGGTCACATTAATGGTTAAATTAGAATTTATTTTATTTAATAAATTGCGGTTTTTTGCAAAATGTTGATTGTTCAGATTTATACCACCAATATGCTTGTACAATGGAAATATAGCTGCAGTTAGCTGCTGGTTAGCTCAGCTTAGCATAAAGACAGGAAACAGGAGAAATAGCTAGCCTGTTTTGTCCAACAGTAACAAAATCACAAATAAAAACATTAAATGTCGTGTGCCTGATTAATACAAAAACCAAAGTGTAAAGACTTTATTTTGACATTCAATGTGTCTTTATATGCTAAACTATTTCTTCACCAAGATTAATTGATGTGCCGACTCCAGTTAGCTCTCTAACTGCAAAGCTAACAGACTTCGGCTAGCCTACATATCTGTCAATAATCTAATAATCTAATCTAACTCTTAAGCAACAAGCATATATGTATATTTAGAATGCTTTAGACACACAACTCCAAACATATAACAAAATTCCCATTCAGCCTGGGCATTTGGGGCCCGTGATGGTCTGGGGCCGCTCAGAGCAGCTTCATGTTGCCTGTTTGGTAATCCAGTGATGTATGTGGAGGAAAACAAGTTATAGCAGGACAAGATGAAGAAATAGCAATGAAAAAGTTCTCTGTGAATTTAGATTTTTTAAATAAATATATATGAATTATTAAGATCACGAAAATTAATTAATGTAATTAATGTTATCATTAAGGTTTTGCTCTCTCTTCATTTCCTGATGAAATACTTTCAAGGAGACGTTTGAGGTAGGCTATCTGTATTTTACTATGTCACTACGTACATTTCTGTACTTTTCTCTCATCTTTGATTTTCAGTGAAATATTGAAGAGGTTTACCTGTTTAGACCGTAGTTATGTAAAGGTAGGTAGGTAAATAAGACCAGAGAAGTTTAAGGGACATGTATATGCTTTACCTTCAGATTGACTAACTTTGTTTTGTCTGTGTCAGCCATGTTGTTTGGGTTCTTTTGTTACCCACTGTGTTCATGATTGTTTGTTTCGTCAAAGGACTTTGTAAACTGATGTTTTTAAAGGTGCTATATAAATAAAGTTATTACTATTATGTTATCATATCAACAACAACATAATACAACAACAACATAATCATAGTGATATGATTTAAGTAAAAAGTAGCATGACATAAAAATACTCAAAGTACAATTCTTTGTACTTAAATAAACTGTAGTGTTGCAACTTTAACTAATACTTCTAAAGCCACAGCGTATACAGGAAATGTTGCCAGGTTTCGGTCTAATTAGCTTTTATTCTGAAGCAGAACCGGAAGTTCTACTGTAGACCCGTACCTAGCTTAACTGTCCGTGTTATCACAACAGATCAGACTTGGCCGGGGAGAAGTGCGTCTACTTCACTTCGGAGCAAATTCTCTCTGTTTATTTAAAAGGCTTTTTCATCGTTATTTTCAATTTTTTGAAGTTTGTCAGCGTTTTTTTCCAGGATGGTTAAAGTATCGTTTAACTCCGCGTTGGGACAGAAAGATGTGAAAAAGGACGCAGAAACTCTTATTCCCGAGGAGGACAAAGTGAGTAGAAAATGGCTAACAGAGCTAACGTTGAGTTAGCTTCCAGCTCGGTGCAAACAGACGCAGTTTGTTAAATCGCGCAGACTCATAATGCTGCTATTTAGCTTCACTTTAAGTATATTTAACTGTTTCTGGAACTTTTACTCTGTTGAAAGACACATCACTGGGATGTTTTAATACTTCCAGTGTGTTTTGGTAACGTTACGTAATTTGTGAGTTTAGCTACTTTCTCATGTTGCATTTAATGTCTTTGATAAACGTAATATTTTATAGTTTTGTGTTGCTAGTTTGGCTTCTTTGCTGGCTTTTTACATTCTAACATTTGTCGAGTACTTCTGTATCTTTGTCGTTATTTTTTGTGTATGGAGAAAGCATTTTAAGCCAACGCTTTTGCCAGGATTGGAAATGTAATGTGAGAAAACGCAATTGTATCTAAACAGGCAGCAACTAAATGTGTTCAGTGATTGTTGATTAAGTTTTGGTATCTTGTTATTGAGATAAGTTTTTTTTTCTCGCAGTGTTTCTTAAAAAAATAACACTTCAATAATTAAATTGAATACATTTCCGGCAGAATATTTATTGATTTCAGTGATACTCTTTATTTATAAACCACTTTTTTTAGATCCACAATGTTTTACAAAGTGCTTCACAGAGGCTGCAAAACTAAAAGATCATAAAGTTATTAGATATTAAAATAAAGTAGATATCAATACTAAGAATAAAGAATATAGCCGTTATCCTCCCTCTACACTTTATAAGTCATTTTTCTTTCTGTCTTCACCGTTTCATTTGCTCTGTCAGTCTTTTAGCTGCTTTCTTTCATCTTTGCTTCATTTAATTTGAAAGAAATGTTATATTACTTCTTGTCTTACTGCTGCTTTGTAAAATGCGTCACTGTTGTAAAAGAGATGCAAAATAGATGTAAGCTGTGGTTATCTTCTCTGCAAACACACAACACCCTGATCAACTGGAAATGAAGAGTGTGGTCTTTAAAGTAGAAAGAAGAACTGATACATTTGTGTTTTTCAGCCTCTGTGAGCTGCAGAGGAAGAGGAGACTTTGGTCTTCCAGGATTGAAATGTCTGCAGAAACTGGAGGTTTTAGTTTGTGTTTGCTGAAAGGAGTCAGCAGAATCCCAGCTGTGCATCTCTACATTTAGTGCGACATGTTAGAAAGTAAATGACAGTAATAAAGTGGATAATTCAGCCGCTGAGAGCTGAGGGGTGTTGTGTCTCTGGGTAAAGTCTGGTAAAAGTCTCCACCCTGCTGTGGAAGGAGTGCTTTCCGTGTGAGGAAGTTTGAGCAGTTTGTGGGCAGAAACATTTCAGCGTCTGTCGACCTGCACAGAGCCGCGCTGTGTGCACAGAGTGAGATGCAGCTGCTGAGGAGAACGCACACTTTGTTCGAGTTTAAGAGACAGAAAATGTGCACAAAAACAAAGCAGGATTGTAGATAAACATGTTATCTTGTGTTGGCCCTGTCTAATCTCTGGATCTGTTTGATGTGGTGTGTACTTCCCGTCTTCCTGTGTGGTTACTGCGGCTGCAGACGGTAAAATGTTAGCCCCGTTGGTTTCACCCCCCCTCTCCCTCTCTGATTTTCAGTGTGTGAGATCTTAATGTTTCCTTATGGGGAGGGACGCGGCTGCAGACACAGCAGATTCTTTACATGTTGTTTGGGGGGATTCTCGTGCACTTCTTGTAGTTGCTGTTTTCGAGCTTAAAGTGTTATTTGGGTATTTTTACAAGCGATGGTGAATAATCAGAGACCTGACAAACCAATTTATCACGATACCATATTATATTATTTGGATTTTAAATATTTTGCTCAGTTTTACCTGTTTTTAAAACACAAATAGAAAGAAAGAAAATATATCTGTTTAATATATTGTTCAGTGTTTTCATCTCATGTCATTTTATTGCAGCAACATGGCTTCACAACCCTGTTATAAAAACCTGGTTGAGTTTTACAGCTTGTACAAGCGTTCTGTTAATCAGCTGATTCACCAACACGAGGGTTGGACAGTAAATTACTGTAAAGCTAAAACTAAAAGAGGATGTCTTCATCTTCGTTTTGACCAACTTCCTGTCAATCCCGCTGACCTCTGCTGACCTCAAGTGAATAAACTTGACACCATCCAGCGGACTGAAAAAACATTTGTTTATTATGATTCGTGTGTGAGTTCCCCGGTCGATGTGTTCATTTCGAGCAGTGAAACAGGCTGTAATGGCTGCAACATAATCCTTGATGGGTCAAAGGTCGTCCACTAAAAGTCCACACCAGACTCCATTCATAAAAACAGTGATTTTACTCTCACAGAACACGGAGCTGCTGCTCTGTTTGTGTTATTGTTATGCACATTTATGGTGTTGGACTCAAGCTGACTGTTTAAGTAGCGATCACATGTAAACGGTTACCACACCACAATCTTTCAGAACGAGCTTCCTCTGGTCTCTTAGCCTGAACTGGTTTTTAGTTTCTCTTTGTTTCACTTCTGTCTCTCTTTCTCGTAATTTAAAAAAACAAACCTGCAGCTTCGCAGGAAGTATTTATTTAAATTCATATTTCATGAGTAAAGAAGGAAACAAACCAAATACTGTTCCTGTTTCTGGTCTTCTAACACGTCCTGCATCATCTCATGTTCATGAGCTCCACCAGTCCAATACTGATGTTGTGTCTCAGTCTTCAACGGGTCAAACTGGGCTCAAACCAATCAGCTAAAGCCTCTGCCGCCTCTCTGAGACATTTACAGAAACAAAAAATAGACCAAGCTAAACCTTTATGCTAAGTTTGTCGGCATGCTTAGTTTAGCTTCTGTCTGAGAGTGTGTTCACCCTGCAGCTCGGGAGCCTGACGGGGACGCAGCAGAGCGTAACTTCCTTTTATTTTAACAGCTCTTTGACAGCAGCGTTCACATCATTTGCTTCAGTAAAAGTAGTAATACTACAGTGTTGACGTCCTCTGTTACAAGCTAACTTCATACATTCAAAACTACTAAAATGAAAATAACAAAGTCGAACTCTCTGCAGAATGAGCTCGGCTGGCTGTACAGTTACAGATATTTAACATATGGTTTGGTTTAGCTGTGTCCTCTCAGATTAACCCATTAATTAATCATTGAGTTTGATCTGATCTGCTTTACTAAACTCACTTAGACTCTGTGTAAATGAACACTAACTCTCCTGCTGTCCGTCCGTCTGTGTGCTGATTCTGCACGGTCATACATCCAGACTTTAAAAGGCTTTCAGCCTCGTCTCTATCATCCTCGCCAGGTATGAAAAACAGCTGCAGCTCACGTGCAATGCGTCCTGGTCCGTGCACAGAGGAACCTCATATTTAAATATAAAGTGTTTGCCCTGATTGAGGCCGTGAACTTTTCAGTTTCTGTTATTTAAAACTCCAGGAAACATTAAAAACTCTCTGAAGCCTCCTTTTGCCTTCTTGTATGGTATGCAGCTTTATTATAACATTATTGATCAGTTGACACATTCTTATAACATATGCATAAAGAATAATGTACGGTCTATTTTTAATCACAGTAATAAAGGAGGATAACATATCAGCAAAACATTTGAGAACCTCTCAGCCACACATACTGAGATGGGAATTAAGTGATTGATTTGTCATTATTCATTTTCTGTCAAATATGAGCCAGTAAATGAGCAGCTTATTAACTTGACCTGCTGCTTGTTGTCTGTGCAGAAGTCCCATTGTAAAACAGTGTTAGCATGAGGAACACCTGAGCGTATCATTCAGTAACGCGTCACTCCGGCTGTCAGCTCCGTGTGCGGTGAAGATCCGATCAGAGGCTGAACCTGAGCTGCTCCCTGAGGCTGCCGCAGGAGGCGGGAGGCACACACGGAGCTGCAGGAGTGTGCGGCTCCTGCTGCAGGTTATCCTTCAGGCTGTCGGTGCATGAGGCGCAGGTTTGGGTGGAGTGTGCTGTAATGTGTGGAGCATCTCTGACTTCCTGCTGAAGCTAAATGTTCAGAGAGTCGTCAGATTCTTGGTATTTTTAATCGATCTAAGTCAAGTTAAAGTTAATCGTTTGCCCACACAGAGTTCCTCAGCAGCGAGGAGGAAGTAAGAAGCACACAATGAAGAAGGAAACTAAAACCAGAGTCATGTTTAAAACAAAAAGTCCCTAAAAATCCCCTTTTAAAGCATCTGAACAGAACAGTTCCTCCTTTACTGTTTCATGTCCAAACACTGGATCTGTTTGAGCTTTGGGTTGTTGACCAGACAGAACATTTAAAGACATCTGACATTTGTACTTCTTTACTTTTATGTGTTCATTACGTGACAACTGATCACAGTTTGAGTCTGTGGAGACGGCGGGACGATGATGGTTTAATATGAGCCGAAACACAGGACGGGGCTTTATTAAGACGCGCTGACTCTTACTGTGCCGATAAAGTTAGACTGAAACTTTACTTATACATGCGCGTGTCAACTAACCCTTAAAAAGCACTGATATATTTGGGAGGCGGTGCGAATAGGTTTTCTTTTTTATCTTTTAAATGATGACGGCCACATTGTTTTTGTTTGGAAGTCGGTCAGTTGATGAAGAAATCAGTTTTCACTGTCACAACAAACCTTTCACATTTATTTACACCTGTTTGGGGCTTTCTATTTAAGATGAAAGGTTTCCCACAAATCTAACAAACCACTTCCATCATTGAGTCTTTTTTCAGACAAAAATATCAAATATTTGAAGGTTAAAGGTCAAAGTTTTTCTGTGTCTGACCGTTAATGACATGAGTTACCATTTCCCTTCAGCTGAGCTCTCATCTGCTGACACACCATCAAAGTGTCTCTTTGGTCGGGGTGGTTGATACAGCAATATATCGTCGTCCTGACTCGTGCGATACACTTATCAACGCTAACAAATATCAATAGTTTAATTTACAAATGAACAGCTGATGTTGACTCACCGCGTCACCACGTCATGACTCTCACGGTGGCGCTTATGACGTGAAGGAGAATAACATGAACATGAACTGGCCGAAGAAGAAGTTCATCACAAATCATGATTTATCATCGAATGATTGATCGTCTTGCAATGTATCAATTATTGCAGAATCGCTGTTGTGATATTATCGTTATGGTGGCCCACGTACGTATCGTGAGTTACCCTGCAATCCCCCCTTCTTTAATGTGAAGAACGCTAAGCTAAGCTAACTGCAAGAAAGCAGCTGCAAGCTAACCTGCTAGCTTGACTGGCCTGTCGTGATCTTCCAGTTTTAGACGAGGACAGTAAAGTAAATATCTTGGATTGTAAGTTTTTGTTAACGTAACTTTGTTCTCTTGTTCAGACATTTTGATGATCTTTAATTTGCTTTTTACCAGATAGTTTTCAGATTCATTGAATGCAGTAATCATTTTCTGATGCCGGCACCACCGATAAAAGAAACATGGTTGAGTTATGATGTTTTGGCACGTGTGAATCATAAATGTTCAACATCATGCACTCATGAGAGGCCACAGAAAGCTGTGTGCACCACGCAGTCAGACTAACTGTGAGACTTCAGGCCCGAAGCAGCAACATTTCTGAGCTTTGATGTTGGTGGTCCTGGTTTGCATTGAATTGGTTTGTATTCTGAGTTCCTGTGTTCAGAGTGCTGTGGTCGATTCATGAGGTCACAGGTGCTCTACTCTCCATTTCTCTATTAGCAAAGGGTTTACAGTTGAAACGATCACTCAGTTAACTGATCAGTCAGTTAACTGATCTCATTTCAGCCACTCAGGTGAGCATGACCTACATTCTTCATCCTAAATGTTAAAATGAAGTGACTTCTGTGGCATCGGCACAGCTGGTTATTTGCAGACGTCTCGTTTGTCTCTGTGAGTCTGAAGTAGATGTTGAACTCTTTACCTGATGACAGAAGGAAAACTTAATCGTGATATTTATCAACATTGAAAATAAGTTTTCTCTCGTACTTCCTGTTGTTGTTTGTGTCGGCGTGTTGAAGCAGCAGCAGGCGATTCACTCAGAGATGGAAATGTAAAGTATTTCTGGCTATGGAAACTTCCTGTACGCAAACAGCACGGCCTCCTCTCCATGTGGCGGTACTTCTTCCTCTGTGGTAATGGGTAGCTTCCTTCAGATACACCTCTTTACCTGCCTTCGTACCCACATTAGCAGATTACAGCTCGGGCCTCTCCTCGCTCACGCCGCCCTCCTCCTGCGTGTCCTCTGCTCGTCGTCTTCGGCATGCGGCTGCTTGGAGAGGATTACGGTTTAATCAGTCAGATCGGGACTCAGCCGGGGAGCTTACGCAGCCTCCTGCAGGGCGCCGGCAGCTAAAACCCAACAAGAAGGAAGATTAACCAGGCCGAGGGTATAGACGTCCCCCCCCCCGCACTGCAGACACCCTTCACCCAGAGCAGAGCTGCAGAGCTGCTGCTGCTCAGAGCCTGAAACATACATAATGTGTTTTAAAGATGTTAATGTTGAACCTGCAGTGATGAGCTAAGAAACACAAAAAATCACACTCGGATGTAAGTGAAATATGAAGTATAAAGAGTATATTTAGTCAACAGTTAGTTCACCAACAGATCTTTCTTTTTTAGCTTTCAGTTTCAGAGCGCTTCTGACCGGCGCTTACTGTTGCTAGGTTACGAAAGTTTTCTGGTGGCACTGCCTCTCGTGGTAGAGACGGTTCAATCTCTTTAAATCGCTCTTCATGCTGAACATTTGATTTCAGGACATTTTCCACAGAAAGCATCAAAACGACGGACAGGAGTCGTGTCCTGGCGTCAGCAGCAGCTCTGGACCTGGAAATCTTACCCTCAAAAATACGAGTGTGGGTGCGTTAGCTTCTCCTCCGCCATCGTTGTTGACAAAGTTGATGCTGATTTGATTGGTCGGTGAGGGAGAAGTGACACTGACGAGTGCGGCGATGTTCTAAAAGGTGGACTATTTCCAACTGAGAGTGACAGAAGGCAGCTGACGCCGAGCTGTTGGTTTGAGTAGACGACGGGCGCGGCCAGCACACAAACAGCCATTAGTGAACACAAACCCTGACGGTACAAATTTGAGCTCTGGGAAATTTTACATGAAGAGATTAAATCTTATTTACAGTGACGGACTGGCTAAAGGCCAAGTTAAAGAAGAGTGTAGCGGTTAAGGGTTAGGTCACCTGCACATATCAGCATAATCATTTCAACACACCCAAAGCTTTCATGAAACCACAGCAAACACCACGTATGACCAAATATAGTGAAACAAAGCAGGTAAACAAGCAGGTTTGTAGCAGTGAAGATGAAAGTAACTGAGGATGAATGAGTTTAACAGCAGCTGCATGTGTCCGTCACAAAGTGAAGAGAAATGTGTGTAAATATAAATGTGTAAACATCGTCCTCAGCTTGTTTCAGTCTCCGGCTGCAGCCGACGGAAACAAAGGTTTTATTTCAGTAAATGTTGATTCGTCTACGATGTGTGGCAGAAAATAATCAGTATATGAATCGATAGTTAAAGTGATCGCCTCGTTTGTGTCTGCAGGTTTTTATCAAATTTGATCCCAATATCATCCCAAAATATTCCTGAACCAGGTTTTATCTTTATCTTGTTTTTTGTTACCATTTTCAGTTTGATCAATGTGACCTCGTTCATTTCACTTCCTGTTTTTTAACCTGCAGTTTAGCTTGTCCGGGTCGTGTCAGGTCGGTTTAATGACTAAAAAAAGAGATCAGTTTAAGTTTCCGTTTTATCTTTTATACTTTGACGATTAGAATCGGGACATTTCTTCTTCTTCGCACCGGGCCGATGTCTTTGTTCGTCCGTGTAATGTCGCACAGATCTGAATGAGATACTCGACCCACAGAGCCCGCTCAGAGCGGGGGATGGAGTTTCACGTGTCAGCTGACAGACTGAAACTCAAGCTCGGGCCTGACACTGATACTCACCTGTCCCCACACACACACACACACACACACACACACACACACACACACACACACACAGAGGCTGCTCTCAGGTGAGCAGGTGCTCAGGACTCTGCAGCTGATCCCATTAAGACATTAAACTCAACACTGAAGCTTGATCAGGGTCAGAGTGGTCACTGACTGACAAAGTGTAATAATCCTCAGTCATTAAACGACATCGTTACATCCAGGGAATAAAATGATGTGATCGATGACATGAAACTTCACCGACACACAAAATACTGAAAAACAATCTAAAGCAGCGAGAGAGCGGGACACAGAGGGAAGCCAACTGTCTGATTTAAAATGACAGAGAAAGACCGAAACTTTGACGTCAGTGTTTCAAACAAAGAAATGATTTTTAACAGCAACGTTAATAAATCCATGATAATAATAAATCCATATTTAAATGAAGTCCTAAATATTAGCAGATAAATGATTAGTTGATAATGTGTCCAGTTGTCGTCACTCTGAAACCACGACCTCATCGTGGTTCTTTATATTTCAGGATTCCTGTCTTACTGTTTTCTCCTTCATTTACTCTTGTTGTGAATATTTTTGAGTCTTTAGGCAGGTCGTCGAGAACATTTAGCAAGTTAAGCTGAATTATCTTTTATACCCCAAAATAAATTGATTCAGAAAGAACAGTTTTTTGCAGCTTTAAGAATCAGTGAATGACTCTCCCGGCCCTGCTGTCCCGTCCCCATAGTAGTGCCTGTGAAAATATGGCATTAGAAAGATCACACGCCCAAAGTTGAACTCTCACAACATGCTGGCTCTCACAGAACCTCTGCTTTCACACAGCTGCAGCTCAACATGACCCGACCTGTAGTCATTCTCCTTTAATGCTCTTTAATCTGCCCATGTGACAGGCAGGTTCGTTTGAGTGACTTGTACTGCACAAGAGAAGAGACGACGTTTAACGTAACTGCTTACTGCTGACGATGAATCAGCAAACATCGTGTGTGTTCTTCAGGGTACAATTCACACAGATCACACATTATTTGGAGCACACCTCTGAATACTGTACAGATTTATTCAGAGAGAAAGTCCCACCTCACCTCTCTTTAAGACCAACACCACATTGTTGAAAATACAACTCCCATAATCCTCTTTGATACGATGCATCCAACTAAAACAAAGCACATCAGATAATCCAGCCTTTAAACATGTTGAATATCAGGAACATGCACACATGAGAGGCCGTAAATACTTAATGAAGTGTGAAATGTTAGCTTGTTGTGGCTGGTTGGTTTAGTTTAAAGACTCTGCTGAAGTCTGACTGTTTCAAACCTCCAGCAGACTTTAAACCTGCAGCTCGGACGTCTTTTCATTAGAGCCAAAAAGAGACCAACACAGGACCTGAGAGTAGAGCTGAGTCATCTGCAGAGGATAAACACACAAAGAGGAGTGGGACAGAGGTTGCCTGGGAACAAAACAGGAAGTGGAAGGAAGCAGCAGAGATACAGAACGGATGAAGTCATGAGAATCAGTTCCTGGATGTTAAACTTGAGAAGATCAACCTGAAATATCTTCGTTAGAGCCGAAACAATCACTCGATCAACAGCTATCGATCACCAGTTTGCTTACAAAAAGCAGAATATTTGCTGGTTCAAACTTCTCCCATGTGAGGATCTGATGCTTTTGTCACATATGAACATGAATAATGACCTTTGGACTGATGGCCAGATAAAGGGGCAATATAAGTAGGCCTCATTGGGCTCTTTAATCAATTAAAACCGGTAAGATAAGCAGGAAACATATGGGAAACGAAAGTTAGTTGCAGCTCCGATCTGCAGAGAAAGCTTTAGTTTGCACAAAGTTGCATAATTATGAAAGTTTGATATTCAACCAGAGCTGAATGTGTTCGTCACCTGATCAAAGAACAGATAAAAACACGTTGTATGTCAGGCTGCACGTTTACGGACAAAATGATCATCACGATTATTTATTCATTTAAGGGACATTTTTTATTGTACTTCCATCATGTGCTGCGTTCCAGCTCTTTTCTGCTTAAAACTCAGACTTAAAATCAGGTTCTTCACCTGAGTGTGGTGCATCATGGGTAATGTAAGAGTGTCTGTGGGAGCTGGGTGGATCGGGTGTCTCTGTGCAGCGTCTCTGTTCTGGATGTCTGACGTGACGCTGGAGGACGGGGAGCAGCTCGTTCTCCCTCTCGGCCTTCACACACTCATCATGCTGCACTTTGTTCTTTCAGCTGCTTCAACAAGTTAGTCGTGTTGCTTTGCGGCGCAGACGCAGGGGTCATGACCTCTCTGCTGGTTATTGTTTCTTCTTCACATCACTTAAACCTGAAACACCTCCAAACAAGCGCTGACGAGCCGCTTCAGGGGACCAGCTCTTCGTCTTCTGTTCAGACGTTTGACTTTAGTTTCTCCGACCGTCTCTGTTGTTTACTCTTCACTCTAACCTGCTGCTGAGAGGTCGGCGCTCATCACATGACCTGCCAGCTCCCCCCAAAGTGAAGCCCAAAGCTCTCCATCGCCCCCTGGGGGAGGGGCTGTTAGTTTAGGGAGCGCTTGGTTTGATCTGCAGCAGAGTTTTCTACGGGCGGAGCTTTTTAAACATTCTCTGGATTTATGTCATTAAATATAATATCTTAATGTCAGTTGGATAAAAAGACATTTGAAGGTTTTTAAGAGGTTAAATCTTTTTAACACAATTATTTCCTTTTTCTTGATGTGTCAAACATGATACAGATGTAAGTTTCAAACAGCGTCCACGTCTGTTGGGCAAAAATCAGTGATGGGAAAAATGTTTGTTTTTTTAAAGTAGATATATGAAATGAATCAAACATTTTTTATCCCTGAGTTTGTTTGTGACGTACTTGTTCTGCTCTGAGAGACGTCCACATACTTCGCTGTGTTGACATACGAGTGTGTTAATGGTGGTGTGTGTGTTGTAGTTATGAAAAGGCATGAAGGCCTGTCAGATCTTGTTGGAGATTTTTGTCGCAGGAAGTTCACCTCGTCAGAATCCAGAGCTGTTACTTCACCGTTTCCCACAGGAGGAGAGTTCACACGTGACGGCTGCTTTCAGTGATGAAATTACAACCTGACGATGACTCAAAACAAACCACCGTCTGTGTTTCAACATTAAGGACTAATAAGAAATGAACTGCTTAGTATTGATATTTATTTGCTTTAGACAGTTAACATGTCACAAATTACAGTTCACACACTTACAGCTGTGTTTGATGGTGTAAACAGGAAGTAGAATGTCTTCTGTGCGGTTTGTTGCTAAGTTACAGAAAATACTGCCCTAAACGTCCCGCCCCTTCCTCCGCCCGACACACACCTTTACCTCGTGTCCTTGGCGTGTTGGAGCGCTCAGGTGTCCATGTTGGAGCCCTCAGGTGTCCTTGCCCTGTTGGAGCCCTCAGGTGCAAATAACTAATTGAAAATAAACTTGTCAGAAAAATGAACACTTGGACATAAATCAGCATGATAAGAACTAACTATAATGACACAAACCATGCTGGAGAAAAATGTATTTGACGTGTATTTTGATTTTATAGTTTGACTCATGTCCCATCTGTTAACATGGAGGAGGCGGCTTTATGAGCTATACTGCAGCCAGTCAGCAGGGGGCGACAGAGAGGGTTTGGCTTCACGTTGGGGAGCTGCACCTCCTGTCGTTGTAGAAAGCCTCTGAGCTGAGCTGTTTAATATTCTCATGTGTCTCTTGTTGGTGCAGTACATGGAGTCTCCCTCTTCTTATGTCTGTCTTGTTTATCCGTCAGTTCCTCTTTTCTTCCCTTAAAGTGAAAAGGCGAGTGAGTGATGTGAACAAACGTCGGCTTTCAGCTGATGGAGAAAAGCCTCAGGAGCCCGCGTCCGCCTGTCAAACACTCCAACCGCCAGCACGAGTGTTAGCTGCTCTCTAAACACCCTCACTTCCTCTTTAGTTCTCACACCAGGTTCCTTTTTTCTCAACGCTTCTCTTCTCTCGGCCGGTTTATCACCTTTCAGAAAAGCGTTGAACAACATGCGAGGAGTTCTGTCTCGGTTTTCGTTTCAGACAAACATCAGTCGCCTCCTGCACCCCGAGCGCTCGCTCTTTATTTATACTTCTGACCAAGAAAGGCCGACTCGTGAACCTCATTTATCCGCTCGTAAAGGCTGAACTGCATCGCCCTGTAAATACACATATGAATGTCAAACTGCTGATTTTGTTTTATGCAGACCGACTTTAAGCAGTTCATCATAAAATCTCTGTGTGATTCTCTCACGTGTTTCTGCTCTTATCATGGTGAATTGTTAAAGCCCTCTGGTTGGTTTGTTTTGGTCGGACAGAATCTCTGTGGGAGTTGAGGGTGTTTTTTCTCAGTTCTGTATAATCCCTTTTTAACCATCAAAACAGAAGTAGGTTTAGGAGAAGTGTGTTAAAGCAAACAGTGAAATGCTCCGTCAGAGTTTCTCTAACTGAAACCACAGCTTCTGTTTTTAGGCTCCACAGCAGTTTAACAGAGCGGGTAACCGACCGCGGAGCGTCAGAGCTCCACGATGCTGCGTTCGTGTCTCAGACCAGTTTATCCTCCGAGTCTGAAGAAGCTTTCTGCCTTCAGCAGCAGGAGGTGAATCAGGAGACATGTCGGGACTCGCTCTGAAAGAGTCTTTATCCTCCTGGCCAGAGTCCACACACTCATGTTTGTCTGACGATAAGCTCGGTGTTCTTCTTGCACTGTTGAATATTTACCCACAATCCTCCTCTCCGCTCGGCTCAGAGTTTGTCCCAGAGCTTGTTCATGTGCAAACACACACCACAGTGATGCGTCTTTAGAGAGCTGCTTTTGTGTTAAAAAAACACTTCTACATAATGATATCAGAATATTAGCTCCATGAAGATAAGGCAAAGAAAAGCAGCATGTCTGACATTTCAGGACGTTTGATAATGAAACGTTTCTTTAACACAACATAAAAAAAAAGAAATCAAGTAAAACCTGATTAATGAGAATATGTAATGTTTCAGTTACAGTTCACTTCATGCTGTAGTGCTGGATTCATTCTGTTTGGATCGTTAAAGGTGTTAAAGGTCCTGATAAGTTCTATATGAGGATCAAATCTTTCCTGGTATCATAACTATGGGCGGGAATCTCAGGCTGACTCAGGACACGCGATAACAATAATATCACGATTCAGCGATTCTGCGGTTATTGATATATAGCACGACAGTGATGATGATAGGAGGAGTCATGAAGTAGTGACACGCTGGGAGTCCCAGGGAAATCTGTTAGAGCGCCAAATATTTGTAAATTAAAATATCGGTATTTGTTGCCAGCCTTTCGATAATTGTAGGACGACGATATATTGCCGTATCTTATTTTGTCCCCCCCTAATCGTAACAGTCACACTGTTGTTGCCCATACTAACCTGGTAATCACACTTTATTTCATGTAGTAGTTTATTTTGTGTCAGTATTAAATAACCAGAAACACACGGAGGTCTCACACCAATTACAAATAAAAAGCTGAGAGCGATGAAATAGAAATGAAACACAAGGTTAGAGACAGAAAGGCTCTGGCTGAAGCTCGTTATAACAACATTAAAGGCAAAATTCAAACAACACTTAAAATCGTTTTGTACAGAAAAATCGAGACTCAAACGAGCATTAAAGACTTTTCCTAAATATCTTTATTTGTTCATCCCCTTGTTTTTAAACATTTTATAAATGTACAACGTGAGCTACACATTTTAAATTCCTTTACATTTAAGGTTATTAATTAACAACAGATGTAAGTGTAGTTTAAAGGCTCGTTTACATCAGCAGTTCATGTTTCCTCATGTTGTCAGAAAGACGTGAATAAGAAAACACCTGTCCTGAATATGTTGCATGTTGACCTGCTTCTTTCAGCTGCAGCTCAGCGCTCTGCGGTCAGATTAATGTGGACGTGTGCTTTGATCTTTGCATTTACATGTTAGAAACACTCTCAGCTGAAGTCATCTGAAGTCAGACTCCGGCATCAAGGTGCTTTTGTCTGTAAAGAATCTGCCAAAGGGAGGAGTAAATGTGGAGAAATACTCGAGTGATTGGATGAATCTGATGAACATGGCGGCAGGTCGATGTTGAATGTGTTTTAGAAGCTGTCTCGTCTCGTCTGATCGGCCGTCTTCTTCTTCTCTCTCCAGCAGGATGTGGAGGCAGCTCTGGTGGTGCGTCACCAGTCCCGGGCCTGGTGCTGGTGCATGTGTCTGGGCGTGGCGCTCATGCTGTCTGGCGTGGTGGTGGGAGGAGCTTACCTGTACCGCTACTACATCATGGAGGTGAGCAGGCAGCACGGACAAGAGTGGGACAGTTCCTCCTACGACAGTGAGGTAAACTGAACCGCAGTCAGACATCAGAAGGGAACAGTTAAAGCAGATTATTACACGTAAAGTTTTAGTGTCAGTCCCAGAAAATGTCTCTATATTAAATATTGTTAAAGCAGAATGTGACAAAAAGACTCTCACATTCCTGAAAGTCTGAATCAACACATTATTCACGCCTGTGTTTGAGGCAGTTGGATGAAAAAGAACAAAACTATAAATCACATCATGCAGCAGAAAATGACCCGACAGGTTGGAGCAGGTAAACTGCTGTGAGCCGTTTTATTATGTCGATGCTAACTCCACCTTAATGGGCAGGTTCCATTCGTCTGAATGATAAACAGACCAAACCTTAGAACTGCAGGGAGGTTAATAACTGCCAGCAGAGTCCAAGAGACGCAGGCGGAAACAGGCAGAGCAGAAAACTCCTCTGAGAGAGTCGTTGTAACGTCTACACTTCTCAGGGTCGCGGCCCGCCCACATATATTAACAGCCAAACAGAATAATGTGTGTATATTTGGAGACCCATTTAGCATTTTCTTTTTTCTAACCATCCGAGAGAACAACTCCCCTCGCTCCGGCCCCTCCCCCACCTGTCCGTTCTGATATCACGAGGAGGTTTCACCTACTGAAAGTCACACATGCTCTGCAAAGAGCCAGAGAGACTAACAGAAGACCTGCAAACCTGGATATTATTTAGGGCTGACCCGAATGCCTAGAAGCTTCCAAGCTTCACTCGTTGCCATGGTAACCAACGACAAAATTCAGTATTTGAATTTTTTCAATTTTTAACCCCAGACGTGAGGAGACGAGCAGATATGACAGACCTGTGTGTTTCTCATGCTCTCTACCTGGCTCTGTAAGGTCGCCGCATGCTGTGAATGACACAAGCAGGAGCTGTAACCTGCGATCAGTTCATCATAGTTCATAATAACGCAGCGTGGGGAGGACACACACACGTCATAACATGTCAGAGCTGTCGAGGAGCGTTCCTGCGGCACGGAAGCACAAAGCGTGCGCAGTGTAGAGAAACAGCGTGTGCTTCTCACACTCACCATACGATACGATACGATGCTATACACGATACCTGGCCCACGATAAAGATCATATCACAATACAGCGATTCTGCGATAATTGATATACTGCAGGACAATCGTATAATGATTCATCACGATGTCTGATTAACTGAAGAATACAAAATGCCCCTAACAAGGTGAAGTGCAGGACAGTGCAGTGAACACTAAGACACATAAGATGTGAAATAGAACCAAATAAATGATATAAATAATATTTATATAGAATATGTTCACATGATCTCTTCGGTGTATGTAGCAGCTGTATATTTTGTACAGGTGCAGCCTGATGCCAAAGAAGTCATCAGTATAAAACACAGAGACACGAGGCAGTGAGTGACAGGGCAGGGTGAGAGTCTGTGAGAGGCTGATGTTCATAGAACTCAAGACAATAAACTTTTGTTGGATCTCTGCCGATAAAGTTTGTCTTTGTACTGAATGAAATGAGTCAGGTCTTCAGGTATGGAGCTGTTCTCAGCTTTTAAACAGCATCACACATAAAGCCTCTACTGCACCCATAACCTGTTCTCTGTCTCTTCTTCTCGTCTCTGCAGGGGGACGAGGTGTATTTCTGCGGGGTGAACTACCGCGAGGAAGACTACATGATCCACGAGGAAGACGAGGTATGACTCTGTTCAAAACAATGCTCTTTTCTTCCAGCCAGTCGGACAGCAGAGGAGAGTTTCGCTTCCTGCTGCTTATCAGGTTAAAAGCACACGTGAGGGTTTGGAGTGTTTTTCACTCCAGCTTAATGAATCAATACACACTGAGTCACTGATTGATTTATGGCACGAGTTACTGAGTGACTTTGTGACCTCAGCCTGAACTCGCAGCACAACACTGCATTAAAGTCTTTACACCAATCTTTAGTTTAGATTAAACAGGAACGTTTTAATTTTAACTGTTCAGTCAACACTTTCCTACATTTAATCTCCAGCTCTATCCACGTGACACACATCAGAGCAGTTACTGTCAATCAATAATTCACCCTGTATTTTAATTTGAGAAGCTGATTTACAATGACGATAACACTAGGAAATAAAATCAAATAATTCTGATTAAATCATTAAATTCTGCTCAGAGAAAATCTTTGGCTTTTAACCCAAAACATCTGAAGACAACCTCAGGCTTTAACAAAATGTGACACTTTTTTAGTGCAAAAAATAAATTGAGGAAATGAGAAATTAACCCGCAAATTCATCAATAATTAAAATATCTTAAAAACAGCCCAAGAAAAGCAAAGTTGCAAACTTAATGATCGTTTTGGACGATTCCTCGGCTCCAGTTGGTTTTATATTGTTTGAAATATTCAGATGTCTGAAACAGCAGAATGTTTGATGTGACTTAGTTTAAATATTTTCTAGTAAATGGAACAAAACTCTGTTTGTTGTGGTCTTTAACAGCTGCAGTAGTTTGGTTCAGATTGCTGAGATTTATTCAGCGTTTAAACGCTGCCTCTAACTGACTGAATGGGTCCTTTGATGAACTGGTTTGATGAACTGGCTGATCTGGTTCGCAGGTGGAGGTGGAGCTTCCGAACCAATTCCACCTGCGGCAGCTGGAGGAGAGGATCCGCGTGCTAGAGAGGGAGCAGGTGGAGCTCATCAACGTCCCCGTGCCCGAGTTCGACGACGGAGACCCCGCAGACATCGTCCATGACTTCCAGAGGGTGAGACGACGAAGCCCCGCCCACAATCTGACATCACAGCTCGTCAGCTGTTTCCTGTTTGAATAATTTATTAAAAGTCCAAATGTGATGTGTAAACAACATCTTAGGAAAGGAAGATTAGAGGATCTTAAAATAAGAGCAGCTGTCAGTGACACTCTTCCTGTGGATTTTTCAAAATAAAAGCCTCCAAATTTTAGACAGGATGGAAGACTTTTACAGCAAAGTTTTGAGCTGCATTAATAGATAAAGAAATGTGAAAAAAAAAATTTTATCATAACAAAAAGCTGCAGAAGTTTCTGGTTTTATTTAGTGGGGGGGATTTGGTATTAAAGCCTGTCTCTAATATCAGCCTGTTCCAAATAAATCAGAATGTCTCGTGTTTATATTTGAAGAGAAATGAGGGTTATATTTTAATTAGAAGAAGAATGCAGATTTGGAACTAGCTGCTCTGTTGGTGTGTAAACGTCTCTTCTCTCTCAGAGGCTGACCGCCTACCTGGATCTGAGTCTGAACAAGTGCTACGTCATCCCCCTGAACACCTCAGTCGTCATGCCTCCAAGAGACTTCCTGGAGCTGCTCGTAAACGTCAAGGTAAACACTAATGGTCACTAAATCAACCCCCGGAAACAGAAAACAATACACACAAAAACAATTACACCAACGGGATCAACAAGAGGGGAAGATGAAGTCATTTATTGCCCATGCTTAAAATAAATGAATCTTAAGAGTCTTTAAGAAGCAGCTTGAACTCTTCTGTTGATATTATTTGTTTGGTGAAATGTGTGTGTGTGTTCCTCCCTCTGCTCAGGCCGGCACCTACCTGCCCCAGTCTTACCTGATCCATGAAGAGATGATTGTGACCGAGCGCCTGGAGCACGTCGACCAGCTCGGATACTTCATCTACAACCTGTGCCGCGGCAAAGACACCTTCAAGCTGCAGCGCAGAGACAGGATTCTGGGTAAGCGCAGGAAGTCCTCTTTTGTTTCTTCAATAATTCTGCATTAAAACTGTTCAAACCGAGTCACACAAGCATCAAGTCTGTTGATACGCTGCAGTCAGTAAATAAACTGCGCAGCTGCAACACACTTTGGTGAACCTGGACGTGGGGGTTTCCCCTTGACCAAGCGTTTGATTTCAGTTTTGAATACGTACAACAAACCTGAGTCTGCATGAAAGCAGTCTGAGCACCAGAGATGCTTCAGTGTTCCAGAGGCCATGTTTTTCCTTAGCTACCTGTTGAGCTTCACAGGGACTCTAACACCTGAGCTGCGTTTCCTCCCTGAAAGCAGCGTGTTAATCCCTTCTCATCGTCTTACAGGTATGCAGAAGCGTGAAGCTTTGAACTGCCACAAGATTCGTCACTTCGAGGCCATGGTTGTGGTGGAGACTCTGATCTGTGAGCCTTAAGAGGCCTCGGCGCCTCACACCTGCTCTTAAAGTCACTGGCGTGCAGTGAGATTTGTGTTGTTAACCCTCACCTGTCTCCTTTTTTCTATCTTTTACTTCAGGTAGTTTGAGTGCGTGAGAGGAGTGAAATGTGAAGCTGATTGATTGTGAAAAAAAAGGAGATGACTCATGTATTTTTCCACTTTTCTGTACGGGGATCTCTTTTAATCTTTTTTAGACTTTTTTAGACAATAACTAGCTAAAGGTCGGCTACAGTAAATTATTTTAATCAAAATAATTACAGTTATAGCATGAGCGTTTATTTCATAGATGATTTCATAGATTTGTTTTTCAATCCAAGAAAAAGGGCGACTTTTGTAAGCGATGAGTCCAGGGAGACGTTTTGTTTTGTACTTTGTCTGCTGTAGCGATTAAAACACTGCTCCTGTTCTTTCTTAACTGGAAATGATCTTTATGTAAGAGTGTGGACATTTGCTTCTCCTGTTTAGCTTTAAGATAAGTACAACTCACAGCAGAGAGGGTTCACAGTGACACACACACACTTAGGTTAAAATCTTTTTCACAAGGGATGTCTATCTTTTTTTGAATGTGTAATTTTTTGGATAACTCTTCTTGTACTAATTTGTGTATATAATCTCTTTAAAGATATGAACAGACCAACACAATAAACAAAACAGAAAAAACAACTGTTGTGTCGTCTGTCACTTCTTATGTGGACATTTTTAATCTTCTACATCAGACCGTCCAGAATGTGTCCTCATCTCCATATGTAAACAACATAACATTTTTACTCTATGATATCTACTATTACTATTATACTGTTGTGTATAGTGATCAGAAAACATGCATGCTTTCACTCTTAACTAAGATGTTCAACATGATAAAGGTTACGCCTGCTTGTCATCAGAAGGCTACACTGGAGGACCCAGTGATGAGCGGCAGGGGGGAAATCGCCCCTGAAAGAAGTGCAGCAAAATTGGCTGCTGGATGCACATTTGATAGATAAAACATGATCAGGTGTCCTACATGGAGACCATCCATCCGTCCATCCCTCATCTGCACCGCTTGTCCTGTTTGGGGTCCCAACGGGGCTGGAGCCTACGGGGAATTTAGAGCCACCAGTGAACCTAACGAGCATGTCTTTGGACTGTGGGAGGAAGACGGGGTACCCGGAGGGAACCCACGCATGCACGGATGAATATGCAGACTCCACACAGAAAGGCCCACTACGTCTGAACCGGGATTCAAACCAGGAACCGTCCAGCTGTGTGGCTGTGAGCTGTGCAGCCCATACATGGAGACCGCGATTCCAGTAGTGAAAGTGTAACAGCGCGCCCTTTCAGTGAAGAAAACGTTTTAAAGTCTCCTCCAGTGGAGATGACATCATAAAGTACCCTTCAGGGTGCTGCTCCAGAGGAGAACGTGTAAAATGGCCCAAAGGTTGCTCTTGATAAGAGACAACATCTAAATATGCTCTCTACGGTGCCCGACTTGTGGAGAAGACATGACAAAGTGTTAAATTGTCCTTCATGGTGCTTTAAAGTGGAGAAATGTGAAAAGTGCCCTCCAGTGTTCCCTTAAATTGGAGGAGGTGCCATCAAGGTTGAATTATGAGTAAACAAAACATGATCAAATGTTCCTCCAGGACGCCCTTCAGCTGAAAAAACATGGACACAATGCCGTCATTGTGCGTTTCCTGAGGAGAAGCCCGGATATAGAGCCCTGCCAGGGATTGAGACATAGAGAACACTCTAAGTTGCTCCCACATTAGAGATAATGTGAAGTTTTCTCCAGGGTGCTGTTTTAGTGGAGAAGAACATGCAAAATTGCACACCAGGATGCAGACCAATGTGCCATTCAAGTGGAGCAACAGGTCAAAGTTCACTTCAGGATGTCCTCTCAGGGAGACACATGTCAAAGTGCCATCAGAGGAGAAATAAACACCACACAGCTCCCTTCCAGTGGAGATGTTGTGATGCAGTGTTATACAGGCTGCTCTTACTGCTAGAAAACAGCTTGTGCCAGCCTAGCAGGTAAGTAGGTTGTAAGAATGTTAGCATGCTGATGTTAGCATTTAGCTCTTGGAGCTGCTAGCATGGCTGTAGATTCTTGTTTCCTTTGCCCTCTCCGTCCCCAGGTTGGTTTACTTTGATCTCACGTCTTCCTGTGAATTGTGTGATGGACAGGAAGTGGTTCAAATCACATGACCACTTCCTGCACATAACATGGGCACAGTATATGAGCGCAGGGTGTTTTTAAGTGATGATAGGAACTTTATTTTAATTCAAACAGTGTGCAGGATGCAGTGCTCGCTCTGAGTCGTCTGTTTGGAAAGAGTGAACATTTTTAAGAATATTTTTAGATGACTTTAACAACGATACGTAAAGAAGAGAAAACTTCTTTACTTCATTACCTTTGACCTGTCATGGAGTATTTTACATGGCTGTACTGGTGCTGTGACTGCAGTATGGGACATGTTTATTTGTACTTGGTGCCTGTGCTGTGTCATCATGTGACTTTGTGTCTGCAGCCGTCACCTCAGCGGACTGACACTGGATCAGGTGTCACAGCGGGCGCTCTGCCTGCATGTTATTTGATCACAGTGGAAATTTGTCCTTGATTAAAGCACTAATCAGAGGGACCTCGCCCAGGGGCATGATGGGAAATGGGCCAGGTGGGTAGCTGGTGAGTGTCACCTTGAGGGATCATGAGAGTGGATGTTAGAGACTCCTGCTACAGACTGAAGTACTGTGCCTCAGAACTGTTTTTAATGACTGTTTCTACTTGAACATTAACGTTGACTCCATGATTATCTGACAGGTGAAGTTTCTGGTTCCTTTGCTAGTTAATATTTTGATCCAAAACGTGATCAGTTTATAAAGTAAACCTATCATACATGCTGTGTGTAATACTTTCCTTATATCAGAGTGCTTTCAAACTCTGATATTAAAACGTCCATCCATCCATCATCTATACCACTTATCCTGGTCAGGGTCACAGGGGCCTGGAGCCTATCCCAGCTGTCATTGGCTGAGAGGCGGGGTTACACCTGGACAGGTCACCAGTTAATCACAGGGCTGACAACCTTTCACGCTCACATTCACACCTACGGGCAATTTAGAGTCACCAATGAACCTAACGAGCATGTGTTTGGACTGTGGGAGGAAGCCGGAGTACCTGGAGGGGTCAGGTGGTCTCTCCATCCTCCAAACTGAAATATCTCAACTACTGGATGGATCGTATCAAAGTCTGTGGCCGTCATTCATTATCTCCAAACTCTCTGACTTTTAATAACTACTTTACATATACAGATATAAGTAGTCAGACCATCTGTAACTGTCACAGCAGCCTTTTTTGCTGTATATTAAGTACTTCAAATCTTGTCACTTATAAGTACATTAACTTGATTCATATTCGCTGCTTTCCACCATGAGACATTCCTCGTAACGTGAACCTCCGACTCTGATTCTGATTTTGGACTTTAACTTGCAGTATTTTTAACCTTTGGTATACACTTACATAAGGGATCTGAATACTCCTTCCATAATTAAAAGTGTCAAATATTCTTACACCATATTTACATCATTCTCTGTCGGATATAGAAACAAACACCAGGAATAACTGCAGAAACACACACACACACACACACACACACACACGGTGGCTGCCTGACATATCCCTGTGCGGTGTGATCTCTAAAATGTGACAACAGAAACCTGATCTGAGACGGTGAATAAAGCAGCAAACCTCTGCTGCCATTCTGAGGATTAAATCAGAGTCTGGACTTTGCACTCGCAGCGAAGTGTCAGGCTCTGATTACAGACCGGACAGGTGAGAGATGACTTCACACACACTCAGATTTAAAGACGATGTGTCGTGTCATCACTGGACCCTGTCTCTGTGTGTGTTCGGTTATGTGGTCTCTGAGTATTTTTTAATCTCAAAATAATAACTTAAAACATTGTGAGGATAAAAGTGTGAAGAAATAAATCAGAGTAAATGTTACCAAAATAAAATAATTATTCTACAGGTTTTTCTAATACAGGGTTTAACTCTTTGTTTTTCGTTCAGTTGTCGTATTATTTGCATCAGCAGCAGTAAAAAGGGGTACAGCTGATATATTATATATAAAATATAGATATATTATGTATACAATATATATATATATATATATAATGTGCTTTAAATATATATTTGTGCTTTCAAGTAAATGTATTATAAAAATTAATTTACAGTTAGTGAATTCAAGATCATCATTCATTCATCATCATAAATTATTTTAAATAGCAGAAAATGTCAGCTTAAATTTCCTACAGACCACAACAACATCTTCAAATGACTTGTTTTGTAAGAGCATACTTTAAAAACCCACATAGATTCATTTTACAATATAAAACTAAAGCAGGTAATTCTCATAACTGAGGGTCTAAAATAAATCAATGTTTGACAATTTAGGAAGAAAACAATGAATCAGTCATTAAAATATTTGTAAATCACTTTGCTGCTAGTCAACTACTAGATAAACTAAGTTTTTAAGAGTAAGAGTAACTCTAATTTGTAAGTAAGTAAATGTATAAGACTAATATTAATATGAATACAGGGAATCCCTTTATAGTGCCATGAAGTCGATGTAAACTTGGAGTTGTTTAAAGGATTACCATATTAATGCTGTGGTTCCCTGTTATCAGAAGATGTACTAAACGTTGTGTTAATGTATCAATATGCCGCTTGAAGAGGAGTATGACCGAGCTAAAACGATAAATAATGCATCTACTACAACTCCCAGCATACCTTGTGTTCCCCCATCGCGCTTGCGAACGGTTTTGTTGACAGTTTTCAGGCACTTTTACCTGTGTGAACTGTTCACCGCTGCTTTGTTTCATGATGTAATTTTTGCCTCAGACAACAAGAACGTGTGTTAAAGGTAAGACGAGACTGTTATATGACACTAAAAACTGCGAAAATTAGAATTTACTCGCCAAACTTGTGAACTTTTGTTAGCATGCTAGCATTAAAGCTAGTGGCTCGTGTATCTGTCTCCATGGCAACGGGCTTCTTCCGCCGGTACTCTACTCTCGGAAGTATCATTTAGTTTATAGAAACGTTAAATTTGCGGTGTTTTTCCTTAACTTGAGTCTTTTCTTTTCATGCTAACTTATTTTCTACTTTTACTACACTGTGTTTCAGAGGGCGATATTGTATATTATACATACATTAACTAAATATTAACAGTATGTACTCTGTATTGGACTGTTGGGTGGACAAAACAGTGTCAAAAGGTATCACTTTGGGATCTGGGTCATTGTGAAGCCATTTGTCACTATTTTCGCTCATTTTTACAAACCACACAATGAGGAAAGTAATCAGCAGATTAATCGAGAATATCAATTATAATAAGTTAAAGGCCCTTATAAATCTGTTCAGAATTAGCTCCATGTTAACCAACTACAACAGTTACATCCTGCTTTTACCTGAATGACCGAGTGATGATGATCTGATGGTAGAATATATCAATAATGATACTTTATTGTTCCCTTTACTTCTCTATATGTATTACTACATTTGATTTGCCTCTAAATATGAATGTTTTGCAAACAAAATGAAGTATAATGGGTTATTCTACATTTTACAGTACTTACAAAAGTTGCTTTGCTTGGGCCAGCTTCAACATAAAATGCTGCACAGACAGAACATAATTTATTGTAGCTAACAACCATAACATTGTATGATGATAATGTTACTATGATATTGTTGTACAATATGTAGGCTACTTCATCTTGTGTGCTGTGACAAATAGAAGCGTTATTCTGATGATCTTTTGCTGCAGGTGTTGCAGGTGTGATGAACAACTATGAGGTCATCCGTCAGATCGGAGAGGGAGCGTTTGGAAAGGCCTTCCTGGTTCGAGACAGAGGAGGAGGAGACAGACAGTGTGTGGTCAAACAGATCAACCTCAGGAAGGTACAGCTGCTGCATGTCAACACTGTCATACTGAAATATTAACTCTATATTAGAGGGAATGTGTGGTTGTTAATCAGTGTTCTCATGTACGTTGAAAAACAACTGATGTTTGTTGTTGTGTTTACTGCTCAGATGTCAGCGCGGGAAAAGGAAGCGTCCAAGAAAGAAGTGACTCTGCTGTCGAAGATGAAACACCCGAACATCGTCACCTTCATCAGCTCGTTTCAGGGTGAACAGAGAGAGTGTGAGCGTGTGCAGATTAAAGCTCATCATCACTGTTTATAACTGTTTACTGTCTGTGTGCAGAGAGGGGCAGCCTGTACATCGTGATGGAGTTCTGTGACGGAGGAGACCTGATGAAGAGGATCAACATGCAGAGAGGAGTCTTCTTCACCGAGGGGCAGGTACGCACATGAAGGGGAGTCATTTTATAACTTATACATGTCATATAAAAGTCACAGTGTCGGAGTAACTGTGTGCTCCTCAGGTGGTCGACTGGTTCGTTCAGATCTGCCTTGGCCTCAAACACATCCACGACAGGAAGATCCTCCACAGAGACATCAAAGCTCAGGTATATGAACCACCTCTCTCACACACACACACACACACACACACACACACACACACACACACACACACACATCCACTGCTTCCTCTCTCTCAGAACCTTCTCTTCAGACATGTGGGAGTGGACGATTGGACGAAACAAAAACACCGTCAGACCAAACTCTCCACTGTGATCAGCAGCTTTATTCTCTTTGATCCACAGCTCAGGGCTGCAACATACTGTTCTTTTCATAAATTAATATAGGATTCAGTTTGAGATAACTTTATTTGTCCCAGAAGGCAATTCAGATCCACAGCCTACTGAGTCACATGAAAACAAAAAGACAACAGACACCATCTCAGCAGCACTCAGAAATAAACAACATTTCTGTGACAACAGATCAAGGACTGCGAACCCGAACATGGCAGCAGACACAGTTTAAACTTAACTGTCCAACAATCAGTTACTGCTGTTAGCATTGAGCAGCCTAATAAGGAGGAATTAAAGTTATGAAAGTTACTAGAGTGTGTGTCATCTTCAGACACACAGTCTGAACCCCCAAATAATAAACTGAAATGATATGAAACAAATCGTCACACTACAGAAGCTGGAGCCTCAACAACGTTTCACACTTCTGCTTGAAAAAAACATAAAGTAAATAAATGTTGATTAATCCTCTGTTGTGCATGTGTTTGGGATTCAGGTGGTACAAAGGTAAATGAAGTAGGACGTTTGCTTTCATTACAAAAGGTCACTACATTCTTTTAAGGGGGCGGGAGATGATAGATAAGATAAGATCATACTTTATTAAAGAAGTCAGGGAGAGGAAAAGAGTGTCTGTCTGTACAACTTGAGGGTTGGAGGTTGGAAACTACGCGTTTAATCTTTGACATACTGCACATGTATGTGATTAATGGGGCGCAGGTTTAGCTCAGGGGGTAGAGCAAGCGCCCTCTGCCCTTTGCTACATGTCATCCCCCTCTCTCCTCTCCTCATACCTCCGGTCCCTCTTCAGCTGTCCTAAAGGCATAAGGGGCCCAAAAAATTATCTTTGTGAATCTTTTTTATCTTTAATCTTAAAAACTAAACAGGAAATGCAGCTTTTAAATAGACTTAGAGGAGTGATGCTGCATTCACAAACACTCCGACATCATGTCAGCACAGGATAAATGATTAGCTTCTCACCCAAACCTTCTGTGTGTTTTCAGTGTGTGAGGAAGCTCTGTAACATCTGAGTGTAAATAAAGACGAGCCAAGAAGTTAAAATAAATACATTTTGGACTGTAACCTTTGCCTGGCCTCACCGTGTGTTGCAGACCAACTCTCAGGCACTAAAATGACATCGCTTAACCATTTCCTGTCCGCCTGAATCCTTCTGAATGCTCCATAAACAGTACACAGTTAATGTGGTGGAGAAGAAGTATAACATTGCATGAAAGAAAAGACGTTAATAAAGTGAAGTGAAGTAAAACTACTAAGTTGCATTCTTGCAAATAAACACAATTTGCTGCATAAATAAAGTTTCATATTTTTAAAGGAGAAGTAGAAACCTGCTCACATCCATCTCTCAGGCCTGCAGCGTCTGATACAGAACAAATGTAGTGTAAAGTAAGCTTCAACTGACAGAACATGAGACATTCCCAGTTGAACTTGTAGTGGATAAACAACATGATCCACAGAGTCTGAGGTTAATATGTTTAATTAACGAGTGTTATCGTTCAGAGGAGCGTGAGGCTGAGCTCAGCTTTGTTCTGAACAAAGAGCTCGCTGTGTGCCAACTCCCAGAATAACTCGCACTGACCACAGACTGCTGCTCTGTTCACTACCATCACTTTCTATCATCAGCCAGATCTGTTTACACACACACACACGCACGCACACGCACACACACACACACACACGCACAAACACACACACACACACACGCACGCACACACACGCACAAACACACACACGCACGCACGCGCGCGCGCACGCACACACACACACACACACACACACACACACACACACACACACGCTTTCATCCTCTGCTCTCCCTCTGGTTTAGAATATCTTCCTCACCAACGGAGGGATGAAAGCGAAGCTGGGGGACTTTGGAATCGCAAGAATGTTGAATAAGTAAGTCAGTGTCATCTTCACACACACACACACACACACACACACACACTCGGTGCAGCTGTTTAGCACTGAGCGCTCTGTAACACATGGAAGACCTCCAAACAACTCATTATCATTCCACACACTCGACCAGGACACGTAAACACACATGATGGTCGCCTGTTAGACTCTACAGAGAGTCTGATCTGTGTCCAGTTCATACCACCCTGTGTATGAACATATGTCAGGGCTTCCTACTAACTAAGACAAGATAATCAGTGTTGGTAAGAACATTTACTCAAGTGCAGTGCATCCTTCTCTCTGTCTGTCAGAGTTCGTTGTATAGTGTGAAGAACGTCTGCAGCTTCTCAAATGTTTCTGCAGCTGCAACATCTGTTGTTCTTCCAGAACCGGTGCCGTCATGTGACATAGTTTGTGTCCCAGAAGAACTTCAGAATAATTCAGCTTCTGGTCTCTTCCCCGGCTTGAATTGCAAACTACTCTACAAAACTACAGTATGAGCAGAGAAAGATCAGAGGATGTTATGGGCCAGGAAATATTTAGTCTGAGTGGATATTTTGCTGAGTGTATGGCTGCAGATACAAGGCCGAGGCTGCAATGCATTCTGGGACATGTAGGCACTGCAGGCCTGGCTTCACGAGCAGGATATGTCAGCTTTCTCTGTCAGTGAAACAGCACCGAGGACTTCATTGCTTCATTTCAAATGGGATTAACACTGAACATCAACAGAACACATGGAAGAGATTCTCTTTAGGTACAAATGTAAGAATTTGTTCTTTAGATTTGATATGTTTTTTTAAACGTAAACCAGTGCTTTCCTACTTTTTATTACCTGTAACTCCTCATTAAAAAGTCTTTATGTAGCTGTGTCTCTGAGTTGTTTTCAGTTTAACCAAGGAGACATTCCTGCTCAAAGTAATTCTCCAATAAGGCCCTCAGAGGTAAAATGATAAAACATTTCTCTGCAAGGCAAAGATGAAAGAAAGGATCAAACTGTTTTGTGTATCTAGCTGCAGAGGATACAGCGAGGAACCTGTTTTAAAAATGAAACTTTATGAGCAGCATGAAGATTTCTGAGCTGAGGCCACAGATTGTTCCAAAGTTAGATTTCATTGAGTTATAAACTAACATGTTTAGTTTCCGTCTTTCACTCGCTGACAATAATAAAACATGGTCCGTCTCCAGCTCCATTCTTTATGCCACATTCATATTTTACACAATAGAGCTCTTTAACCTTTGTTTCTGCAGTTTGTCTCTTTCCTGTTTGAACATGACAAAGCACAAAGTCGGCTCCATGCAGGAATTCTTTTCCCTCTTTGGTGTGGGCAAACTTTACCAAACGGTTTGACAGTGTTCAGGCTGCAGTTTGATTTATCAGCTAAACTAGCAGCAGCCCAGGCAACATGCAGGCACCTCTGATCCTGTGTAACACAAAGGTCTATCTCTGTAGGGATCCTTTCTGTCATGTTGTCACACACTTAGAAGAACAATCTGAGCCTGTCAGTGGAAACAACAAGAACCTTTAGTGGATGCAGAATAAGTTGCAGACATGACAGCCTGTTTCACTGCTGCAGGCTGAACACATCTACTGGAGTTCCAACACATTTAGTTAATGACCCTTTGATGGTCACACGGGCATCTTAACTATTTTAAATGTTTGAAGGTAAAACAGTCTGGAGTTAAAAACCGGTCACAACAAAACACACAAAAGGATCTGATGTATATTATAAGTCAACCCTGTGTGTTGTGTGTGTCCACTGTGGTGTTGCAGTACCATGGAGCTGGCCAGGACGTGTGTCGGGACTCCGTATTACCTCTCCCCGGAGATCTGTGAGAGTCGACCCTACAACAACAAGACGTGCGTACCGTCGTCACTCTGTGCATCCACAAACTAAACCACCATGAAGATCCATAATAAGTTCTTTCACCTCTTTTCCATTCTGTGATGAGCCGAAGGGGCTTGTAGTCGACATAACAGAAAGTACAGTTTCTCCTGTTAGTCACCAGGTGTAAACCTGAAATAATAATAAATGTGTTCAGGCTGAATTTGGAGCTCACGTTGAAGCTTCCTCACCAGGTTAACGACCACAAACATCAACATGAATCAACTAGTTGTAAAGTTGTAAGCAGCTTCAAGGACACTTTAAACATTTATTAAGAAGTGTCAAAAACATTTTGAGTTTTTTACAATCTGAAGTCCTCAGCAGCTTTCCAAAGCCTCAGTGTGACAGGCTGCACACTTCCTAACACTTCCTGTTTCCTGTATAAATGCTGGAGTTCATTTCTTGCACCCTAACCTTAAACAGCAGTGTCCTGTGTTTCGTTCACAGTCCACTCTCTGTATGTATGTACTGTTGTATGTTACTGTTACTGGAAGTGTTGGAGTTGTTTGTTTTCCTCTTCTGTCAGGCTCAGTTGGGTGGAGTCGTCTCCTCTGGTCAGTTCAGGGCGTCTCCTGTAAAATGTCAGCTGCAGAAACAAAGCAGATATTAATTTAAAACTGATGAACATTCTGATGTTTATTATTCTGTCTGTTACACCCATCTTTCACAAAAACAAGCTGCAATAAACCACAAACTCCTTTTCACAAACAGAGCGACAGCAGCAGAGACACAAGCAGGACAACAACAACAACATCACTGTGGAGTCAGCATATTAAAGATGATGCACACAGAGACAATATAAGATATGACTTTATGCCTTGTGTTTGTTTGTGTCTGCTGTATGCATTTTAATCTTCCGTGAGATTGCGTGGGATTAGCAAACACTAGGTTAGCAGCTAATGCTAGCACTAGCTATGTTAGCAAGGTGCATCCATAAACCACACCCACTTTGGTGCTAATTTGGATGCTAATTTGGCTAACAAACAAATGTGCTTCTTTTGGTACCAAACACTGAACAGGACTTTTTCAGGACGCTGAGGTAACAACCTGTCAATCACAGGTAGCCCCGCCCTAACCCCTCCCCTCTTCCTGGTCTGTGTGACTCTAAATGGAGCATCAGTGACTAAATGAACATCATGCTGTGTTGAAGAAGACTTGAGACTAGAGACTGAGACCATAAAGTCATTAGGAACATGTTTACTGAGGGAATACATCAGGAGAGGAGGAGGAGCATGTTCTCATAGACTTCTATAGGATCAGCGTAGAGACGCCCCCTGCTGGACATTAGGAAGAAAGCAGGTTTAAGACACTTTTATTTTCTTTAAACCAGGAGACTACGTCCCTTTCTTATATACAGTCTGAGCTATGAATGACCCTGACTCTGTGAGAGAGGAGCTTCTTCTGATTTTGAGGTTGTTATTGTTTTCTTCTGGTCACACTGCAGCACATTCAACAACACACACATACAGAGACACACAGACTCACTAACAGGAAAATCACACACATCTCGACCCAATAATCATCCCTTTGTTATCAACAGACTCCACATCATCGCTCTGTTCTCTTCCACGCTCTTGTTTTGAAACAACCAAGGTCAGAGGTACTTCCTCTTTCCCACACTCACACAGGCATGTTTGTTTTGCTATACTTGTGGGACCCTCATTGACATAATACATTCCCAAACACCAGATCCTACCCTAACCTAAATTAAAGTCTTAGCTTATCCCTAAAATCAAGTCCAAACTCTCTCTGAAAAAGAAGACGTCGTCATTCGCATGGTCTGGAACATCAGCAGGACCTCACAAAGATAGAAGAACACGAAACACACACACAAGCACATAGTTGGTTCTCAGCCAAAACAAGTGGATGCCAGAGCAGGCGTTTTACTGCACAACATAAAAACCTTTTAACCAGACCGCTCTGTCTGCAGCTGCGCTCTGATTGGAGTTTAACATGATGATTTTGTTTCTGGTGTTTTAACAACTTCAGCTCAGAGGAGCCGAGGATGATGTGAAGCACCGCCCCAGCATCCTGCCCCAACAAGAAATATGTAGAGTTACACAAGAGCTTCTGAATAAGCTGCATCACAGTGACTTCATAGAAAAACACTCCCCGAGTCTGTCGAAACGTCAACACGGAGCTGGGAAACAAAACCAGGGAGTTCTGGTTAATTAATGTCAGATTGCACTTAAAATACTAATGCGACGTGTGTGTGTGTGTGTGTGTGTGTGTGTGTGTGTGTGTGTGTGTGTGTGTGTGTGTGTGTGTGCTCTCTGCAGGGATATCTGGTCTCTGGGCTGCGTCCTGTATGAACTCTGCTCCCTGAGGCATCCAGTAAGCTGCACCACACCCAGCCGCTCATCAGCAGCTGCTTCACGCACACAGCTCATTCTGAGCTAATGCTAACAGCAATGCTAATTTAATCTACACAGAGCACTTATACGTGTGTCATTCCCACTCTCTCTTCCCCAGTTCCCTGACACTACCCACTGTCCTCTCTCTGTCAATAAAGGCATAAAAGTCCCAAAAAAATGAACTGAAAGTAAAAATAAAGAATAGCACCAGCCGTGTCGAGTTTAGTTGAGTAGAGCCGAGCCGTATCATGCAGTGGAAATAAAGCTTACCTGTGCTCACCTGCAGTTTGAGGGCAGCAGTCTGCGGCAGCTGGTCAGTAAGATCTGCAGGGGGCGCTTCAACCCAGTACCCAGCCGCTACTCCTACGAGCTGCGCCTGCTGGTCACCCAACTCTTCAAGGTGAGGCGCTCTGATAACAGTTCATCTACCTGTCTTTACAGTCTGTGGAAGTTATGCGTGTCGTTAACTGTGCGTAAACATCAGGTGACGTGTGTGAATCTGACGCACAGTGGACCTCAGTCAACATCAGTGTCTGTCAGACCTGAACTACCTGAGCATGCACCTTGAACCTTCCAGTCCATGAAACTGTCAACATATAAAATAATGAGCATTTAAACCAGCACAGGGAAGGTCTGCTCGACTTTTTGACTTGCGTTTGTGTCTGAAAGTCTTCCTTTAATCATGCTAACTCCTCTGAGCTCTAACAAAACAAGTATGTAGCAGAGGAAACATAAAAGTGAGACTCTGAGGAAAGTGTTTGAGCAGCTGTGGAGGATACTGGCCTGAGCTGCACAGGAGGAAGCTTCTATTGTCTCAGGCTGATCATCTGAGCTGCAGCACACACACTGCTGACGACCGTCACTGCAGGAAATACTCTCACATGTTTACAGGAACTCTCATCGAGAGCAGGACAGCTGACCTCGGTTATTGTTTAGGATTGTGTCAAGTTGTTAGAAATCGGCCGTTGTTGATGTGTATTCTTATCGTGTGTATAAAAACAATAAATCAAAGATCTTCTGCGTGTTTCAGGTGAACCCTCGGGATCGTCCCTCGGTCAGCTCCGTCCTCTGCCGTCCCTTCCTGGAAAAACACATCAGCAAACACCTGGACCCACAGGTGATCAGTCTGATCAGTTCACTGATCAGTTTATTAAGCATTTAGTTTGAATCAACAACAGAGCATTATATACATATATAGGTGTAACAGGAAATAACACCTATGCAGCAGCTTCAATAACTGTTAAGACACCACCTGTAACACTGAACAAACATTTAGGAACATAAAAACAACACATGAAATAAGATTCAGACTGAAGCTTACGAATGAGACGTTAAAAGATAAGAAGAAAGTATCCAGTGTGCAAAGTGGCTTTACTGTCTTCTTCTTCCACTGTCACTTGTGTAAATGTGTAGACGTTTTATTAAAGCAATACAACAAAAACAAAAACGAGTCCACCAAACCAAGACATACATATAAATACCAGTATCGTATAATTGCTATCATTCCAACATCTCTCTTCAGAATACATTTAATTAAGGACAAAACCAGAATACTATTTTAAGGGGCTGTTGTTCCCACAATGCATTGCACAAAGCAAATGGAAGTGCTGCCCACAGAAACTGTTGTAATTATAGTTTGAGGTGATGTAATAAAAATCTTCTATTATTAACAATCCTAACAGAAACCTTTTGTAGCTGCTTCAAGATTATACTTTGATGATTATTAAACTATGAATTTAAAGTCACTGAAATGTAAAAAAAAAAAAAACATCTGTTCGATGCTGACGATATGCTAATGTTTGCTTCTGTAATGAGGCTTCACAGAAACACAGTTGAAGAAGCGTGTGAGTGTTTGTGTGTGGTTTCCTGTGTGTGCAGGTGCTGCAGGAGGAGTTCAGCCACACGGTGCTGCATCGACACAAAGCAGCGGCGTCTGAGAGATCTAAAACAAGAGCGAACACAGCAGGTACTCACACAAACAACGTGTAACACAGAAAGCAACGACCCCCGCAGCAGAGGAAGACACGGAAACTTTACACGGCATCAGATCTGTGTTGAATGTGGATTCTGGCGCCACCCAGTGGTCATTCACTGACATTACGTTGTTGTTGCTGGCTCTGCTCCAGCTGTCGTCCTTCAACACTTCTGATAAACTTGAAGGAAACAGAACTTCTCCTGCTGAGCTCTGATTGGTCTGATTACAGCAGCGTCTCGTTTTGGCACACGTTGTGTTTTGGTAACATCAGAACACAAAGTCAGAGCCTGTCGGTCTTAAATCACAGAGGGAGTGTCTGTTTTTACTCGCCTGTCTGCCTCACAATGGTTCCCTCGTGTGTGTCTGTCATCTTTAATCTCTTCTCTGGCAGCTCGCATGTTTTTACATGTTTTAAATACCATTTATTCTCTAAACAAGAAACTAATACCAAAATGAGTTCATCAAACGTTTGACATTTTCAGCTGTTACGGACTGAAGAACAAGAGCAGGAAGAGCAGAGTAAACAGGGGAATCAGGACACTTCTGGCTGCATGTGCAAAATATTTATGCAGGAAAAACATTCAAAGTCTTGTTTTTATTCTCTGTATTCTCAGAGAGGATCCTGAAGTCCAGAGCAGCAGAGAGACCCGCTGTGAAGAGACTTCCTGCTAAAGCAGAGTGGAGGGTCCCGCTCAGAGCCTACAGCCCGGCCCACTGCAGAGTAAGAATAATAACAGTAGCAATCACATACACACACATGTAAACATAGCCTGCCATGTGCACCCTTTACACACACATGTTAACATAGCCTGCCATGTGCACCCTTTACACACACATGTTAACATAGCCTGCCATGTGCACCCTTTACACACACATGTAAACATAGCCTGCCATGTGCACCCTTTACACATACATGTAAACATAGCCTGCCATGTGCACCCTTTACACATACATGTTAACATAGCCTGCCATGTGCACCCTTTACACATACATGTAAACATAGCCTGCTGCCATGTGCACCCTTTACACATACATGTTAACATAGCCTGCCATGTGCACCCTTTACACATACATGTTAACATAGCCTGCTGCCATGTGCACCCTTTACACATACATGTAAACATAGCCTGCCATGTGCACCCTTTACACATACATGTAAACATAGCCTGCCATGTGCACCCTTTACACATACATGTAAACATAGCCTGCCATGTGCACCCTTTACACATACATGTAAACATAGCCTGCCATGTGCACCCTTTACACATACATGTAAACATAGCCTGCCATGTGCACCCTTTACACATACATGTTAACATAGCCTGCTGCCATGTGCACCCTTTACACATACATGTTAACATAGCCTGCTGCCATGTGCACCCTTTACACATACATGTTAACATAGCCTGCCATGTGCACCCTTTACACATACATGTAAACATAGCCTGCCATGTGCACCCTTTACACATACATGTAAACATAGCCTGCCATGTGCACCCTTTACACATACATGTTAACATAGCCTGCCATGTGCACCCTTTACACATACATGTAAACATAGCCTGCTGCCATGTGCACCCTTTACACATACATGTTAACATAGCCTGCTGCCATGTGCACCCTTTACACATACATGTAAACATAGCCTGCCATGTGCACCCTTTACACATACATGTAAACATAGCCTGCCATGTGCACCCTTTACACATACATGTAAACATAGCCTGCCATGTGCACCCATTACACATACATGTTAACATAGCCTGCCATGTGCACCCTTTACACATACATGTAAACATAGCCTGCCATGTGCACCCTTTACACATACATGTTAACATAGCCTGCCATGTGCACCCTTTACACATACATGTAAACATAGCCTGCCATGTGCACCCTTTACACATACATGTAAACATAGCCTGCCATGTGCACCCTTTACACATACATGTAAACATAGCCTGCCATGTGCACCCTTTACACATACATGTTAACATAGCCTGCCATGTGCACCCTTTACACATACATGTAAACATAGCCTGCCATGTGCACCCTTTACACATACATGTTAACATAGCCTGCCATGTGCACCCTTTACACATACATGTTAACATAGCCTGCCATGTGCACCCTTTACACATACATGTAAACATAGCCTGCCATGTGCACCCTTTACACATACATGTAAACATAGCCTGCCATGTGCACCCTTTACACATACATGTTAACATAGCCTGCCATGTGCACCCTTTACACATACATGTAAACATAGCCTGCCATGTGCACCCTTTACACATACATGTAAACATAGCCTGCCATGTGCACCCTTTACACATACATGTAAACATAGCCTGCCATGTGCACCCTTTACACATACATGTTAACATAGCCTGCCATGTGCACCCTTTACACATACATGTTAACATAGCCTGCTGCCATGTGCACCCTTTACACATACATGTAAACATAGCCTGCCATGTGCACCCTTTACACATACATGTAAACATAGCCTGCCATGTGCACCCTTTACACATACATGTTAACATAGCCTGCCATGTGCACCCTTTACACATACATGTAAACATAGCCTGCCATGTGCACCCTTTACACTGCATCAACGTGATGTAATTGCTAATTTAAGGGGTTTGAAAGCACAACATGTGTACAGTGTGCTGCAGAGACTGTTGAGGAGGAACACAATGAAACTATTCTGTACCTGCAAACACACTTATTATTATGATTATTATTATAATTATAATTATTATTATTATTATTATGTTTCCTTTTGCTTTTCTGTGTAACTCAAACTTCTTGTGTGAATGCTTACAGCCTTTTCATCAGAGAGCAGCACACGCAGCTGCAGACAGAGAGAACAGGTGAGTCACACCTATCCCTCAATTTATCAGTGACATTGTGACACCTCGTTGAGCAGAACTTTAACTTTTATAGATGCAGGTTCACTGAGCAGCAGCCGGTCAGTCATTACCATCACTACCACGCCCAGCTGGACGCCTTACAGAGGAGGAAGAGGGAAGAAGTCCTTCCTCCTCCTCCTCCTCCTCCTCCTCAGGACCGAGAGAGGGAGCGATGTGAAGACCCGTCTGTGGAGCCGTATCAGATGTGAGTGACCTCACATTCTGGGCTCAGACTACCTCTTTTATGTTATCGATTAAACTGTGATTAGACTTTAAATTGACAGAAAAAAGGTGATAACTTTACACTTTGCTTTATTTTTTTCTGTGTGAGTCTAAAACTCGATAAATATTCAGTTCACAAACAGAAAGATGAAAATCTGCACATTTAAAAAGCTGAAAGTAATTCATCGTTTATATTCTTGTTAAAATGACTAAAAATAATAAATAATAAATAATAAATAATCGTAATTGCAGCAGATTCATTTCCTTTGATTGCCTGATTATGTTTGATCTACATCCACTACAATACCTCCGTTATTTATTCTGTGCATTAAGTTGGATTTTCGCCTTCCTTTACCTGCAGATTAATTACCCATCATGCACCACCTGTACCTAACAGCCAGCAGCTAACAGCACCTCATGTTCACACTGATTTAAAGGAGTAGTTTTACAATATGTGAAATATGTCTTGTTGATGAGAGTTGGACGAGAAGTTTGCCTTCCATTCTCGTGTCTGTTTGTTTAGTAGAGAGCTACAGTCAATTAGCATAGCTTAGCATAAAGACTGGAAACAGGGAAACAGCCAGCTTTGCCAAAGGAAAAAAAAAAAAAGATTTTCAAGGGTGTTTTGGTGGATTTTGTAACTCGTGACAAAGCTAGGCTAGCTGCTCCATCCATTTCCAGTCTTTATGCTAAGCTAACTGTTTGCAAAAGTGAAAGGCAGTTTTCACAAAATGTTCCTTCAAGTAAATAATTCATGTTAGCTTGTTTATGCTTTATGTTTATGTTTATTATATGGAGCAGTAAGTTGCTGATTTGACATGTCTTAATGTCGTTTGGCCGGAACAAGAAACACTATATTATTAACAGCATTAAACCTTGTCTCCGTTTCTACCTGTCTGTCTGTGTCAGTGTGGCTGCAGCTCGTAACGAATACCTGCAGAGGAGACACGAGGCCAACCAGTACAAGCTGAGAGCAGAGAAACAGCTGGTACGCTCTGCAGAGAAGCTGTCTGATGATCACAGGATTCATCTGTCACATTTAAACATGTCAGACATGAAGACTAAACTGAGCAGCCTGGATTTAAAAAGGAAGACGACATATAAACACAGGACGGTCTGTGAGGTTGCTCTTGTGTAGCAGTGATGTTTTTAATGCGTGTTTGGCCACAGTAACATCGTGAGTCAGACCTGTTAACCTCAGAGAAGCCTCCGGAAACCACAACAGGAAGGAGTCACAATGAAACCTGTGTTATGGGCTGAGGGAGGAACTTCATGCACACAGGCTCAGCAAAACACACAGTCATTATGTGAAGAATTTAAAAACTCTGAGGCATTAAAATCAGAAATATAACAGAAGACTATGGGCTTCAGACTGCAGCTTTGACCTTTCCTCTCTGACTGTTAGGGTCTGCGTCCGTGTACAGCCGAGCGAAACAGGAAGCCGGGAGGTCAGGAGCAGGAAGTAGGACAACCTGAGCAACATGCACCTCAGGACAGGAGAAAGGACGGACAGCAGGTAGGACAGTCAGGAGACACAGCAGCTGTTACAGTGAAGGACCCGCACTGCAACACCTGAGCTGTAACTGCATGCTACATTTCAGAGTATGCCTGTATGTTTGTGCACAGGAGTACCTGCGTCAGCTGGATCTCATCAGACAGCAGTATCACCAGGACATGAGACAGATGAGGCTGAGAGCCGACGCAGAGGTACAAACACAAACTTCATTCCTCTGCAGGCAGTGATGATGAGGCCTGTCACATCCTGCAGCACTCTTCATCCCATCATCTGTTACATGTTGGTTTGTTTTGGTGCTTTGAAAGCTCTGGAAGGCAAATGTGAAAACAAAAACAGAAGAGTAAGCTTGTTTTAGAGTTTACAACAGGAGAAGTGTCAAAGCAATCCCCCTGAAACACGTGAATGTGATCTGCCTAAATCTCGAGGCAGTACAAGTCAAGGAGAAAGAAGAGCAGAAAGGAGAGCAGCTCATAATTCAGTCTGAAAGAAAGCACCGCACTTGGACCAGATTCAAACAGTCCAGTGTAGTTACAGGATAACAGTGATAATAATGTAATGTTAGATAACGCTGGCTTTGGATGGAAACCAGAATGTGTCGTCCACCATCAGCAGCTCTACTAGATTAATTTTCAGTGACAGGAGGAGTTTCTGAGCATCTTCACTCACATGCATTTAATGTGTCAGGCTCAGCCACCACACAAACACGGCACCTTTGTGGTGGACAAACCCAGAGACCCAGAACTGCCTGCAGAAAACAAAGAGCAACAGAGAGCCACACCTGCACAGGTACTTACTGATCTGTTAAGTTACGCTCTTTCTTGCCATTTTTATACATAACTTTAGAGTATATTGTGAACCGTAAAAATACTGCCTGCAGGACGTTGAAGCAGCTCTGAAGCAGATCAGAGACGAGAACAGAGAGCAGAGGAGAGCGCTGGAGAGGAAACACAGAGACAAGGTGAGATTACACCTGAACACTCGGAATGAATCACTTCTTCCTCCACATTCAAACCATTTAAGTTTTTAATGTAAGATAAAGAACAACTGCAACAATACTTCAAACAACATCTGAAGCGTGAGCGTGAACAGAGATGATCGTGTGCTCATGATTTAGACAAAGAAAACAGGATACGCTTAAGAAAAGCTTTTTTTGTTCGTTTAATTTCTGCAGAAGGGAATCATGTTTGAAATACGCTTAGATGACGAGGAGATGAAAGAGGAAGCAGAGAAGGAGACAGAGGAGAGAATAAAGGAAGAGGAGGAGGAGGGCGATGGACGACAGACAAAAGAAGAGGTACGTGCCAACTCTCTCTGTCTCTCCTTCACACCTCTTCGTCTTTCTGTGTCTCTTATTCTGTCCACATCTCCCCGAACAGGAAGTGGACCCTCTGAACCAGACACTGAGCTTCCAGCAGGGGGAGGAGTTGAAGCTCAGGGATTGGTCGGAGGGGGAGAGAAAGGGGTGGAGCCAGAGGACTCCTCAGACTCTGCTGGAGGCGCTCGCCAATATGGACGTGAACTCTGTCTACAACACTGCAGTCGATCTGGAACAAGGTGCATTACACCTGTAAAACAGCTGAGAGAAGACGACCCAAAATACATGTAGATGATGATGTACATTTAGAGGATTTGATCCCCTCTCTCTGTGTAATGAACTTCAGGTGAGGAGGCGGCAGGTCGCAGGCAGTGGGTGGACGGCCCCCCCAACACCCTGCTGATCGCTCTCGCTGAGGCTGAACTCACATCATCAACTCTGGACTCAGAGACTGCAGGTCAGACATCAGTGATGTCACAGTCAGGGTGTAATGAACGTGGACAAAATCAAAGCTGAAACACTGAAATGTCTCCACTCTCAGATTTAGAGCCAGAGAAGGACAGAGCAGAAGAGGAGGAGGAGAAGGAAAGGAGAGAGGAGAGGAAACAGGAAGAAGAAGAAGAGGACTCTGACGTGGAGATGGATGAAGAGCGTCTGGAGCCGAGGTCGGACGATGACGACACGTAAGTCAGCACTTTCCTCCCTTCATTACTTTTGAATTTATACAAAGAAAACAGCAGAATTAATGTCAGTGAGAGAAAAGAAACACTTATACAACTTGGACACACGTAAATGTTTCATAGGTCTGAAAACATCCTGCGCTCTGCACAGAATACAGAAGATACAGTGCTCTACATGAGATCGTTTTAACTTCCCGTTTGTCATCAGGAACTTTGAGGAGTCCGAGGACGAGCTGAGAGAAGCGGTGGCAGACTCCATGAAGAACCTGTTTGTGATGGAGGACAGCAGCTCGGACGAGGAGGAGAGGGCCGAGGTGGATGGTGGGAAGCAGGAGAGGGAGGATGGAGGAGCAGGAGGTGATGCAGACTCTCAGTCCGTTCAGTTGGAGGTTGAGGATTCAGGTGCAGACGTCGCTGCTGGACCAATGGAGGTTGTTTCCTCTGAGCCTGAAGAACGTGACGGTCGGTCTGAGCGTTCAGATAACAATGCAGCTTTAAACACGCAGCAGCAGACCGCCTGAGTGCAGAGACAGGAGCAGCCCTGCTCTCCTTATTTTACTTGAGCTCTTTAAAGGGATCCTGTCAGAGTTGGGATGAAAGATGTTGGAGCATGAAGAATCGATTTGTCCTCTACAGCCTTCATCTGTCTATAAATTAAAGGTCCTTTGAGAAGTTGTTTAAAGGACGGCATCATTCTACATTTCTCTGAAAGTTAAGTCCCCATTAAAGATCAATCTGCAGGTTTAGGATTCAGGCCGTGCTCAGACTGCTCGTCCAAATCGGTTTCAAACTGCTCACAAATATAGAGTTTTATGTTTTAAAGAGCCGAACAGAAAAGCACTTTCTAAAAGCAGCTGCTCACTGTGGTTTCAGTAGAGAAATATGCTGCTTTTGTTTCGGACCATTTGAAAAGGCAGATAAATCTGAGTATAGCTTTGACTTCCAGGTGTCTTTGGTACAGAAGGTTATTCTGATGTTTCCTGTGCTGTAACTGCTTCTGGCCACAGGGGGGCAGCACACAACACATAACTACAATGAAGTGTTTTATTGTCGTTTTTATTGCAGATTTGTTTATGAATAACTTCAGTTTCTCTCTACAGACTTCAATAGGAACAGTGCCTCTTTCAAGATAAAGCTTCTTTAATATTTTACACACTAACATATCTCCATGCCTGGACCTCATCACAAACAGGAATGCAGGAAGTGAAACAACATTTACATGTTAGAGATTTGGCCGTCACCTCAAACCAAAGTGCTTCTTTACGTTCACACAAAACATCCAAAGTCTTCATGTAAGTAAATTCAGGGATCAGTCAGAGACAGTGAGGTCAGAACAAAGCTATCATCACATCACGTCAGTATTATCACTAACAGAATAAGAAGCTGTGCCGCTTTGGGAATGAAATCTGCTCTCCGTCTGATTAAACAGCTTAAAGGAAGGTTTGGGGAAATGTGCTTCTTTGTTTTCTTTCCCACAGTCAGCATGTTTTAGCCTAGCTTAGCATAAAGACTGGAAGCAGAGGGAAACTGCTAGCATAGCATAAAAAAGAAGCAATACTTCACAGCAGACTCTCATGTATTTGAACACATGTAGGAAATGTGAACGTTTGAGTTGAATGACTCATTAAGTGTGTTGACATTAACCTCTCGTCTGTGTGTTATCACTTTGTGCACACACCTGAATGGAAAACCTGGAAATGTGGAAACACCTTTACATTGTCTGAGGAACAAAAGGTGACACTTGAAACCCACTTGTATGTGACTTAAAGGTCACTCAATGACGATTTAAATCATCACACAGTGACGTTCTGCATCAGTAATACATGTTGTCCATCTAATGTGTGTAGGTGTATCTGAATCTGTTTCATAAATCCTCTGTTGTGTGAATATTCACACACAAGTATTGGATCGAAACAAGCATCCATTCACATTTTCTGACTGTTTTTTTGGAGTCCAGTTACAGTCTGTGCTACATGAGGACTGAGTGATACCTCGAAACAAACCCAGCTGAGCCTCTGATGGAGTCAGAATTAGCCATTTAGCTAGCTAACAAGATAAAACTTACAATGAGACATCTTTGGATGTTTTTTTAGTGGTTACCTTTTAACCTCAACAAATCCTGGACCACATATGAAAAGATAAGCAGTTAATGATAAAACTGTCACCTGCAGAGAAAACAAACCAGAGACTTAAAAACTCTGAGGCATTAAAATCAGAAATATAACAGAAGACTATGGGCTTCAGACTGCAGCTTTGACCTTTGACCTTTCCTCTCTGACTGTTAGGGTCTGCGTCCGTGTACAGCCGAGCGAAACAGGAAGCCGGGAGGTCAGGAGCAGGAAGTAGGACAACCTGAGCAACATGCACCTCAGGACAGGAGACAGGACGGACAGCAGGTAGGACAGTCAGGAGACACAGCAGCACTGAAGTCTTTCCACCTGTCAGTGTAACTTCTCTGTGGAAAAACTGGGAGTGAACAAGTTTCCTGAACTTGAAGCTGTTAACAAACATCTCGTCAACACTGAGTCTAATGGTGAAAACAATGTGGTTTTTATACTCGCTGAACCTTCTTAAAACGAATCGCAGCATTAGCAGTTTGCTTTGTCAGCAGAAACTCAACATGGTAAGATGCTTAAAGCCGATCAGCCCTGCTCAGGTTTCTGTGTCTGCAGACTTTCAGCTGGAGGTCTGAAACCTGTGAGAGGAAACATCGAATCAGAGACCTGCTGAGAGCTCCATGTTTCTATCTGTCGTCGCTCTCCTGTCATTAAAGTGAAACACCTGAAGACTGACACGGACGTGAGTTTGACACATGCAAAGTCACTGGAAAAGTCCTGCTTATTTTGTTTTGATTATTTATCGCAGGAGGACAGCTTCAGCCCGGCTTCAGCCCGGCTTCAGCCCAGGTGTCCACCAGGAATCTGTCTTCTTCTCTTTCTTTAAATGAGGACTGAAGCACTGTCACATTTTAGTAACAGCGCTGGAAGCTTGTTCTAATCGTCGATCTGACCCTCGCTGCTCCACCCGATACATCTGCGCAGCTCTAATAATAAAATAAACAGGATAAATAAAGTCGTGGTTCCTGGTGGACTCCTCGTCTGCTCGCTCTCATCGCTCCAGTTTACTCATAAGCGACTCCGTGGCAGAGAGGAAACAGGCATCAAACTCCTGGTCAGAGAATCGCTCCACGGAGCGCCGGGCGTTACGTCGGATCTCCAGTCTGGCTGATGGAGACAGAGCCAGTATGGTTTCCATGGCAGCGGCGTAGCTGTCCTCGCTGTCGGCAAGGAAGCCGGTCTGCCCGCCCTCGAACGGCACCACGATGTCCATCTTCGGACCGCCAGACTTATGAGCGAGGACGATGGTGCCTGCAGCCATACACTCCACCACACCTGCAGACACAGAGGAGACGAGCTGATGCAGAGACGTTCAGGATCCACATGTAAACATGTCAAAGCCACTCCCCTGGACAGAAACAAATGATTGGACGGGGCTTTTTCAGGCCTGCAATCCACAGAGAGCAGACCTGTGTGTTTCTCAGAGTGTGAACAGAGTTTAACAAATCTAAAAATAAGTGTTTTCAAAATGTATTGCCTACCATACTTTGAATTCAAATACCCGAGTCATGTCTGTATGTCGGTGTTTTATGTACAGGGTTAGTGTTTGAATTGTGTGCGTGAGTGTGTGTGTGCGTGTGTGTGTGTGTGTGTGTGTGTGTGTGTGTGTGTGTGTGTGTGTGTGTGTGTGTGTGTGTGTGTGTGTGTGTGTGTGTGTGTGTGTGTGTGTGTTGTCTCACCGATGCCAAAGTGTTCGTTCCACATGGTGTGCAGGCCGATGGTGGCGTCCACCAGCTCCCTCTTCAGCTCCTCAAAGGGAACGTTGAGTTTGAAGTCGACGCGGTCGGACACGCCCAGCTCCTCACAGAGCCCCCGCAGCATCAGCACCCGCTCCTCATCCTCCTGGTTCCTGCATCCACCAATCAGCACCAGCCGCAGAGACTCCCTCCCTCCAGGCCCCTCCCCCTTCTTGTCCAGCAGTTTATTAAAGGCCCGAATCTGCAGCCGGTGATCTTTCTCCGGCCGGAACTGACCCACCGACACGATGGAGTGGCACTTCCTGTCCCCTCCTCCTCCTCCTCCTCCTCCTCCTCCTCCCTCCTCTCCCAGCTCCTGTCCCAGCTCCTCCCAGCCCTCCTCCCCCTCATCCTCTTCCTCCTCCTCCAGCGGGACATCCAGGAATGCCCTCACGTCACAGGGCGGGTACACGATGCTGGTGTGGTTCGGGGAGCGCCACAGGGCCAGGATGTGTCCAAGGGTCCATGTGGAGTTCACCATGATGACATCACTACAGGAGCCGGCGAGGCCGTACAGCAGGGCGAAGCAGCAGTAATACACCACCTTCATCGCGCTCAGCACCGGGTTTCTGGAGATGAAGTCTGCGTTGTTGAATCTGGAATCAAAGGAAGACAAAGACAGAAGGTTGGTGAGGTTTTTACATGAAACTGGATACATGTGAATACTTTCTGTCTCAGTTTTAGACATCCACGTAAACTACTCACAGGGATAGCTAAACATCTAAAGCATGTGATGGTGGGTGTTACCTGGGGTTCCTCTCTCTGACCACAGACAGCATTTCGGTGCTGACGGTGGGATAGTGAACATAGCTCGCCACCTTACAGCCTCCCAGGTAGCGGAAGATGGGCAGACTGAAGGCGTAACCCATCGAGTCCACGTACAGGTCAGGAACGAAGGCCGTCAGAGCCTCCCAGCCTGAAACACACACTCACAAATCTTAAACACAACTCCACAACAAGCACTTATTTAAAGGCACGATCCTGTGAATCCATGTGAACACAAGACCTGATGAGTTCTCACCGAGGAACATGGATCCGGCGCTCTGGCCCAGCAGGGTGAAGTGAGGGTAAGAGCCCGCCTCCACCAGCGAGCGGTGACGCAGGAAGATGAAGGTGACTGGTCGAGGCAGCGTGATGTTGAAGCGCTGTCGGGCTCCCTCCAGAATCTGCTCTCCTGTCACTCCCTGGTCGCCTGTGTACACCACAAAGGAGATGCCGGGGTATCTGGGAGGAGGAGGAGGGAACATGTGACATTAGTTTCATCAGTCTCCTTTCTTACTTTAGACAACTCACAGCTGAAAATGACACAGCATAAAGCTGTTCCCCAGTTGCAAGAGGACTGGTTTAAGAGTGTCATGTGAAACAGAATCACAGATAAATGCAGACACACCGTACCGCCAAAAGTTCATCTGACAGTCACATGTCATATGAGATAGAGCTGAAACTAAGAGTACATTTATTCAAGAGTTGAGCTACAGAAAGTTAATTGATTACCTAACACTGACTGGTCTCAGCTTCTGAATCATGAGGATTTTACACTGATGTTTCCTTACTTACTACTCCTTACTGTTACAAGTGGTTAGACAGACAGACAGACAGACAGGTGAGTCCCCCGTACCGGTGCATGAGGGCCCTGAGGGAGCACCAGAGGACCCGCTCACCGCCTCCTCCTGCGTTGCAGTACGGGTGGAAGAAAGCCACCGCGGGGCCTCCGTCCTGAGCCCGGCGGGCCTTTCGGCGGCCCTGCAGCCACATGCGGACCCCCATCAGGAGCAGCAGCAGGACGAGGGTCAGGACCAGGCTGAGGTAGACACATGGCACCACCAGAGACCACAACAACCTAGGAAGGGGGAGGAAGAGGACTGTGAACTGACTGAGGAGAGATGTGACACCCCCGGGACTGATAACAAGCTAACTTTAGAGAACTGTTAGAGAACGACCGTTAATCTGTAGCTACAATTAAACCCCGAGATTAGCTCAGCCGCTAGCAAAGCTAAAGCTAGCTGTCAGATGCCCGCTAGTTCTGAGGATCATTTCCTTGTGTCTCTCCGGTTTTTTAACATTTTATCAGAAGTTATTTAAAGAGAGAAATAGTAAGAGGGAAACGTACCTCATTAAGTCGCAGAAACACAGGGAGAAGTGATGGTGATGGTGGTGATGGTCGTGTTCTGCCATTTTGACAACACAACACTTGACGTTACACTACCGGAAGTTGTTGTCAACTCACTGAGCTGCTTCTCTCTGATTGGCTCAGTGTTTGTTTACCTACACGTCATCGACACGTGACTTTTATTTATTTATTACAACAAATATTACAATACAACTGCTGGGTAAATACACGCATATAGGAAAAGAAATACCATAAATATAATTTTCATAATTAAAAATAGTTTCTTACGTGTCACCTTTTTATTGTTTTATGTGTGAAAACAATGAGAACAGTTAAAGAAAACTCACTTAATACTTAATTATACTTACTCAATGATTGATAATAAGAATACATGAAAGTGTGCACATACACATGAATGAATACATGTTCATCTAGTCATTCAGATTCTGTTTAAACTCAATTTATATGATTTGGTTTGAGAAAAAAAACAATAAACAGGTCATTTTATAATCCATATAAACACAACTCAATTCAATGTAAAACATTATCCGATATAAGCCCATCCTACACTTTTATCTACCTGATTGTTTTGCCTTTGAGGACGTGTGAAGAAATATAGAGACAAAATGAAAAATAAATGTGTTATACTAAACAAACAGCTCCTTATGCACATTGTGCCTGTGTTCGTCTGCTAATACAGAAGCTCCACAGACAGCAGGAGCGTGAATATATCTGAGCTCTTACAGGGTCAACCTTTACAGACTGTTTACCTGTTTGCCATTTTCAGGCACCAACATTTAACAACACCCTATACTACAAAAACAGTTGCTCCTCCCCTGGACGTTGGTTGTGTGCTGAGTCTCTGATGGTGTTGACCTCTGACCCTGCTGAAGGAGCCTCCAAGCGGCCAGACTTGCTCGATGATGTCAGATATAAAAGAAACACAAAGCTTCTTTGACCTTCTGCACTTTTTATTAAAGTTAACGTCACAACACAAATTGTTTCTGTGGATGAACTGTTTAGCCGCCTCCTCTGAAACTACAAAGCTCCAGAACAGCAGAAGTCGTCCCTGCAGACCTCAGTGTGTCGGTTGGTGTCAGACCGGTGGTGACTGGGAGCCGTGCAGGGCACCAGCTCTGAGAAAAGACACTGAGGCAGACAGCTGGTGGTGGGACGAGGAACCGGGTGTCTGCCAATATACAATTTGAAGGTATTCTTAAAGGGACATTTTGTTATTCTTCTGTTTTAGACGTAACAATATTGAGTTTATTAATGAATAAAATATCTGAACGATAACGCGTTTAATGACATTTATTTAGAGTTTATATCCAGCTTGATAACTTCATGATATGATACGAAATAAGTGACATCTTTCTGGATATTGTGTTCAGGTGTTACTAGTGGCTGCTAGGTTAAACGTTGTACTTGCTAAGATGATGATGACTGTGACACTGTTACAAGCTGTCACACTCAGATCACTACGGATGGTAGATCTGATTTTACTCAATGAAGCTTTTTTAATGCGCGTTGCCGAGCGTTAACAGTGTTTACCATGTTGTCACTAAGGGGTTGATCGGTCATCAGGACAGCTGTCAGATGATTTCTAGATATTGCTATTCTAAAGAAGCAGTTTACAGTAGCTGGGTGCCATGTGGTTGGTGCAGAGTGAGTGCACCTGTGTTAGGTTTACAGAATCATGGTTATGTTAAAAGAAACAAACGTGAATTTGAAAGGAAAAAGGACACACACAGCAGACTCCTGACATTTAGTTGAGTAACGCCCTACATCCTACTTACTCAAACTGTAAACACACCACCTGACAGACAGGTGTCATAATGACTCCAGCCACTGGAGGGAGCTGTCATGAACTTTATCCAAACATGTTTTGGGGTATTTGTTGAGCTGTGGGTTTTCTAAGGAGGAAAGTCTGTTTCTAGATAAAAAGCAGAGTCAGTGGTTGTTCAGTGATTGTTTAGATTTAGGCGTTTATGTAGTTGCTGTTTTTTAATCTTATTCTACTGAAGTTGACTGACAGCAGGAGTGCTACTGATAAATAGCTTTTTACTTCTTTGTATTCTACTTCTGTGTTTATTGTTCTCCACCTAAAGTCAACCTAAGTCAACTTCCTAGTTTGTGTGAACCTACTTGGCAATAAACTTGATTCTGATTCTGATTTTTACAGATGATGTTAGTTTAAATGAATAGTGAAGCAGGACAGCAGATGGACATGTCAGACATGTTCTTCATGACGTTGGACAATGACAGCAGAGTGTGCCTTCATGAGTCTGACCTGCCTGAAGGAGATCCAGCAGGAGGTTCTTTGGTTGGATGTGTGGAGGTTGACAGCGGTAGAGGGGGTAAGGGTGAGGTAGAAGGAGGTAATAGTGCTGACGGGACTTTAAAGCTTCACTTATTGACTGATGATGGAAACATTAGTCATCTGCTGTTATCGGACGATATGTTTTCTACGGCCTGTTTCACATCCTGTAGCTTCATTGGAAGGTTTCGGATGTGCAAACAGTTCATTTTAATTAGCACTTTTTCTGTTATTTTCAATATACAAATAAATCCCTTCTGAAAGTGTAGAATAAGCACAATATTTATAAAAGTAAAGGAGACAAAGCAAACGACCAATTAAATATGTACACGTGATGACATCTGTGATTCTGTATTACACAGGCAGAATAAAGATATGTGATATATTTTTACAGAAGTGTAACTTCCTGACAGGAGGAGAGAAACCTGTGTAATATGTGCGCAGGCAGTTCAATTTGTATTTATGCTTTCAATAAACTCAATAACATTCAAAGATCTATGATTGCTTCTGTTGTCCTACAGAGGTTTGTGTTCTGTATTCAACAGCAGTTATTTATTAGTCTACATTTATCAGTACTGTACATTTAACACTACTATTGAACTTTTCATGACATCAAATTAACTTTATGAACATAGTTACTCTGTTGGTTTCAATTATTAATATAAATAAACTAATGATGTGTATTTTTAAGTAGTTAAGTTACCTCCACAACAACAGCTTCAACATGTTTATAGATCATAAATCAATAATTAGGATCCAAAAATAAATCAGATATTATTCTAAAAACAGCCATTTTGCATATTCACTCTTAATATTAATATTTGCAATATGGAGTTATGACTCATAATTCTACTTTACTTATACTCACAATATTTATATAGCGACTAGCTAAGATAGTTAGCGCTCATTTGAATGAATTTTTTTTAATTTATTCTTATTATTTTATTTTTCATTAATCTGTGTACGGCTGATGACAGTCAATTAAAAATCACCTAGATTAATTCAAAGACGTAAATAATATAATATCTTACTGCGGAGAATCGCTCTATTCGGTTTCCGGTTTAACAAACTCCTTAGTAACGGTCATAGCAACCGTCAACTCTCAAAGTCGGTGCCGAAACTCTACACCTGCTCCTGATTGGCTCAGGTGCATCAACTAGCTAACTTGCTACAGTTAGCCAGCTGCGGTGCACCAGAACCTGAAAAACAACGAAGAAGAAATACCGGATATTTACCGGGAAAATGCAAAAGGACAGTGAAGCAGGTGTTCTGCCAGTAATATGAGGAGTGTGTGGATCTATTCGGCATCGAAACAACACCTGCAGACCGGAAGTTAACACTGCTAACCAGGTAAGATCTAGTTTCACAGATTCTGTCCCATGTAACTTGAAGTTAATGCATCCACCTGGTGTCAGGTCCTTCTTTAGTTAAGGCCCCAACAACCCGTCTGTCTTCATCAGTGTCTTAATAAGTACCTGTCTGCTTACTTTTTTTTTTAAACTTACCTGTCTCCCCTATAAACTACCTGTCCATGTACCTGTATGTCCTATACCTGTCTGTTATTTCAGTGACCTGCTTTCATCCAAACTTTCTATCTTTAGTTTAAAATGGCATTTAATCTAGCTGTCTGTCTCTCTAACAATCTCTCTGTGCCTCTGCCTGTCTGTCTGCCCCAATAAGCCTGTCTTTCCTTCAAATACCTGTCTGCAACTTTTTTAGTTTTCTGTCTCATTACTTCCTCTCTATCTTTAGCTTTAATTGATATTTCTTTTAAAGTTTCCTATCTCTCTTAACACCTGTCTGTGAGTCTACCTGTCTGTCTTTCTGTCTACCTCTCTATCTCTGTATCTACCTGTCTCCTTCTGTCTCTGCCTTTGATTAGCATTTCAAACTACCTTCCTGTCTCCCTGAACACCTGTCTCTCTCTCTGACTGTCTTGATTTACAGGAGCAGCTTCCTCACTGACGACTTTATTGAACTAAAAGTATCAACAGAGTCGATAAATACACACTTCCTCTAAATAATGACACGCACTCTTTAAAGCAGAGGGATGAAGTCAACATGTTTTCTGCTGAAGCTGTGTTCTGGTTGTGTGAGCACTTTAAATAAGGCCCTCAGCCTGGTGACACATACAGACCCCCTACAGCCCGGCCCCCCTCTCTGAGAGCCTGACACTCATCTCTGAACCCCTCGGAGCCTGCGGGGGGTCACCTTGCCTTACATTCGGCGTGCATTGCCATATAAAGACAAAACGCCTTCATTCCTGTTTCTGAAGTGTTACGTGTCACTTCCTTCCTCGTACATTTGAATAGATGATTTGTCGCCCTGCTGTCGGTGTCGACTCAGAGCGCTGCCTGTCAGTCAGCAGAGAGCAGACCAGCAGCCAGACCGCCCCACGCAGGACCCCTCCACGCCCAGAGACCCCCAGCATCCTGACTCACCTCTCAGGTAAACACAGAAGAGAGCAGGTCAGTCCAATCCACACAAGTGTCCCTGAAGGCAGCACAGTGGGACCGGAGACACCTGAGGGGACTTTGTTGTTACCAGTGTGTTTTTGTGAAAGATTGATGCAAAAAAAGAAAAGAGAAGACGACAGAAGACGACAGAGAGTTAACGTGTTTGTGTCTCATGTTTGTGCAGAATGTTTGCACTTGTTCCTGGCAGAGACTCTCACCTGTCTCCTCTGCACGCCAGGTTTTGCTTGGCAAACTTTCCTACTTTGTGCAAGGACACAAAACCAGAACTTTAAACTTTCATTTAAAAATGTAACTTTGAGCAAGTTTGACAGAAATGATTGAAAACTGTAAGAGAAGAGCGCTGTGCTGCGGAGTGAGGCCTACAGGCAGAAGAAGAAGTTAAACCTCTGCAGCGAGCTGAAGAGGAAGTTTGCGGTTAGCTTCGCTTCAACTGCAAAAAAAACCCTATTCCCCAAAGGCAGGGAGAGCAAACAGAAACTGAACTTTCCTCCGCCTGCTGGTTTTTTAAACAATGACCGTTTGTTTTGGATAAAGTTGTGAGTGATTCTGATTAAGTTAAACACTTAAATATTCTGACAGACCGAGAGCACGCTGCTCAGAGAGACAGTCCTGCTCACGACGTCAGATCCTCGTGAAGAAACTTCAGATCAGTTTCAGATTTAGAAATATGCAAGTTCAGTGGTGAAAGGTACTTTTACTCAAGTACTGCACTTTGTACAAGTCTGAGGTACTTTCTGCCTCCAGCCCGCGGACGTGGCACAGAACATTTTGTACTTTTAGCTGACAGAATTTGTCTGACTGACTTGACTTGACTGACACAGAACTTTATGAATCGCCGAGGGGATGTTGGGATGTAGTTGCAGCTTATTAAACATTACAATGAAGACACAAACAAAGACACAATATACAAAACGAACAAACTAAAGCAGCAGGGTGCAGACAGCGTCTCAAAGTGACTGTGGAAAGAATAAAGTGGAATAAATATAACATCAAGACCAGTATGGATGCAGGACTGTCTGTGCAACACTATAGAGATATAGAGAAGTTGTAAATGGTGGCGTTGCAGAGGAGTGGAGTCAGATGACTTGGACTAGAGTCATCCATCTGGTGACATCATATTTATCCCTGTTATAGTCATTTTATTTTGAGGCACTTAAACGTAAGACAAAGTGTTTCACAGCACACGCAGCGATTCATGAAGACAAGACAATAAAACAAACAAATCATAAAACCTGGGACTGACTCGATTTCCTCCACAAACAAAGATTAAACAGTTTCAGCACAGATACACTTTCAGTCAAACCAGCAGCAGCCAATCAGGGTGCAGGAGGGAACAGGTGCATTGTGGGAGAAATGTAGCATGACAGAATTTGTGTTCTTCTGGTTGTGACAGTTTGGGAACATCCCAGGTCTCTGAAACTGTTTCCACGCTTCCCTCACTCGCATCTTTTCCTTGCGTCAGCAGAGATGTACGGAGAGACGAGAGGAAACGAGGAGAGGAGAGAGGAAGCAAGGAAACATCATCTTAGAGACTTGGGATGTAACCCTAGTTGTCTTTCTTGTTTCAGTGATTGATCATCAGATTCTTTAGCATTGTTTCCGGTCTGTTCTTCTCTGTCTGAATGCAGGAGTCATTATTCCAGACTTTCTGTGTATTTGTCGTGCAAAGCTCTGCAGCTTAACGGTCGTTGTGTTACCAGAGCTGATGAGACATGATTAGTTTTATTTCTGCAGACTGAACAGAGCTGCTGTGTTTCACATTCAGACGTGCAGAGCTGCAGAGACTCCGAGGTGACGGACATCTCTTAAACATCTTAAAGAGGCCTCAATTATCTCGACATGCAGAGACTAAACCGTCTCCCTCACTTTACTTTGAGCTTAGTCAGTTTAAGGAGCGTAACACACGACGACGACCTTTAACAGAAGAAGTTTAATTTAGACTGAAGCTACATGATATCCTCCACAAACACAGAGATAAGACAAATGATCGTTTTGACCTTTTAAAGTGACCTCTGAGTTAAAAAACAAACAGCAAACGGTCGCCCGTCCTCTCAGCCTCGTCAACCTGCTGCAGGAATTCACACCTTTCTGCTTTAACAAGTGCTGTTGCAAAGTTGCATCATAAAGGAGTAGGAGGCAGATTTAAGTGTGCAGCTTAGCTCACCTCTGCATGTCTGCTCCTAATATTCAATTGAACTCACATCTAAAGCTGCAGCAAGTTGTCCAATAATCAGTCAGCAACTGGACAGAAGAATAAAGTATGAATTGGAACATTCTCCTGTGAGTGTGAATGATGTGTTTGAGGTCGTTCAGAAGCTTCTGTTCCACTGTCAGAGTCAGGCTCGCTGCAGATCTCATTATTCTTTAATGCTTCCTCAAAACACGTGAGCCGTCTGCAGGGTGTCAGTCAGGCTGATGGCTGTGATGCTGAGTTGTTTCAGGCCTGCTGGTCAGTTAGCTGCAGTCCAACATAGAGGCAGTAGTAAAGTCCTGCTTAACGTTAAGATTGTTGGAGTCAGAAGATCAGATGGAACTTTATTAAAGCTGCAGGAAGTTCTGTGTCAGATTTCTCCAACATGACAGAACAAACATAAAACATCAGCATCAAATATGAGTCTAAAACATGACGTGTATAAGGTCTGAGTGCAGATAAACAGTGTTTAATAGAATGACAATAGAAATATGATAAGTGTAAAAGGAGTGATTGATCTGCCCTCCCTCCTGACACACATCAGTCAATGTTCAGTTTAATCACGTCTGCTGCAGGTCTGTTCATATGTGCTATATTTGAGTGTGTCACATGGTGCATCATCATCATCATCATCATCATCATCATCAGAGGAATGAAATGTGTTAATTGAGGCAGACACAGGTGAGACTGACTTCAGACCTGATTTCGAGGCGACCTTTAAAGTGTGAAGTCAGTTTGTGGTTTAAGCTTCTTTTTGTTCTTTCCTAACGTCCTCCTCAGAGGTGTGTGTGTGTGTGTGTGTGTGTGTGTGTGTGTGTGTGTGTGTGTGTGTGTGTGTGTGTGTGTGTGTGTGTGTGTGTGTGTGTGTGTGTGTGTGTGTGTGTGTGTGTGTGTGTGTGTGTGTGTGTGTGCCTGTTAACACCAAAAAAGGATCTAAAAATCTACACACACACACACACACTCACACACTGGGTGAATCATCAGACTGAAATAAAGTGTGTCATGTGACCACGCTTCTTCTCAGAATGACTTCACTCGTCCTCCTTCACTCGATTTTTCCGTTCTGTGGACATTTGAACATTTGTGTCGAAGAAATCAGTTAAACAAACATACATGTTGAATGTCTACAGTCAGTTAGCCTAGCTTAGCAAAAGCTGCTACCTGTTAGCACCTCTTAAACTTAATAATCAACACTTTAAATGTGGTTTGTTTAATCTTTAATCCTGTCTTTGTGCTAAGCTAAGCTAATTAGCAGCTGACGACTGCATGATGTTCAACAGACAGGCACACGAGTGGAATCAGTGTTTTCATGTAGGAGTTTAAAAGAGGCGAACATGTTACACCTTTTCCACCTAACTGTTGGTGGTAGAGTTGCATTGTGGGTATTTTTGGAGTTTAACTATGAAGGTGAATAAAAAAACAGCTCTGATTTTGCTTGTTTAAAAACTGTCCATCATGACTCAGAGAGATTAAAGCAGCCGTCAGAGAGTCGATCACCAGGTGATCAGATCTTATTACACGTATTACAGACACACAAAGAAGCAGCGCTCTGTCAGACAGGAAGTGCAGCAGAAGCAGGAAGTTGGAGGTTGGCAGAAGTGAGAACTGAGCGTTTGCATCACAGGACAAAATCAGAAGTTACCATCTCTCAAGTTCCTCTTCTGCCCCGCTGAACACGGCTGCTCCGACACGACGGTTCTCACTTTGACTTAAAGACTTTCTGTTGTTCTTCTGTGACAGATTCAGGGTCCCAACATGGCCGCCGCCACGCCGATCTCCCCGGAGGAGCTGGAGGACCTCAGAGAAGCTTTCGCCAAGATCGGTGAGAGAACCCACAGTTCTGAGGCTTCCTCTTGAGTTTCATTCAGGAAGTACCACCAAGTAAACGGGTGCCGGAGCCATTTTCTATTTTTAGTCCGTGTAAAAGATCCAGAATGCACCTGTGCTGATTTTCTGCTTGGTACATCAAAGCGCGTTCATGCTCCCGGTCACGGATTAACCAGAATTCAGAGTATATTCAGTGTAAAGCTGCAGAGCTCTCTTGTAGAAGAATGGTATTTATGTTTTGGTCTCTGTTTCCTGTGTTTGACCTCTGACCTCTGACCCCTCCCTCCTCCAGATGTGGACAATAACGGGTTCATCAGCAAGGACGAGCTCACAGAGCTCTTCAAAGCTGCTAACCTGGCTCTGCCCGGCTACAGGATCCGAGAGATCGTCCAGGAGCTGACCAAGAGCAGCGGCCAGCTCACCTTTGAGGAGTTCACTCAGGTGAGTTCACAGGTCAAAGGTCACATGCACAAATACACAGGGCAAACACAACATACAGTGTTTATCTTTTATGTACCTCAAAAATGTTGACGGGGAACCAGAGGAATTCCATCCGCCCTGCTTTAGGTCGGACCAATCACAACCATTTATCTAATTAGGGGCGGAGTTAAGCGCAGTGGAAACATTTTAGTGAACATCCAACATGGCCGCTGCTGTGGAGTGTTCTGGATCAGCTGTTATATCAGTAGTTAGCACACTGGACTCAAGTTTACGTGACTTTAGAAGCCGTATCAGTTGGATTTTGTAACAAGCTAACTAGCCTAGCAGCCTACCTCTGCTTCACACATTCCTTCCTCTGATTGGTTGTTGCGTCAGAGGCAGTTTGGTTTGCAAAAGTCATAAATGCCCCTGGGACATTAAAAAAAGGACCGAAAGGTTTCAGACTCATTTGAATTGATTGCATTTATGAAAATCAAAGTTGTACTAATGTTTCACTGCAGACATCAAAATGAGATTCAGGAAGATACCAAACTCCGGGGTAGTTTTCCCTGTTTCTTTTATCATCAGGAATATTAAACTGTCACCTGTGACTTCTTATCACCTGTAAACACTCTGCTCTGCTGTGGAGGTGACATTATTTTATCGAGTTCCTTCTCTTCACGGTTTCCATGTGTCATTTTTTATTAACACTATACGTTTTAAACCTGTTCTCAAAGTCAGACTTGAGCCTCCTTCCTTTTCTGATCGGTCTTCTGCATGAGTAGATGATATTGTTTCCCGTGTGTCCTCCTGCAGATCGCCCACGGGCTGAAGAGCACCGAGGTGGCCAAGACGTTCAGGAAGGCGATCAACAAGAAGGAGGGAATCTGTAACGTGGCTGGAACATCGGAGCAGTCCGGCACCCAGCACTCTTACTCAGGTCTGTGACCATCACACACATCATACTGATCACGGTCCTATCACGTCAGACCTTATTAAACACAGGCAGGTTCATATCTGTGACTTAGCCCTGAAAGCCGAGTGACAGTCGGAGTTTATTTCAAGACGCTCGGCTGCTGCTGTGGTCTGACGCTGTTTTTCTTCCTCCTGCAGAGGAGGAGAAGGTGGCCTTTGTGAACTGGATCAATAAAGCTCTGGAGAAAGATCCGGACTGTCAACATGTTCTGCCGATGGATCCGAGCAGCAACGACCTGTTCACCGCCATGGGAGACGGGATCGTTCTCTGGTGCGGTCTGATTTAAGACTCATCTGTCTGACTGGTGTAACATTTAGAGAAGACTCACTGTTATGAGATATTGATGAGAAGATTGACACCTCTCGAGAGTCTGCACGCCAAATATGATGCTACAGAGGGCAACAGGTTAGCTTAGCTTGGCATAAAGCCTGGAAACAAGGGGAAGCTAGCCTGGCTCTGGCTAACATCTCTAAAGCTCACCGATGAACACACTTCATCTTGTTTGTTTAATCAGCAGAAAAAGGAGAAACAAGCTGTGCTGTTGTTTTCACGTGGTCACAGACCCCAAAAACAGAAAAAACAAACGAGATGTTTCCTGTGTTTTTACCTTTCGATCGAGCCACGTTAGCTGTTTCCAGTCTTAATGCTAAGCTAAGCTAACCTGCTGCTCGCCGTAGCTTCATATTAACCATAAAGACGTGTGAATGGAATCAAATGAAACATCGAACTCTCGACAAAGAGAGGAGCTGTTGAAATAATCCACTCAGTAGGTTGTTCAGTTCTCTGAATGTTTGTTAAATTCTCTTTTGTTGTCTCTTCAGTAAAATGATCAACCTGTCCGTCCCCGACACCATCGACGAGAGAACCATCAACAAGAAGAAGCTCACTCCGTTCACCATCCAGGTGAGACAGGAAGTGACTCTTCACAGTGTAACTGTTAGCTGCTGTGTGAGCGTGTTAACGTCCTGTATCGTGTCGTTCTGACCCACAGGAGAACCTGAACCTGGCGCTGAACTCGGCGTCGGCCATCGGCTGCCACGTGGTCAACATCGGGGCGGAGGACCTGAAGGAGGGCCGGCAGCACCTGGTCCTGGGTCTGCTGTGGCAGGTCATCAAGATCGGCCTGTTCGCCGACATCGAGCTTAGCAAGAACGAAGGTCAGCGTGTGTTTATGTTTATTCTCCTGTCAATCAAACATGTTTGTAAAATTCTGTCCATCAAATATCAAGAGGGACGTCGAACGTCACTCAACAACAGTTTAAAGATTACACTCTAGGAGCTTATGTTCTTCCTTTTTAAGAGTCACATGAGAAGTTTAATCATATTTCATGTCTGTAAAGTCAGTTTGAAGCTAGTGGCCTGTTAGCTTAGCTTAGCACAGACACTGGAAACGGGGGAACAGCTAGCCTGGCTCTAGGAGGAAGGAAGATGCAGCGAGTCTCATCGAGGAACGTTTAGTTTTTTGTTTCTTTGATCTGCAAAAAAACTCAAAAACAAACTGAAGTATAAAAGTTCAGTTTGGTCGTCACAGTGAGGCTGACAGAAACCAGCACATCATCGAGGGAGGCACTGCGTCCGGACAGGAAGTAGTCCCGCGTGTAACCAGCTGAAATCTGCTGAAAATAAGATGTAGTTCAGAGAGCTTCAGAGGTGCTAGATTTTGTTAGCTTTGGACAGAGACAGGCTAGCTGTTTCCAACTGTTTCCAGTCTTTATGCTAAGCTAAGCTAACTGTCTTCATATTTACTGTAAGGACACAGGAGTGGTATCAATAGGAACATCTAACTCTGGTGAAGAAAGAAATGGAATATTATATATATATATGTGTGTGTGTGTGTGTGTGTGTAGCTCTGATTGCTCTGCTGCGTGACGGAGAGAGTCTGGAGGACCTGATGAAGCTCTCCCCGGAGGAGCTGCTGCTGCGGTGGGCCAACTATCACCTGGAGGAGGCCGGCTGTGGGAAGATCAACAACTTCAGTTCCGACATCAAGGTGAGTAAAACAGTCCAGACGTCTGAGACGGCAGAGACGGCAGAGACGGCTCCTCTTTAACAGTTTAATACGTTTGTTTCTGGTGTTTTGTTTTTCATTTGTACTTTACGAGCTGACTGACAGCACAACGGGATGTAAGTTGAGCTTGGTCGGTTTTGCTGGAACGGAGATGTCTGAGCAAAACAAACACCAATCAGGTTCCTTATTCCAATAAATATAAGATGTATATAAAGAATACATTTATCTTCCATCCGTGCCTTTTCTTCTGCTTATCCGGGGTCGGGTCGCGGTGACGTCCTTCTCTCCAGCTCCTCCTGGTGGATGTAAAAATAGTCATTCTCATAGTTTCAGGATTGATTGGTCACTTCCTTCCAAATAAAGAAGATGTCGAGCTGCTGCGTGATGCTCCAGATATGTCCCTAACATGTTTGTATCTTTGGACAGATGTGGTGAAAACATGATGTTCACACATTTATTCTGCAGTTATTGAAACACGAAAGTATCTAATCTGTTCTTTCTTTGTTCTCTGATGATTTAATGTTTCCTTTCTGTCCAAAGACAAAGAGAGACTAAATGTATTTGAAACCTGCGTCATGACTTCCTCTGTTAAAGGTCATAAGGTCAGCTGTTCTCATATCTGTTAACGTTCCCAATCTGCGTCTGTGTGTTTCAGGACTCCAAAGCGTACTACAACCTCCTGAACCAGGTGGCGCCCAAAGGAGACGAGGAGGGGATCCCCCCCATCGCCATCGACGTCTCAGGGATCAGGGTGCGTTCGTCAGGCGGCCATCTTTGGCAGTTGTTAAACTTTACCTCCACTTCTCCGTCTCACTTCAGTTCACTCACGTTGTCTTCATCCGTCCGTCTCTGCAGGAGAAGGACGACCTGAAGCGTGCCGAGTGCATGCTGGACCAGGCCGACCGGCTCGGCGCCAGACAGTTCGTCATGCCGACGGACGTCGTGCGAGGAAACCCCAAACTGAACCTGGCGTTCGTGGCCAACCTGTTCAACAAGTACCCGGCGCTGAAGAAACCCGAGAACCAGGACATCGACTGGAGCTCCATCGAAGGTCCGAATGTTACCAGCCCGTCCACAGACACGGAGAGGAGGGTTTCACACTGCAGAGTTATTAATGTCTGGGTTTAAACAAATACATGTGTTTGCTGGGGCGAACTGCACAAAGGTTAAAGTACAACATACAGCAAGTGTCAAAGTGTTTCCAGCTATAATCTTTAATCTTAGTCTGTGTACGAGGACAGTGAAAGTAGGGAACACTAAGTACTAAATAAAAAAACATGTTCTCGTGACACGTCCAGGTGTCAGCTCTGAATCTCTGCTCAGCACTGTTTTAATCTGACGTCGTCCTGCAGGTGAAACGAGGGAGGAGCGAACGTTCAGGAACTGGATGAACTCTCTGGGGGTCAACCCTCGAGTCAACCACCTCTACGCGTAAGAAAGCTCAACACTTATATTCTCTGAGTTTTATTTATCGAACTCCCCGACAGCTTAGACGAGCACAGCTGGAACAAGAAGGCCACAAAGCATTTAGTTGGCTTACAGATGATTTGTTCACTTCCTGAGGGAGCGACATGGAGCCATTTACATCCAATAATAGAGAAGGACTGTCAGTTAAAGCGGCTCTACAGGAAAGGTCACGTAAGGTCAAGATCTCATTGGAAGAGTTTGTGTGTGTTCCAGAGACATTGATGACGCCCTGGTGATCTTCCAGCTGTACGAGAAGATAAAGGTCCCTGTGGACTGGGACAAAGTCAACAAGCCTCCGTATTCTAAGCTGGGCAGCAACATGAAGAAGGTACGACAGCTGATCACACAGCACACACACCTCAGACATATTACACACACACATTAAAAAGTTATTACAGCTCATTCTGAGGGGGACATGAACGTGTGAAGAAGATTTCATGCAACAGCTGCTGAGATATTTCACTAAAAACCACAGACGTTAAAGATCCTCAGCTCTGTGAAGAACTTTAACAAGACTCATAACGAGGTCAGAATGAACACAGGAGAGACAGCAGCAGAAACAGAGATAGATGAGTCGACACGGCTCGGCACAAAGACCATATAAGGAATATCCTGCAAATTAATCATCATCATTTACTGCTTATCAGTCAGAACACAAGAATCAACCTACTTCAGCACTTAACAGCAAGCGATGCAATATGTGACATTACAACACATGACGTGACAGACTTAGAGGGAGAACATGCACAGGTGTCTGATGCTGGGGCCGCCCTGCTGGATATTTGCTCTGTAATAAATCGATACGACTAAATAATGTTATTGAAGGATATTCTAACATTATGATACACTGTGAACCAGTCCTAGCAGTGACACTCTGCTGCATGAGCTGCAGGCTGTGCTGAGAGGACTGTAAACTCTGGAGCTCTCTGCTGGACAAACTGCATCATGACACCATTTATAAATCTACATCGATTTCTGCTTTAAATGTTGTGTAGAAAAGATTTTATATTTATGCTTAATGTGAAAACATCAACACTAACACTGATCTATCCGTGATATCTGCTTATTATGTCACCAAACCTTTTCTCTTCTTTACTGTGTCTTTATTCTCTTGTTAAAGCAGAACAAAACTCTGCCCCCCTGTCAGTCCAGCTGTCAACAAAAACAGCTCCTCAGCTCACCTGTACCTGTTGTAACATTTACACCTGTGTCTTTCAGCTGGAGAACTGTAACTACGCGGTCGAGTTGGGGAAGAAGGAGGCCAAGTTCTCTCTGGTGGGCATCGCAGGTCAGGACCTGAACGCAGGGAATCGAACCCTCACCCTCGCTCTGCTGTGGCAGCTCATGAGGAGGTAACAACACGTCATCATCAAAAAATCTGTAGTCAGGAGGGATTCAGAGGTGAAGGGTCTCTGCAGGTGTTTATAAAGACGTGTAGCTTTAGTTATGGATGTTTCTCTCATCTCTAAAGGAGAAGTGTGATTGTGCTGCAGGAGGCTGCTTTATCCGGACATGTTGTTAGTGTCAGGTCTGACTGATCTGTCCGTCTCTCAGGTACACCCTGAACATCCTGGAGGACCTGGGCGACGGGCAGAAGGTGACGGACGACACCATCGTGTGCTGGGTGAACGGCACGCTGACTAATGCGGGAAAATCAACAATCTCCAGCTTCAAGGTACAAAGACGCAGCTCCGCTCACCCACTGCCTGCTGGGATATCTTTAGGGAAGGAGCTGATTTAAAGACTACACCTGTGTTTATGTATGTGTGTGTAGGACGGGTCCATCAGCAGCAGCATGCCTGTTCTGGACCTGATCGACGCCATCCAGCCCGGATCGATCAGATACGACCTGCTGAAGACAGAAGACCTGACGGAGGAGGAGAAACTCAACAACGCAAAGTATGACTTTTATGTGCACACGTTCTTTGTCTCACTTTATGTTTGCCTTTTCACTTTTACAGAGGTAGTCAAACCCTTCACCTTGGTCTCAGTTGGTGGTCTGTTGCATGTGTGACAATTTATCACATTTAAGTGAGATCACAACCCTCATGATCTGTGGTGGTTCAGTTTCATTCTGCAGCTGCGAATGACTTTTAACACATAACACTTCAGTTTTGAAGAGAAAACTCCAAAATAACTGATTTCATTTAAAAACAGGCCCCAGGTCGTGATCACATGCTAACAGGCTAATGCTAACCTGTGGTCTGTGTTTCCAGGTACGCCATCTCCATGGCGAGGAAGATCGGCGCCCGGGTGTACGCGCTGCCCGAGGACCTGGTGGAGGTCAAACCGAAGATGGTGATGACGGTGTTCGCCTGCCTGATGGCGCGCGCCATGAAGAGAGCATAAAGACCCGAACCAACCCAGCAACCGTCAGTTACAGAGGAGACGCTGGAGGCCGACGCTCAGCGGAGTCTTTAAACAGCACAGAGAGGAGATGGTGCTGGTTGAGTCAAAACACCTGAAATCTGTGATGTTAAAGGTTTCTAACAGAGAACATGTTCAACTCTTTAACAGCTCTGATGTCTTCAGATAAAAAGGTTCAATTAGCTTCACTTCAGTCTGTTACTTTCACTTCTGTTACATAAACCTTAAAAACTGAAACAGGACCACCTTCGATTTTTACAAACCATGTTTTCTGTCTGTACAAAGCAGTTACCTGCAGAAGTGCAGGTGAATCAGGAGGGAAGTGTGGAGTGATTCAGAGCTGCAGGTCGTCTTTCCTTTTTTCATTTCAGACACGATTCAGATCACGACCTCAAACCATGTAAACAACAAATAAACACATTTTTGTATTAAAACTGTGATCCTGGTGTGATTGTGTACATTGTCCATTAACATCAACATCTCACCTGTCTGACTGATGCACAGGTGCGCTCCAGGACACTGTGACATCACTGTGGGTGTGGTTACAGGTGCAACAAAGCCCACTTCTGATCATACCTGTGTTAAGGTCCACTTATAGGTAATTAGCTTTCTACTCAAAGTAAATATGAAGCTAGTTAGCTTAGCATAAAGACTGCAAACAAGGGGAAACAGCTAGCCTGTATCAGTCCAAAGCTTATACATGTAATCACACTTAATTTGATACGCTGACATGTGGCGCTCGTGACATGCTGCCCTTTAAAACGTCTGTTTACAGGTTAATGACACGTCACGTCACATGCTCACTGAGGAGCTTTAAAGGTGCTGGCAGGTGGACTTGGTTTCCTTTGGACAGGAACTGTTTCCTGTTTGAAGATAAGCAGCTTCATGTTTACAGCACAGACCGAAGAGTGGAATCAGTCTGAACATCTAACTAACTCTCTAACTGTAACGAGGTGAAGAAGTGTGTTTCCTGCACTGTGGGCTTTAACAGCCGGAGCGTCTCTTATCAGGGATCGCTCAGAATCAGCTCGACTTCTACATGTCAAGAAGCCGTCACTCACCACCGGTGTCTCTACATGTTGAGCTGCGTTCAAGAGCAGACCAGAGCTAAAAACATTCACTCAGCGTTCAGGGAGTGAGCTGATGAAACACGAACAAAAGAACAAACCCTGAGAGACTCGATTAAAGTGTTTAATTAGAGAAAAGATTGAATCCCAGAGGAAAGAGAGCAGCGGTAAAAAATGAGAAGCTGAACTGAGTTAATCCTGGATCACAGAGAGAGAGGAACACGAGCAGTTAGAGGAGCAGGCTTTAAAGAAAGGTCACTACTTATTTACAATATTGTCATTCTGCATCAGGTCCTGCTGCTGGGATCAGCAGAGACGTGATGTTGTCCCTTTAACATGTTTAAAACGAGTCCTGTCCGTCCTCGGCTCTGTGAGCAGCGTTATTTAGCAGGCTTGGCCTCGGCCGGGTTCTCTCCGGTGTCCAGCGTCTTGAGGAGGCGGAAGAGTCCGGCGGCCTCTCGGATCCGGCTGAACTCGATGCAGAAGGCCTGAACCTCGATGAAGAGGTCCTGCACGTTGATGATCTTGTTTCTGATCAGAGACTGGAGGAAGACGCAGACCAGACGCACCAGACGGTTCTGGAGGAGGACAGATGATCAGAAACATTTCACACTTTGTTTTAGAATGAAGCCCGACTGGTTTCAGTGTTTCCTCCACAGCTCCCCGTTGAGACTGAGCAGTTCTGTTCTCGTTCTGTTGAAGTCTTTAGGTTTGGTGTGTTAAGGATCGTGTCAATCTTATGCAAACAATTAATATCCAATAACTGACTGCAATGAATTAAAAAATTCTGCTCAATCCAAACTGAAAAAAAAGGTTTACGGTGTAGATGCGTACCTGCATGTACTTGTCTTTGATCTGCTCACAGGTGGAGATGCAGTTGGAGATGTAGAGGTGGATGAACTCTGGAGGCAGATCGACAGCTGTGGTCAACCTGAGGAAACAACAAACAAAATCAGAAATATCTAAAGAGGAAATGTTTCCTTTAAAGATTCAGCTGGTCTGATAATCCTGCCGGCACCGCTAACAAGCGTCTCCGAACTCAGCAGCAAACCTAAAACACCGGCCTTGATCTTTACAACACAAGAGCAGATCTTTAAAACCTTTCTGAGCTCATAAATGTGTCATTTCTTGTACCTTTGGACGAGTTTAGACAAGTTAAATAAAAGTTCAATAGATCTGCAACAATTACAAAGTAAGTAGTATTATAAGTAGAGCTGAAGAAGTGCTGCAAAGAACCGTCAGTTGCAGCTGTAACTACTTGATAAGTTTTAACCTGTGGCTCCTGAAAAAAACTACCGATATTAAAATTACAACTGTAATAATAATAATAAATTATTTCAGCTGTAACATTGGGGCTGAAAACGGGTTATTTTCATAATCAGTTGAAGTGTCGCACACATCAACATATTCAGCAGAACAGCAATGTCACCAAGATCATCAACTCAAGTACAACACTGATGTACTTGTGCTTTATATGCAGGAGCGTAAAATGTAAGATAATCAAAAAGGTGTAAACATGTTTCTCCACATGTTGATTTTGAATGTTCGTGATAAACTGAAGGATCAAGTGTTCCTAAACGTGTAAATGTTCCTTATTCTTCAGCTGAACACATTTTAACTGCAGTAAAAACAACTTTGAGTACTGAGAGTAGATTTCACATCATCCTGACCTGTTGACGACCTCCATGGAGTGCAGAGACATGTCCATGTTGACCAGCACAGAGAAGTACTCAGTGATCTGGCTGCTCTGCATCAGCTTCAGCAGCATCTCGATGGCCACCAGCGGGTTGTTCTCCACCAGGTCGGGGAGCTTCGCCGGGGACAGGCCGATGTGATATACCAGCTTGGGGTCCTTCTCCAGCTCAGCCAGCAGCTATAGAGACACAGAGGGTTAGTTACCCCATTTATTCTGCACAACAATAAAATGAAAAGGTCGTCCACTAAAAGTTCTTGTTGTTTCCACTGACAGGCTCAGATTGTTCTTCTAAGTGTGTGACAACATGACAGAAAGGATCCCTACAGAGATAGACCTTTTTGTTACAGAGGAAGATGATTGTTTTAACCACACACAGACGTTACATCGCTCTCTGCAGACACACCAGACTCCATTCAGAAAAACAGTGATTTAACCCCTCATAATAAAGAAGCTGCTAAGTATTAAAATACCAATAATAACCTCTACATGCAGAACCTGTCATCACACATCTCTGCTTTAGACTAAAGAGAAAAACTTTAAATTCAGACTTTAAATATAACACCTCCTGTGAGCTCACCTGTGACTGCTGCTGGGCGGACAGCGGGCTCTTGAAGGCCTTGGACATGATGCGTTTGATCTCCACCCCGGTGCTGTTCTTCACACACATGGATCGGTCCCACTGCACGCTGTGGTCCGGCTCGGTGGGGTTCAGCCATGCAAGCTCGTCCTCGCACACGTGCAGAGGAGGAGGCGGCCGGATGAACTCAGGCCGGAAGTGACCTGAAGACAGAGAGAGGAGGACGGGCTGTGAGTACGGACACACTCGTCAGATCAGACAGCTCCTGCTGTACTTGATATTTATTCTGGTCGGTTTCATACTGGCTGTTTTAATAAGCACACCAACATTTGCAGCAGCTTTACAGGCTTCTTCATATTCATAGAGTCAGCAGAATGAGTCAGGATGTGAACAACAATGAATTATAATCATCAGACACCAGGACGGAGACGAGAAGATCTACTGACACTGGTCAGATGGATGAAATGTTTTAACTTCTGTCTCTGACTCAGAGCGAATGTGAAAAGTGTAATTAATCATGTAGAAGTTGACAAAGGAGGAAGAGAAGGAGGAAGAGAACTCTGACATCTAGAGAAGAGATTTCTGTCTCACTCTGCAAGTACAAAAAGACAACTGCAACATTCGAAACATCATTTCGTCTGCGAGGAAAAAGTAACCCAAATAATTAGTCCTCTGTTTTTACTGTTGTGCTACACTGATGTTTGAGTTTGATGTTATAAGAGAATAACACTAAGACCAGAGGAGGAAAAAAAAAACTCTCTCCAAAGTAGAAGTAGCAGTGCTGAATGTTTCATGTTTAATAAGAACATTATCAACATGTCACTATCAGCAATGTTTGCCTTCCTCCCTCCCTGCCCCGTTGTTTCATGCTTTTCAGCTTCAGGACAATTAAAGAAAGAGAAAGTCTGCAGGAATCCTCTCAGAGAAAAACCGAAACTCAACCTCACCCCCTGAAAATATGTTAGTGGAACTACAGTTAGTCACTTGTTTCCTCAGGTTGAAACTCAGGTTTAGATCGTCCAACAGAAAGTTCCTGTGGTGGAAACTCCCCTCTAACTCTGTTCAGTTTTCTTCACAATGCTTTTTATATCAACATTAATGAAACACTTACTCTCCAAAGGTGGGCGGGGCCCTGTGACCAGAGACTCAATAATCTGATTGGCCACCGAGCTGTCAAATCCTGAGTTTGATGAATCTGGATCAGGGTCGTTGAGGATGCTGGGGAAGCTGGCCTTACTCTGAGTGGGCAGCTCCGACTGTCGCTCTGCACAACACACACACACACACACACACACACACACACACACACACACACACACAGATATAAATAAATCCATTAAACAAATAAAAAACAAAGTTAACAAATAAACTGGGGCCCAAAGTGATGGTGAATGTTGTTGGTGTGTGTGGCAGACACCTTAAATGTTAACTTAGTGACTTCATTTTACACCGAAAACAGATTCAATTATTATCAAAAAGGAAGAAGTGTTAACGGGGGCATGTACAGGTTTTTTAGAGCAAGTTTTAAGCACTTTTTAGGCACTTAGACACAGAGAACTGACAAACCCTCCCTTTTCATTCAGGAGGAGCAGAGTAAAATTAAACATATTCCTATGAAAATAAACCATTTTATTGCTTCATTTAACACCAGTTTGTTTCCATGTTTGTTGGTGTGTGTCAGTCTGTGTATGTACCTGCTAAAGCTAGCTGCAGCCCACTGATGTCTATAGACTGGGGCATGTTGCCGACGTCCATGCAGGACACCTGTCTGGGCGTCTTCTTGAACAGATCTCTGGGAGGAGCCAACATCAGCTGGGACAGGAAGAACTTCTCAGGCTGGGTGATAGGAGGCAAGAAGCCTGGACACACCACATAATGATAATACATTTTTTTTTACGTATTTATGAAACACATGATTAAATAGCACATCAAAAGCACAGACTGTACTGTACTCTCAATGTTTTGTCTACGATTTAAAATAAGTATCAACAGAGAAATAGGTTAGACTGTATTAGCTTTAGCTGGGTGTGCATAATAAAGTGACAATTGATGTCATATAGCACTCAGTTTATACATAGTATATACTATAGAGTGCAAAGTGTGTAGTGGGGACATGGGACAGTGAGAAGAGGGAGGAGGTCACATGTTGAAGTTGTTGGAAGTCTCCTGTCATACTGCTGTCAAAAAACTGCCACACAGGACAACAGTACATTTCAGCATAATAACACTGTGGGAGGGTTCAGCCGTACCTGAGAGCACCTTCTCCTGCTCCTCCCCGGCAGGTGAGGGGTTCAGCAGGTGAGCAAACACAGCGGCGAACGGGTTAGCTGCCAGCGGCTCGGTGCGGTACATCTCCCAGAGCAGGTAGAGGGCGGTGAGCCGCTGCGGGGAGCTGGGCAGCAGGTCCGGCTGCTGCAGCAGCATCACCAGCACCGAACCCACCCGGAAGTGCTCCGCCTTCCCGAAGTAGTGATGGAAGTGTGTGGAGAGGCTCTCGAAGGTGTTGGTGCAAGCCTCCTCCGAGATGATGCTCAGCAGGTTGGACAGTTCCTTCGGAGCGAGAGTCATGTCTCCACGCCTCGGGGTGTTCCGCTCCTTATTGATCGGGACTCTTGTAAAACTCTATATTAGCCGTTAACACAGCTGATGTACCATCTTAGTGATTAACTAGAGAAAGTTAATTCATCTTTGTTGACGAGAACGAGCCAGCTAGTTTGAAAGTCATCACACGAGCTCAGTTAGCAACGAGTTAGCTTAGCCTAGCAGCGCTAACTGACAAAAACCGGTGAAGTCATGTTACAAAGTAAAGAGTCCGCCGACAGAATCACACCTGACCGACCCGCTGACTACATAAGTCTTACAAAACCCACAAACACAAATGGAGCTTTATGTTCCAGTCTGTTGTAGTGTTAGCGAAACTGTTAATTTGAAAACAGGTCCGGTGCATTAGCCGTTTAAATTCAGATTTGACCCTTACGGCGCAGTGCATTGTGGGTCCCGTAGTTTCGTGTTATGAGGTGTCAGTTCCCTCCTAAATGTTATGCTTGTTTTGTAATGAATAAAGACAGTTAAAGGTTGTATCTATGAGGGAAACTTGTTCTGTTCCCCTGTCTTTTAACTAGAAACACACAAAGTGTCCATTTTAAATGTATAACTGACAAGAAAGTGAGGCTAACTTGACTAGCTAATCAGCTAACTTGTTTCTTTACCCATAAGCCCCTGCGATTCCCTTCCGGTTCCTTGAGAAACCTGTGAAGTTTAGTTGCAATTTTCAGTAATTACAGAAATGACAGACCCATCCACCATTATTTTAGTCAGATTTCTCTCTAAAATTCAGTTAAGATGATATCCATGGGTGTTCATGTCAGATGACGATGTTGTGGCAAAACGTAACATCTTAAAAGTGACACTCACTGGCTCTTATCAAATGTCTCAGTAAATAGAAATGAGTTAGCTTTCTCTTAACTGTTTTCCATAGTTTTAACAATTTTCTAATCTAAAGGGCACAGTTAAAAAATCGTGTTAATAAATATATACTTTCAATTGCATTTAGATAATAAATCTTTCAATATGTTTAGATTAAATGAAAATGAGCTGGTAAATGTAACATAGTGTCTGATGATTAATCAGTGTCTGTCACTGTAACTCAGAACTTTGATAATCAATTATGAGACGAGAAATTGTAATTTTTTCAAGAAATAAATCCAAATTCAAGCCTCTCAGAAGTGATGATTTGCTGCTTTTCCTACTCCTCTGTGTCAGGAAACTTATTAAAACTATTTTCTAAAATTGAATGGACAAAATATTAAGAAAGAAAATCATTGATGAAATTAAATGCAGCCCTTAAAATGTCTGATTTTAAGGCTTACTTATGTATTACTCCTAGTGATACTTCCCACATTTAATAAATCATAAAATATTTACAGATTGTAAATCCTCTCTCAACAACTCAACTTCCCATGAGGCTTTGCTTCTGGGGGTAAAATTGAAATAAGAGACAGTAACACAGAAAAGCTGTTAAAACATTTACTTCATATTTTCACTTTTTCTTTCTTACAAAAGATTGGTGTGCTTTCAGTCGTGTTCACTTTGAAAACTTCTCCAGACGTCACGTTCTACCAGATAGAAGCTGCAGACTGAGGAACAAAACACAGAGGAAGAACTATCCAGGTAAAGGATTTTATCTCTAATTTTTTTGTCTACAGGTTAAGTTCAAATAAGTCGCAATGAAAAAGATGAAATAAAAGATTTGAAAGGGGCAAAGATGAGACGCAGAAACCTTCTGGTGAAACACAAGTTTATCCAGGAATGTCAAGTATTTCTATTCTGAACTCTTTGTATAGTTCTCTTTGATGATGGGAAACAGAGGACATAAAACAATAGATTTGTCAGTATTTAAAACCTTGGTGAAGTCAGAGGTTTAACATCTACAGGTTGAGAGTTGAAGCAGATTCCAGGTAAAATCAGCCTGAGAGAAGTCGTCTGTAGCGTTTGACAGATCATCTCATTATTCAGTCCAAACGGTTTAAAGGGAAACTGCAGGCAAAACAAAAACCAGCATGTGCCGAAGTGTTCGGAATAAACCTGATGATGGTGCTAGATTACATGTCAGATGATTACTCAAGTTATTACAGTTGGTCCTAACAGGTACATGAATATCTGAAACATTTCATCACAATACATTTCATCAAGGTCAGAACGATTAAAGGGTAATTGTAGTATTTTAAAACCTGGCACTATTTATATATATGTATCTTTTGGGGTCCAAATGATCAAAAGGTACATAAAGTTTTGGAATGTCTCCAGTAGATTTCTTCAGCCTGCAGCAGAGAAACAGGCTGTAATGGCTGCAGCATATTCTATATCCACTAAAAGACACCAGACTCCATTGATAAAAACGGTAATTTTACCTCTAAGAACACAGGAGCTGCTGACCTAGTGCTGCCTGGATCTGTTACATTTTTCTGTGTTAATGAGCGTTAAACAAATATTGTGTTGAATCCAAATTAACCATTTAAGACACTGTTGTCACACAATTACACAAACTAACTAAGCGATCGCAACAGCGGTACACCAACAACTCCTGTGTTCTGTGGGGTAAAATTAACGTTTTTCCAATTGAGTTTGGTGTCCTTGACGAGAGCGATGTAACGTCCGTTTCTGCTCACATATTTTGGTACGTCTTTGTCATTTAGAACCCCAAAAATTGGCCCCAGGTTTAAACATGAGCATTCCCCTTCAGTAGTCCTCTGTGGACAATAAACAAAACCTCATGTTAGCTAATTGTCAAAGTAATATGGCACAGTCTGGTTTGTGTGGTCAAATGCCTCTTAAACACGGTACAACAAAGAAACACTGTTTTAAGGTCCATAGTCACAACAAGGGTCCAGGAAGGAAGGTTTGGTTCATACTGGTTCACACACAAGGCACACACTCTTTAACACACACACACACACACACACACACACACACACACCTTCATATATGGCACAAAATATCCACCTTCATAACAGCACTGAACAGAAACATCACAACCTCCAGCTGATCAAAAGCATGATGGTGAAACTATAAAAAACAACATACAATACAAAAAGGATATAAAAACATGGTGAATAAAAATGTCAGTTATATATCAGGCATGCAGGCAAACACACTGTAAACTTTAAAACTGGAAACAGGTCCAAACTCTCCTGAAGGCGGTTCAGTCAGGTCCACTTCACTAAAAAACACGACGAGTAACGAGGCTCAGAGATCAGAGGAGGACTTCGTGTGTGTGTGTGTGTCGTGGGGAATATGATATAAACTGATCGATATGACTCTGGATGTCTAGAGGAAGACTTCATTCTGACCAGACGTCAAAATATGGGAACTGTTAATTATACAAAACGTGATTTCAGCGTTTCAGTTAAGATTTCTAAATGTTCACCATCTCATTGCATGCTAACAATAACTATTCTAACATGCTGTTAGCAGAAAGAACGTTTACTATGTTTGCAGGCTTAGGTTAGCGTGTTAGCATGCTAGCATTGTTCCACAGCAGGGTTGAGGGTTGGATTTAGTCCATTGTTCTAAACTTCAGGGTGCCCTTTTTGTGTTTGCATTCAGCGTTTCTCACCAGAACACACCGAGTGTCTGCTTTGAGCTCTAACAAAGATCTTAAATGTATTTCCTTCCATAAAACTTTTACCAAGCTGATTTGTCTCCATTTAAAAGTGCATTGTTAAGCCTGCATCAATGCTAACTTGTCTTTATTGGAGCATTGCTGCTCATACAGTATAGACCTGTTACCAATGCATGTGGATCAGTGAGATGATGTGAAACCACTGGCAGGAAGGTAAATGTGTCCCTGTGTGCAAAAGAACAATCACACTGCAAAAACATCCATCGCACTCCGAGTGGTCAGAACTCCACAGGGAACCTTTGTCACAGCTGTGTGGTAGAGCGGTAGAGTTATCTTTAAACTAGTGTTTCAATCTTTACTGGTAACTTTGTGAACATGTATGAAATATGCTGGCGAAGAAGCTAAACGGCCCTTCAGAGATGTTGGATTTTACTACAAAATAAAAGTCTTCCTCCAAACTGAGCTCTACATGTATTTAAGGTTATTTCTGTCCTTAACACCACTTTAAAAACTTGTGCTTTTCAGCCCTAAATAAACAAACAGAAGCTTAAATTACAGACTTCACACCAGAGAGGGACGTGTGATGTTATTGCTTTAAGCTGTTGTGACTATCATAGTCTTCTTATTCCTCTCGATAAAGAAGGCTCTGGAGAAAGTAAGAAGGTTTTAGTTAAGGCAAAGGTCAACAGAACGAGGACACAGGGAAGAGTAAACTTTAAAATCCTAACTAAACTTTGTAGATTCAGAGGGTCAATATGGACGTCATCTAGCCGCAGTGGCTTTTATATATATATATATTATTTTTTTTATATTTAGCGATTTTTCATGACTGACCAACAATAAGAGCCTAAAATCTTTTAGATTGAATCCTGGCATTCCTATTTAAATCACCATAGATCACTTCTCAGCATTCAATCTTATTTTATAGAACATATAAAGCACATATTTGACGTTTTTGCTTACTTCTATTTCATGCCATATATTTCTCGACACTTTCTCTGAGTCAGAATAACTGTAACCTCCCCGGGGAGTTATACAGCATATCTGATTCTGAGGTTATTCTAACGTGTTTCAAGCCCAACAGAGAGCACGAATCAGCCTGTTCAAGCTGAGGACGGAGCGGTTCAGAGGACGAGGACAACAACACGAAGAAAGAAAGTCTCTGAATTTAGTGTTGAGTGCAAAGTGGCGTCATCATAGCTTCCTCTGATTCTTTTTCTAATCTGGCATCAAACCAGAAATGTGTCACATGACAGCTTCTTCATACTGCTAAATATAATCTCAAGTCGTTGCTTCAGGGGAAAAAGCTGTGCATCTGTTGGGGGGTCGAGGGGAGGGGAGAGAGAACGAAAACCCAACATGGAATGGGCAAAACTACGGAGGCCCAGAGAGGACATTTTTTAATACATTGCTGTCTGTTGATCACAAAAAGAAGACTCAAAGAAGATTGTGAGGATTATTTTGTGTGATCAAAAGAAAACCTCGATTCTATAACATGTTGTCCTCTCTGAGCGTCTACATGGCACCGTCACACCAAGTTACAACATCAGGACGCCTCTCAGTGCTCCAACAAGAGACTGCAGTGTAACCTGCATGGAACCCCTAAATGTCAGCAAGGCCTTATGGGTAGAGAGAGAGAGATGTAGCTCAGACAGTAGAACATACTCACAGTAAAATGTTAGTGATTTGTTAGTGTGGAAACAAGAACTGGAGCAGAGCAAACGTTCCCGTCCTGGTTCAGAGCCTTGAACGGAGATGTGAGACGACACAGGTCCAGACACAGACACACAGAGTGGCTCAGTCAGCGTAGTGCATGATGGACTCCACGTAGTTCCCGGGGAAGAGGCCGGTGGTGGCGTTCATCACTCCTTCGTACCAGCCGTCCTCGTTCTTTTTGATAACGTAGATGATCGCTCCTTCCTGGAACGACAGCTCGTCCTCTTTGTCGGCCGAGTAGTCGTAGATGGCCACCACTGGGGGGGGCAAACACAGCAACATATTAAAAGTCTTTGTTTTAAACGCTGCTGTGAAGACGTGATGAAATGTGTACAGAGTAGAAGCACACAGCAGCACAGGGTTCTGTAGCGTACCTTTCTCCAGGTAGCTTCTGGGGGCCCACGGGGGGTCTTCTTCAGCGTACGGGTCGCTGTACTCCACCACCGCCGAGTCCTCCTCTTCATGTCCGTCCTCCAGGGGCTGAGGAGTGGGCGGAGCCTCCTCGGGTCCTGATTGGCTCTCAGAAGCAGGCGGTTGAGGAGGAGGAGGAGACGTGTCTGTGACTGGAGGAAATAGAAAGAAGATAACACGTTCAGATAAGAGTAAAAATAAACCGACTTTATTTTAGACGTTCTCTTAGTCACAGTAAACACAGCTTCATCTAAAACGTTTTCACTCACTGGACTCCTGAACTCGAGCAACGAAACCCATCAGAGGAAGCTGAGGAGAGAACTGCAGGATGGAGGGGGGCGGGGGGGACGCTGCAGACACACAAACCAGAGTTTACCAACATTATGAGCTTTTTATTCCTCTTATAAAAATGTACCGCCGTATTTATCATTGTATGTTAACAATCCCAACAGAAGTGCGAGCCCTCCGCAGGCCGGTTGGAGGAGTCATACCTGGGCTTTGGTTGTAGTAGGGACCTCCGTTGACCTGGTTCTGTGCTATGATTGGCTGACCGGTCACAGAGGGGGGGCGTCGGTACGGCAGTGACCCCCCCACCTGAGGAGACTGCTGTCGGGGCTGAGGCCGGTTCATGCTGAAGAACTGAGGGACGATGGGACCTGAGGCAGAAAGGTCAGAGGTCAGACCTGTTTGTAAATCAGGTCAGTTCTTTAATAAATGGATTTAACGGCTCTTTTTAAGAAGCGACAGCGAGGCCTCTTAACCACCCACTCCTTCACACACAGTATGATGCATCCTGTAAGTACAATACTCTTTGAAAGCAGCATGAGTCTGACACTGAGCCGAACACCAACCACAGATGAAGAAGCAGCAGAGTGAAACAACACATCACAGACTGAGCGTGTGGTGTGTGAGGCTCTTAACACTTCTGTCTGTGCAGCTCCTCAGAATAAAACCACCTCATGTTATAAAACAGGTGACGGGTTGTTGCTGAGGGGTGAAAATTAATTAACTTTAAATTATTAAAGGAGAGAAAAATAGTTCAGGAATTAAAGTATAAATTACTGCCGGTCAGCTTCACCCTCAGGACTTCTTACTCAGTGTTTTGGTGTCCTCTTAAAAACTCGACTGTCTCCGAGAGACATAATCTAATTCTGTGTTTCCTGCACATATCGAGGCGAGCCGTATGTGGTGGCTGTGATAATGACGCAAATAAAACCAAGGATGAAGGACGGGACGGAGCAGGACTCATGACGCAGGAGAAGACTCACCTTCAGCAGGTGGTGAGGAGGAGGAGAGTGGAGAAGGAGGGGCAGGAGGAAGGAGAGGAGACAGTTCTGCAGGCAAAGCATCTGATTGGACCTCGGACGTGCTCGGGGCGGGGTTAGAGGGCGGGGAAGAGTTGGCAGGTGTGTTTGATTGTGTTTTAGGTGGAGGAGAAGAGTCAGCGTGCTGTGAGGGTGCGTTTGGTGGCAGCGGGGCGTTGGGTTGTGTTAAGGTGGTGGTGGAGGAGGAGGAGGAGAAGGAGGAGGGAGTCGGGGAGGGGGAGGGGGAGGAGTTAGGAGCAGTGGAGGAGGAGCTAGCTGGTCCAGTAGTCGGGGAAACTTCGAGGAGGAGGAAAGCATAACATCCAAACAATGCACTGTTAATGTGGTGTAAAGGGTCATTCAGTCGTCTTCAAATGTGGGCCACAAAGAGAAGCTTCCTGAGTGCACGCCGCAGTTTGCCTGCGTCATACAATCAGGAAGGACACAACGAGAAGGAAAGAAGGTACAAAGTGTGGATGTGTAGGTGTCCCATGCACGTGCAGAAGTGTGTGTGTGTTACCTGGGAAGGTGGAGGGTGGGGAGGGCGTCGGCACTGCGATGGGAACGGCCACACTGCCGCTGCCGCTGTTCTCCCTGCTGCTGCTCCGACTGCTGCTGCTGGGGTGACTGCCCCCACTGCTACCGCTGCGTGCACAGACACAGGTACACACACACGTCAGTGATTGTAGCTTATTGTATCTTAGTAAACAGAATGTCTTTGGGCGGTCCGTGGAACATAGAACTGATAGAGAAAATACTCTTTAGTTTACTTTTGATTTTGTTCGTGTCTTCTCGATGTTTTAAATGAAACTTTTTTATCTAAATGAACATTTTCTCTTTCCTGACACGTTGACTCATTTTAAAGTTTTGAAAAGGACATGAGAAATACGAGAGGATATAAAAGGAAAGACAGGAGAAAAGAGGAGGAGAGATGGACAGAAGCACGAATAAAGAAGCGATGGTTATAAAACAGACAGGAAGTGAGCTTCATGTACAGAAATATCAAAATAAAAGCAGAGCGATGTCTGTAAGAAAAGCAGCAGTGAGTCGAGTTAGAGTCAGAAACAGAAGCAATGAAACATTGAAAAGATGCAAACATGGAATCTGATCCAAACCAGGAGCAGACGAAGGTGCTGATTGGACGGGAAGATGCCGAAACAGTCTGTACGAGAGCAGTGATTTCCCTCCTTACATTCTGAGTCCAGGTTTCTTCAGTGATTCATATAGTACATTATGCCATTACAAATAATTACATACGTTAATATGGTAGTAAATAATAAAGTGAAATAGATGGTTCATACTAAAGAGGATGTATCTGATGTCAAGAAGAGCTGATGCTTCTATTATTTGGATATTTAAGTTCACTACGTGTTTTAAAATGTTCTTGATGTTTGCTTGAAATAAAGCTTCATCAGCTGCATGTGCAACAGGCATCTAATCTTTTTAAATTAACAAGTACAAAGAGCTGCAAGTGAGACAAACATACAAACTGTGTGTAGCATGAAATGTTCATATCTAGAGCCTCTGCATTTGGAAAACAAATTTGTCTTATTTTGGAACCAAATTCTTCAAAAGGATCAAAGAAATCTGAAAATCTTCGTGTCCATAAATGAAAATTAAATAAGCGTGGACACATAAACCAGCTGCTGAATTTAAGAGCTCAGGGTTTCAACTCATCGCTTCCTTTCTGTTGCAGAGCGTCAAAAACAAAAAGCCAGAAACAGCAGAGCGGTGAAAATAAAGCTTCAAACTCTGATGAATGAGCATAAAGTCTGTTAGTTGATGCTGTGAGGATGAAAGCAGAGCTAGACTCTGAACAGCAGCAGATCTCACAGCGAGGAGCCGAAGCAGGAGGAGGTGTGAAGAAGCCACGTTTCAGAATGACGCCAGAGGAAAGGTGAGAACTGATGAGCAAAGACTCTGGAGAAACTTAACTGGAAATCTCAGATATTTTCCTGCTTAAATTTTCAAAATAAAAGCCTCCAACATCCACAGAGAACATTGAGGGAACTAAATCTTATAAGGCTTTAAAGGAATAGTTTGACAATTTGTATAATTTACTTCAGATTAGATGAGAAGATTAAAAATACTCATGTCTGTGCAGTAAATATGAAGCCATCAGCTAGTTAGCTTAGCATAAAGACCGGGAACAGGGATAACAGCTAGCCCGGATTTGTCGGAAGCTGTTAGCACATTTAAAAGTGATTTACAGACATGTTCATTTAACCTGTTACAACTCAAACACTCCCATAATGTTTGCTCATGTTCGGCCACCTTCCTTCATGTGATGAGATCAGCCAGAAATATAAAGAACAAAAGCACGAATGGAAGCATTAGTTAGAAAGAGCGATGTGTTGGCGGAGTAAAGATGCTCTGCAGTCTCGCCCAGCAGCCATGTAGACCCTCTGACCCGTCTACCTGTATGTTCGGGGTCGATGGTTGAGGGTGGCGGTGCGGCCCGGACTGGGAAGCTGCCCGACGGCCATATTGTTCCTGGTGGGGCTGGAGACGTAATCGTTGGGCACCACTGGGGGGCGCACTGGCTCCAGTGTCCTGTAGGGGGAGTTTTTCCTGTATATGCAGGAGGTGAGGGTGGAGACGGGGTTAATTAGAGGACAGGGGCAAGTTGATATCTGTCCTGTAGGGGGAGCACTTCCTGTTCAGAACATACAACATGACGATAGACCTGTTCAACATCGGAGAGCAAGACATTGTGTTCAGACAAAGTGACTGAAGGTTTGTTCAAACAACCTGCAGCGACTCAGGCTGCACGTTAATATTAATCCAGATCATGATTTTGTCTTTCCACGATTAAATAAACATGATTGAAACAATGCTCCGCCCGTAGAAAACTCTGCTGCAGATCAAACCAAGCGCTCCCTAAACTAACAGCCCCTCCCCCAGGGGGCGAGGCTTGGGCTTCACTTTACGGGGAGCTGGCAGGTCATGTGATGAGCAACGACCTCTCAGCGGCAGGTTAGAGAGGAAGAGGAAACAAGGTTTCAGTGATGTTAAGAAGAAACAATAATCAATAAACATGAAACCTGCGTCTGCGCCGCAAAGCAACACGACTAACTTGTTGAAGCAGCTGAACAAACAGCTCAAAGTGCAGCATGATGAGTGTGTGAAGGCCGAGGGGAGGAACGAGCTGCTCCCCGTCCTGATTTTAAGTCTTAGTTTGATGCTAAATTTGTACATGAGCCTGAATGCAGCACAGAATGGAGCTGAACGTGTTGCTCTGTTTATTTAAATGGGAAAGTACAATAAAAAAAGTCCCTAAAATTAATAAATAAATGGGATCTCAATATTGATCAAAATAATGTTGATTTTCATTTTGGGCCTAATCATCATGTGTTTCTCTCCTGGACATGAAGCTTCCTTGGTTTAATTTAAGCCTCTGGATTGTCTTGATCTTTACTTAATATGTTTGAGCCGAGTAGTTTAACTTTGATGTGTATTTACTTGTACACAGTTTCTTTTTACAGATGCATGTATGTAGTTCTGCCTGCTCTTTATTTTAAGAGGTTTATTGTAATCGTTTCTGTTGAAGACCATCTGATTAAAGGTAGTGTGTGTGAGGAGCCACAGGAGGGCGCTGTAGCTTATTATCTGTAGCAGACACCAGCATAAAGAGCTGATATTCAAGTCATAACTGACATGTCTGTGGGGAAAAAAGTTAGAAATACAAAGTTATGGATTTAAGGCAGCAGGGAACAAACATAAAGCAGAACACCTGATGTCAATCATTATGTAAGATTTATGTCTTCAGCGGGAGCTGTTTTCTTTCCTCCTGCTTTCTGTAGGAGGAACACAAACATCTGTTAAGGTCACATTTAAAGGTCAGGGTGTATTTCTGGAGGATTTTAGCTCCTCCAGCATCACAGAAGAAGAACACAGGAACATCACCCGAGGATGAAAACACACAGCAGTTGGTTTGATACGTTCAGCGGGAGGAGACTTTCCCTCAATATCCGGAGGAACAGGAAAGCCTGCTTTTACTCACAGACACACAGCATCCACACTGGAGTTAAGTCAACATTGCAGAAGCTTAATATGCACACGGCCTCTGATTAACAATCAGCATGTCCGTGGTTTGCATCGAAAAAATAAGATTTACACAGAACAAAGAACGAGTGAAAATCCTGTGCGAGTGGGATTCTGGGGTGTTGTTAGTGTGTGTGATGACAGAAAGATTTGGCCTGTTGACTGAAGTGTGATGCCAACCCACTGCTGTGTGTGTGTGTGTGTGTGTGTGGGAGTGTGTGTGTGTGTGTGTGTGTGTGTGTGTGTGTGTGTGGTGCAGGAACAGGCGGACTTGGCTTGATTCCGTTCCAACACTCTCTGAGCTGCTTCTGTTCACTCCGCCCTGTAAGTCCAAACACTCTCTCGTCTTATTCTATATCTCGTCTCTGTTTACTCAACATTAAATCTTCAGGTATTTTTGTCACTTTCAGCAGGTTGATAATCTGACACATAATTAAGATTCATGTCCCACAAACAGCCGGCTGATCAGCAGGTAACAGACAGGAAACAGGAAGAAAGAGACCACAGGGGGCTCAGGTGGTGAGAGGCCAGCTGGCTCTGACTGCACACACACACACACACACACACACACACACACACAGAAATAACAACACACCCAAAATACTGTTTGAAGCATGGAAATTATTGAATTCTTTAAAATGTATTTAGATTGTATGTTCATGTGCTTCGAGTCAGAAGTAGAGAGTAAGATGTCTGTATGGTAAATATAAAGCTACACAAGCAGTCAGTTAGCTTAGCTTAGCATAAAGAATGGAAACAAGGGGAAACAGCTAGCCTGGTCTACCGGCGCCTGTAAAGCTTATTGATTTGGATGTTATATCTCAGATAAAATCATCTTTACAGAACACTATGCGGCCTCACATAATAACCACTACTGTTACACAGATGTGTAATGCTTGCTATAATTGCTATACATGTACCGTATGATCTAAGATGTGCATACTTTAAAGAAATAATTCAATGATTTATAATCAGCCTCTGATGTTTCTTTGATTAAAGCTCCTTTGAGTTTTTCTCTGGTTGTGAAACAAATTCATTTTCATTTCTTTATACGACCTTTTTAAGATTGATTATTTCTGCATAGTCATTTTGAATGCCTGAAACTGAAACACTTTCCAGGGCAAACATTTAAAGTGAGTGACACATATGAATGTTCAAGAGAGCAGGAGGAGATATTTTGTTCAAACCACCTCTGAAGCACGAACAGGACAAAATCAGCAGAGAGATCAGAGGTACGGCTTTGTCCACCGGGGGCGCCACAATCAACACAAACCCAAAGTTCCTCACAGGAGCTTTAACACAGCTGTAGGAGCCTACATGTAGTTTCTAATGTTTATCTAGTCAGCATGTAATAACTTGAGTTAATATGTAAACCAGTATTTTACATGGTTAACTCATTTAAATGAATTTGGAAGGACTATTTACATTATGTCTAATATTTACACTTTGATTTAGTTTTGATTCAATAAGTGAAGTGTTTGGTTCCTGACATTTAAAGTGTACATGGAGCATTTACATGCATAAAATAAAGTAACTGCCCCTCTGAGTGGCTTTGATGTGGGACGAGAGGAGAGTTTGTGGGAGTCCCTCTCTTTGGATGACTTTTCAAATGGTGAGTTATTCTGTAGCAGTTATTTATTTAAACAGTTAAACGTTCACGAGCGGTCCTGTGGATGTTATGATGAGGATTACGCACGAGGGAATCGCTGGAGGGCCGAGCTAAGGCTTCATTCAGGGGAAACTCCAACAGTCGCTGCTCATGTTAATCAGGGAACTGTAGCTGGAGCTTTCTGAGGTCGTGTGTGGTTCTGTTGTTATGTGGTATTCATGCACACACTGATTACATGACTTTAACTCCGCCACCACTGTTGTTGTGCTTTTATAGTGTGTAATCACTTGTGTGTGTGAAGAATGCAATTGTCACTTTGTTGGACAATGCACGCTGCTATTTAACAGACTGAGATGGCCCGCTCCGCACAGCAGCAGGACGATGGAGTGGATGTTACTGAGCTTATTGAGCTCTACAGAAGCCGACCGTCTGCAGCCAGTAACATGTCTCATGTGATCGGGTACACGGTTGTAGAAGCTAATAATATGCTTTGTTCACTATTATTTGTTCATGTTGTTCTCCTTTCATGGTTTAATCACTTTCAGGAATTAGCACATTACACACACCTGTGTGTTTGTGTGGCGGGATTAAAGACAAAGAGGGCTCAGATACTGACCATCACGTCACGTCACGATCTGCTTTTTTTAAATTAGTGAGTTTTTAGTTAATAAAAGGTTAAACAACAACCGTAGTCAAATGTGTATCTCCTTTTATTTCCTCACAGAACAATGCCTCCATCAGACAGAGCCACGCCAGCTGTTTCCACCTGTTTCCAGTTGTTATCCTCAGATAAGCTGTTTAGCTGCTGTCTCAGTTTCATACCTGTTCTACAGCAGGTAGATGAATGGTACCAAGCATCGCATCTCACGCTCTCCAGGAAATAAAAAACATTTCCTAAAGCTCTTCCTATGAATGACAAAAACTTGGCCTTTGACCTCATGTTTCAGCCAGACAGACGGAGAGAGGAAGATGAAGATGGAGATGAACATCAGTAAAATCAGTGTTGGAGACAGAAACTGAAAGACAGCTGAGAAAGAAACGTAAAGAGAGAACGAGAGAGAGAAACAAAGATGAAGATGAGGAGGAGGAAGGAGAGACACAGCTGGGTGACCTAGATGTTTGAGGGGACAGAACACAACAAGCTTTCACAACGCATGACGTGACTCCTCTGAGCGCTGTGTGTGTGTGTGTGTGTGTGTGTGTGTGTGTGTGTGTGTGTGTGTGATGTCATCCCTGTCTGCCGGGTCTAATCTGTAATACACTCGCCGCAGGATGTCTCCCAAAAGAGACAAAAACACACACACTGCTGCACGTTCACACACACACACACACACACACAAACACACACACTGCTGCACGTTCACACACACACACACACACACACACACACACACGTTTGCTCCTGTGAAGGTGGACGAGTCTGCCCCAAAACAAAACAAGAACTAAGCAGAGCACACTCGATTACCTGAGACCATGAAACAGACAGAGGCTCGCTAAAAGTCAGAGGGAGAGAAGGTGTGAAAGTGTGTGTGCGTGTTAACATGTGCTCGTGTGTGTGTCTCAGGTTAGCTACGTACCCTAAGATGCCCTTGCCGGCCCTCGGAGGGCTGGGCGGTTTCTGTGTGGGGGGGTTGGAGCGGGACAGACCTCCTCCTAGCTTCATGTTCTGCTGGCCGTTCACCTGCAGAGGAACAAACGGTGAGTCCTGGACTAAAGCCCACAGAGTGCACAGGTTACCTAAGATGACCGGCGCTGAGTTTACACAGCTTCAGCACTGATGTTAAACCCTCTAAAGCTTTTTGTAAATCGTGACTGAGGATGAACATATTCATCCCAACCCCCCCGAGAGACATCTAGGTACATATCTGGACCTGTCTGCAAGTCCACATCCTGCAGGGCAACATTAGTATTAACTAGCAATGAATGCAGCGCCAACCTACAGCCAACAAGAGCACAAGTATTTATTACAGTCCCTGTAACATCCAACATAATGGCACTACTTTTTATGCAATTTGAAATTATTTTGAATAAACACTCGCCTATGTAAGTAAACAGAACCAACACTTTCAGGGGACTTCACTGAGAATGGACTGCGGCCGCTGATAGCTCCATACATGGCGCATCATTTGCCCCCGCTATCTGCTCCGTCTCAGGGTCCGATTCACAAAGCAGATTGCTCTGATGATATTCAGACAAACACACCTTTAAAGCTTCACAGCTCCGAGCAGTTTGCTCTTGTTTTGTGTCTGACTGTGGAGAGAAGCTGCCTGCAGCTCCACCCTCTGCTCTCAGGCTGAGCTCCACACTGACGGAGCTCCATGCACAGATCCATGATGAGCAGGGAGAGGAGGGGGCAGCTCTTTAACAGTTTATTGTAAAGTCCAGACTCGACAGGCGTTTACTAGTTTCACTCTCAGCTTCATTTTTATAAACGAGCGTGCAGCAGCTTGTCCAGATAATAATCCCCGTCCTGCATAACGGCTCCAAAGTGTGCGTGTGTGCCGGGGTTGAGCCTCGCACAGCCGCGGACTGATCGGCCTCCCGATTATAATAATAATGATAAAATATTATTAACAGATTAACAGACACATTTTTTGATCACACAAAAGTGGAATAGTCGTCATGATCAGTGTAACCTCAGAGCGTGACAGCCCTTATAATACTGCTCTGCAGTTACACCAGCTCTCTGCAGGCGGTGATATCCTCACTGTAGCTGCGCGCTGATGTTAGCGCTGGAGCTGCTTTTTGCCACGAGACTCATTTGCATAGAAAATGTTTCCACAATGACTCATTTAAATATGTGCAAACAGCACCGGAGCACAGAGACGCTGTTTGCTCTGCAGCATGCTTTGAGGTGCATTTAACCCTCTGAGTGTGCTTGGAGAAGGAGGCGGAGTCTTTTGTGTCATTTGCAGGTTTAGCTGGAACAAAAGCTGCGCAGTCCTTTAGTGAATCAGGCTCTTTGTGTGTTAAACTATTTAAAAATACTTCTTTAATACTCTCACAGTATGGCAAAATAAAATACTGCAATAGTCAAGTATATTTAGTCCTAACAGTCGTACAAACAGCGAGTATCACCAGCGGGGAGGAAAGTACACCTGTCTGACGTTGGTCTCAGACAGACTTGTTACTCATTCCTCCTGGTGAGACGTCTCCCAGGATTCTTAATTATAAGACAGACAGTTGTGTTTTCTGATCAGTGTAAAAATAAGTGTGTAGGTGGCATGACAGAGCTCGGTAACATCATGCTGTCTGAAAGCATCTTAACCTGTGGGATAAATCAGTTAGTGTCCCTACAGAAACCATCGTTCCTTCTTCACTTACACACGTGAGATTCTTGTTGTACGTGCAGGTGTGTTGTGCATTCTTACCTTGAACCTCAACAACCACTAAACACGTCAAAGAAAGCAGAAAAGGGAGAGAGAAGAGGAGAAAGGTAGATCAGCAGGTTAGTGTCGGAGCAGCATCATGCACACAGAAACACATCCAGAGACACAGAGAGAGTTTACAGGGACGGGACGTGAAGCAGCGCCGACTGTGAGAAACTAAATGTCAGGTGGCTCTTCAGTTTGGAAAACACATTAGTCCTACACTACACAAGTAAACCCTACATACAAGGAATACTCTACATGTTTAATGAGACACACTGGGAGCAGAAACACTCGAGCACAGGGACATGCACGTCTACAGTCTGTAGACTCTCACCTGCACAAAAATATGTCTTACTAATGTTGGAAAAAAACTGCTTGCATCATTTTCTATTCTACAGTGTCTTAATGTGACTGAAAACATCTCTAATCATGTGTGTCTGAATCTTTATTCCCACCTTGACTCCATGTCCGATGTCGTCCAGCACGCTGTAGTCGATGGGCTTCCTGATGTAGCGCACAGGTCTCTCTGGATTGGCCGGAGCTACGATCTTATGTGAGCGCGTCGTGTTCTTATTGGTGGTCAAGATGCCGATCTCTCTCCTCGCCACCTTCTCTTTGTGGATGTCAACGGTCTGAGAGCAGAGAGACGCAGGAGAGAGTTAGAGACTGACTTACAGTCAGTTAAATAGGAGCAGTCCTCCCCTGTTAAAGCTCCTGTCAGTCAAAGCTGGTGTTCTCTGTCATCGATAGAAGCAATGATATTTGAAATTGGCGCCACAGCTGTGGAGAAAGTTGTACAAACAGCTCGTGGTTTCGCCCAATTCTACATTCCTACAACACCCAGCATGCATTGCGGCCCTCCCTCTGAAAAGAACGGCCTAGTGAGAGACGCTGGAGTGAAACACTACCGTTTTCCATTCAAGGACATTGATCGCTGCAGGCAACGGCTCAGAGCGATACAGAATCAGAAATACGACGAGAACATACCGGTGGATCTTCAAAAAATCTTCAGGTCTGCAGTCTACATTTCATACCTGATGATTTTGAACGAGATATGACATCGGAGGCGGCGTCCTAGATTGAGGAAGTGTAGTTTAGCGAGCTCCTTGGCCTCGGCCAGATGACGCGTTTTACATAGTCGGTTTTCCAGGGCCCGCTGGAGAAGCGGATAGCGTCCTCCAAAGGCACAGAGCCAAATAGCATTTTTTTCTACCATAACGGCATTAGCTCCCCATGTTAGCATGATAGGACTGAGGTTGACAATCGGTGAACTGGCCCTTAAAAAAAATGAAACAAAATGATCGACCTTATTGAGCATTTAGAAGTTTTTTACCTTTAAGACAGCAGCAGACGAGTAAACATGCCCCGAACATACAATCTTGTAGTCAGTCAACACAACAAAGGCTTTTTTAAAAAGGCTGCTACTAACTTCAATCTATTGTCAGTCATACTAATTCATTAGCCATCGTGTCTATAAATCATCTGTTCTATGTGCCCACAGTGATTCTGTCTTTGTCTCACTAACAGTCCGTAAACCTGACCGATGCCGAGCTCTCACACTGATACCGAGCTCTCGCGCCGATGCCGAGCTCTCACGCCGATGCCGAGCTCTCGCACTGATGCCGAGCTCTCGCACAGATGCCGAGCTCTCGCACCGATGCCGAGCTCTCGCACCGATGCCGAGCTCTCGCACCGATGCCGAGCTCTCGCACCGATGCCGAGCTCTCACGGCGATGCCGAGCTCTCGCACCGATGCCGAGCTCTCGCACAGATGCCGAGCTCTCGCACCGATGCCGAGCTCTCGCACCGATGCCGAGCTCTCACGTCGATGCCGAGCTCTCACACCGATGCCGAGCTCTCACACTGAGGGTATTTTTGGTGCATTTTAACATGAACAATCTTCCAGCACTGCCTCAGGAACAAGAAGTGTTAATTGTATTTTTTGTTTACAGTACCTCATGAAACTTCCTGCAAACTCACGTTTAGAAAATGAGCATTGTTTAAGACGGATTCATCAGACAGAAGATTGTTAGCGTGCAGACGTGGCCTCAGTTTGAGCTGCGTCTTTCTTCTTCTTCCTACAGAACTACTTAGTTGGCCGATTACTGCAGCATGAAACACAGAATATATTATGAAAGATCTTGTCAAAGTGCTGCTTTATGAGTGAACTCACAGCACCAAACTGTCGCCTACATAACAGATGTGACTGAACAGAAGCAGTAATTATGACGTGCAATCACAGATCAGGCCTCACAGAACACACTCATTATTTCTGCCTGCAAAGTTTTCTGATGACACTGAATCTGAGGGGAAAACGAGCCTCTGTACACGTCTCTACATTTAGACAGCACACAGCTCCTCTGTGAGGGACTGCTGTGGGCCTGTTTTATCAATGAAAACACTGCTTCGCTTCAGCTGGTGTTAAATAATGAGTCTGAGCACAGAGTGCACTGAGCAGGGTGTCACTCTGTGTGCATGAAATGTGGGCTTGTTGAGGAAACTGAAAGTGTTGGAGAGAGCTGCAGCAGTGAGGAGAAACTCTGAGGGTGAAGATGAAGGCACAGAACTAATCAGACCTCTGAGAGCAAACAGAGAGCAGAGCATCACCTGTGCCTCACCTGTGCCTCACCTGGAGGTGAAGAGTCATCTCGTCTGGTTAATCTAAAGATGGTTTTCTTTACTAATCGATTGGTTATTTGTCCATAAAATGTGGATCAGCGTTTCCCAAAGCCCGAGATGAAGTCTTGTTTTAACCCACAACCTAAAGACATTCAGTTAACTGTCAGAGAGGAGCAAAGAACCAGAACCAGAACATTTGACCCGAGTACTAAATACTTAAACGATTCAATCGATTATTAAAATAGTTGGCAGCTCTAATCCTGTGAGACGCCTCCTTATATTTTCAAAATAAAAGCTGGGGACATTTTGAACCAGACGAACACAAAGATGAATATTTGTCTTTTATGTTGAAACTAAAATCACAGTTACTTTGTGGTTTATTAAGTAGTTCACCTTAAATAGCAGTTACTGTCACAGTGCCCTTACTAGGTTAATATTTTTTAAAGCACAATCACGACGTCCCTGATTACAGCTTTTACTTGAGCTTTTGAATGCATCATTATCTTTTATATTTGACCTACGTGACTGAGTTATTGTTATCTATGTTTGTGGTGTGTGTGTGGGTTAATACCAAGTTAGAGTTACACATGCAAAACAAACAAAGTCTGATTAATCTAATTAGAACAAATATTGAATAACAAGTTGTGCTGAAAGGGAGCAGGCGGCCCAACGAGGGGGGGGTCTGCCTCCTGTCTGAACTCATGCAGTCTGGTTCACTGTGATCAGCTCCATGTGGGTCTCATTCGAGCTAATGCTGCTTCTAATATCACGATGGGATGTGGCTGCACTCAGAGGAGAGCACCGTCAGATTATATGAGGCTGAAATCTGACATGAACAAGGAGAGAAGAATAGAATCAAACTGACACGGTACATGAAGGTGGTCAGTCGTGTCCTCGTGTGTCTGAGGCAGCGCGTCCCTTCCTCCATCACCATCCTTCCTCCCAGTATCAAATGAACCACTCTTATTAGGGGCATTAAAATGCTCACACTGGGAAGACAAAGAAAAGTAACCTCGTGTTTTCAGCTGTAAATAAATGCACCTGTAGGTGTGAAGGCTCCCAGCAGTGAAGCATCACCATCAGTCATCAGGCTTACACAACACTCTGCACCCACACACCTGGCTGTGTGCGGAGCTCTGCACGGTGTTAACACGGTCTGCGTTTCTCAGAACACTAAACTATTTCTGTTCAGTCTGTAAGTCTTCACCTGAGAGAAGCTCGTTCCAGCAAGAACACTTCTGTTATTAATAATATCCATCACCAGAGAGCGGCCGGAGTGCACGTTTCTACACTCCACACATTCATCTGCTAATGTCCCTCACAGGTTATTCTTGTGACATGCTCGGGGATATTTTAAGATCAACGTCCTCCTGAGATGATTTCTGGGCCGCTGCACTTGGCTTTACTCAGAGAGGAGACCAATGCAGAACATGAAGGAGCCTGCATGCATACATGAGTACATATTGTGTGCTTTCACCCATGATTGCACCCTCTAGCTATAAATGACTGGATGCATGTGTGACTTCTTCCTGCAGGTTTCATGTTAAAAAGCAGGATGTTGGAGGGAAAACCTGCATCTCAGTTTACCATGAAGAAGAAGAAAGCCTGTGCATTTGGAGGTTTTGGGACTCAACATGAACATAAATTAAACACACTGATGTTGCAGTGTGTTCCCGACTTCCCAGCAGACCTGTGAGATGTGGTTGACGGAGCTCTCCATGCGGCGCAGCTGCGAGGCCTGGATGTCCAGCATCTGCAGCACGTTGTTGGCCAGCGTGTTGATGAGGTAGGCGACGCTGGCCAGAGACTGGGTGGTGTAGCTCTTGGTCTCCTCCAGCGCTCGCTGCTTGTCTGCTGACTGCAGGGAGAGAGGACACAGATTAAACAAGGCCGCCATTTTATTTGACACCTTGAGGAAAGAAACCATGAAAGGCAGAACACGAGCAACAAGTTAAAATAGGTTTGTTTTAAATGTCTCAAACATGAAGGCAAACTGAAGCCAACCAGGAGGAAGACGGGCTGTGCACGTTAGCGCTGTGGCTACATAAACAGACCGTTCAGGACGTGCCGCGGACTGTTTACCTTTAACGACCACAGGAAGTAGGAGACGGTAAGATTGGATCTGATCACGCTGATTAAACATACATTTGAACAGCGTCAGTAATGGTGGGTAACATACTCAATCTTTCTATTACTACTTAGTCATGCAGGTGTCAGAGTTGCTGAACCAAGAGTGGTAAGAGAAGCCTCTTTACACCCACATGCTTATTATGGTCTGTTTTTATGAGTTTATAATAGTTCCACGATTGAACACATTCATTAATAAGAACCCAAACAGAGACACAAAATCTGACGTTAAAATAATATCGAAATAACAAATGATTTCAGGGCCGGTGGTTTTAATGGCAGGGCCAGTGAATCTGTAAAGTTACTGGCCCGGAGTGCTACTGGAAAATTGTGCTCATTGTCGACCCTTGCACGCACACAGACACACACACACACACACAAGCACACACAAGCACACACACACACACACACACACACACACAGAAGCTCACAATGATTCCTGCTGAAATGTCACATTCTGCATCTTACCAAGAGATACCACGTGTGTGTGTGTGTGTGTGTGTGTGTGTGTGTGTGTGTGTGTGTGTGTGTGTGCTTGAATGAGTGCATTTGTCAGTGTGCATCAGTTAGTGTGTAACCACGTGTGAGTACATTTATTTATGTGTGCAAATGTTTACAGTACGTGTACATACAGCAGAAAGACACACTGATTTGTGTGTGTGTGTGTGTGTGTGTGTGTGTGTGTGTGTGTGTGTGTGTGTGTGTGTGTGTGTGTGTGCAGCAGGATGTAGGTCAGTGCTAACTCATTCATGCGGTTGACGAGAAACACACTGACACCACTGTCTCTCTCTTACACACACACACACACAAAATACACACACTGAAATACTACAACAGACAACACAAACAGAAGCACACACACACACACACACACACACACACACACACACACACACACACACTCACACACACACACACACACTCACACACTCACACACACAATCTCAGTGACCCACAGACCTACATCCAGTCGGAGCTCAAACGATCCCTCAGAAAGAAGTTAATTAAATAACAAACTAAATACTGTGTTCTGATTGGTCCTTACATTTCAGGTACAGTTACACAGCTTGCAGGTGTTTGTGCTTAACTTGTGTGTTTCCTGTTTATGCAGCTTTATGCCTGTGCTCTGCAGCAGTTCAGAGGTTAATCATGTAACATCCTTAATATTTATGTGACGGCTTTAATGAATCAGATTATTAACGACGATGTTTTTACAGCGATTCATCTATCAGCTCAACCAGCTGCAATATAAACATGCTTACACATTAGTGATAATAAACATTATAATATATATATAGTTCTTTATGTTTATGTTTGTCTTGTACATTGACTTTGATAAGTACATGAATAAAAGCAGGACTGTAGAGAGTATTTCTACCCTTTAATAACCTCTGAGCACTTTCTCACCTGTCCATCTCTAATGTGTAGGCAGAGCTGAGGAGGTTCACAGCAGGACTCTACACAGGTACAGACACACCTGAACACTAGAAACCTTTTCAGATCCAGTCACACCCTTGTTCTCCCGTCTCCCATCTGTTTCTCTTCCTCGCTGATTGTTCCATCCCTCCCTCCTCATCACTTTCTCTCTCTCTCTCCTCTCTTCATCACTTCATCCTTATTTCTCCTGTTTCTGTCCTGTTTCCCCGTCAGACATCTGATGTCCTGTTAGCACTGACCTAGTTGGAGGGCTGCCTCCTCTGGCCTGAGGACACACACACACACACACACACACACACACACTTCTGCTGCTGCTTTTCTCTCATTTCTAACTATACGAGTTTCCTGTAGATGAATCAGATCAGATCTTCATCATATGCACGCTCTGATTCCTCTGACCTCTTTTTTAATGAACACTCTGCTGCTCTCTGTCTCACTGAATGAATGTGTGCACGTTCCTCAAAAAACAACGACTCAACTTCATGCTCCAAGACAAGTTTCCCTACGAGGATAATGTATATTGTGTCGTGTCGTGTCGTGTCGTGTCGTGTCGTGTCGTGTCGTGTCGTATCATGTCGTATCTCATCGTGTCGTGTCGTGTCGTGTCGTGTCGTGTCATGTCGTGTCGTGTCGTGTCGTGTCGTGTCGTATCGTGTCGTATCTCATCGTTTTTTTAGTTGCAGTGCAGGTGGTGCTGTTTTGAGGCTTTTAGAACACATCACACATCCTCTGTGAGCGACTGGGACAAACACTCCAATAAAGTCATCTATTGGCTGAGCAGGCTGCCTGTCCTCTGACATCACTTCTGGTTGATTTCAGTCTCAAGATGCAACATGAAGTGTAAAAACTATAAAACTACAATAGCCATGAAATGCTCATTACAATGCATGTGTACATTACAATGCTTTCTTTATATGCAAAGAGAATCTGCACTTTATTACATTTACTCTGTCTTACTTGCTGCAGCCGTATTAAAGCACCGATAGACAGGGGGATTACTATCTCACTGTACAAACACTTATAAATCAGCACTGACACACACATCAGTAACAGAGCCTCCGGTCAGGAACGCAGCTTCTGATTGGTCAATAGACTCAACACAAGGCATCAGGAAGTGGCTGAGTGGACGGCTAACAGTTTCCAACAAGGATGAATGATCACAAGAACATCGAGAGTTGGATTGATTATCATGGATTCACTGTATATATAATCAGGATTGCTTAAATGTGTGAAAATGTTGCAGCGTTTGCAATGACTAGAGAAAAGACAGCTCCTCTCTGGTTCTACTTCAAAGGTACTCTGACAAATGTAGGACATGACTGAAGGAGATGGAGACGAGGTAGGTTGAGTAGAAGGACAACAGAGCATGTAGAAACCTGCAGGAAGAAGCCGTTTGAAAACCGACTAAATCATTTAAATCAGTTTGAACGTTGAATTTCAGAATTATATCATCCAACGCGTCTTTCCAAACACTCAGCTCGTTTCGCCCCCGCAGGATCTGCTCCTGGCACAGACGCTGAAGGTGGAGGCTGATACTCCGTCAACTGGAAAACCAATCGCCATGGTTTCCAACAAAAACACACACACACACACACACACACACGGGCCCGGCCTCCTGCAGCAGCACCATGTGTTTTCAATGAGCAGCAGGAGGTCGAGTTACATGACGACTTCTTCTGCTGACAAATAACCAGGACCAGCTGAGGAGGACGGGACTGTGTGTGTGTGTGTGTGTGTGAGAGTGTTGAGGGAGGAGGGAGGGTCTGCACATGCTCAGTACAGGCTAACTCAGGGGCTTTACTAAAGACGTGTAAATCTCAGGTTATGATATATAAAAACTGACGTTGATGAGTGGAGTTTGGGGTCTTCCTCCTGCTCACTGTCACGGCAGCTCTGACTCACATGGAGACGTTATGTTTTACTCAATAAAAGTAAATATGCAGCCTTAACTTCCAGGTTTGTCTTGGACACGAACACAGCAGCAGAAGAAGCTCTTTCTGAGTAAGAAGCAGCTCGATTTTCTGTCAGCTTTCCCAGCTGCAGCCCACAGTGGAGATGTGGGCGGTGTTATATTGGACAACTTGAGTTCCTGCAGTAATAGTCTGTTTCATTTTTCCTCACAGAAAATGTCTCTTTTATTTTAAATGCAAACTTTATGTTGTGCAGACTGCTCAGACATTCACCTCTTCCAGCTCTTACAGCATGCAGGCTTTAATGCCTGGTTATGCAGATATTATTATGCATCCCCACTTATTGTAATGACATTTGATTCCTCAGTTCTTCACATTTTGTAATTTTCAAAAGAACAAGATCATAAATACTTTATCCATAAAATGCTGCGCATCTTAAAAAGATGTAGACAGATTTAATCCTGTCAACAAAGGCTCGAGCGGGGCTTAACACGGGTCAAACCTGGACCCAAATATTTAGCCCATCAAACAAGATAACAGTAATATTATTGGATTATGTAACAGCTCTCAACATCTGCAGGCAGGGGGATGTAGGCCACACACTGAGGCCTGAGTTAGACCCCATGTGGATGTGTAGCATGAACACGCTAATGAAGCAGAAAAGAGGTTTTTTACTGGAGCAGACTCGGTGTGGCGCTGCGGGCAGGACGTGACTGCTCACAGAGACAGAAAGAGTCAAAACAGTAAAGCGATGAAACGTGGGAACACTGGGAGATGCATCCTCTTTATATGTCTGGATATGTCTCCAGAAATATAATCATTCAGTTTGTCCTGTTTCTTTGATGGAGACTGAAAAACAGGCAGAGCTGCAGATATGAGCTGAATATGAAACATGGCCATGATGATAAACAGGTGCGTGTGAGCCAACTGAGGAGGAACAGTTGTCCAGAACAGCCTTGCCTGCCTGCCTGCCTGCCTGCCTGCCTGCCTGCCTGCCTGCCTGCCCACACACACCACACACACACACACACACACACACGCACGCACGCACACACGCACACACGCACACACACACACACACACACACACACCACACACACACACACACACGCACACACACACACACACACACACACACACACACACACACACACACACACCACACACACACACACACACACAAGCACGCACACGGACACACACACACACACACACACACACACACACACACACACACACACACACAGAAGGATGTAGTACACAGCTATCTAACCAGCATTATAAACATGAAATATGGATATAACAAGCTTTTCATCACACCTCCTGTTAGCCGCCTGAATGTGTTTATCACTGGATATTTAAGACAAACAGACATAACCAAAATAAATCAATAGAGAATTAATTTATCTGTGACTTTTTAACATTTAAATATGTCACAATAACATACATATAATAACATATAGTTCCAGCTTGTTAGTCATGAGGATTTGCTGCATTTTTTTGTCTCATATGACAAATAATTTAAATGTATTTTGGTTTTGAGCTGCAGACTAAACATTTATATTTCTGTACTTTTCAAATCTTCATTATATGGCTCTAATTAAGGAGTATTGTTGTTGTCAGAAACACTGTCATATATGTTCTGGAATAAACGAGAAGTTATTTGGTTCATAAAATGTGGAATGTGACAAGTGGTAAAAAAAAATGTCTTTCCCATGGCCCCGTTTTGTCCTGAAACGAAAATATTTAGTTTACTATCATAGAGGTACGTAACAAAAATATTTACATTAAAGAAGATGAAATGTAAAAAAACATTCAAACTAATTAATCAATATTCAAAATAGCTGGCATTCATTTTAATAGTTAGTATACAGTTAATAGTTAGTATACAACTAAGTGATTTATCATTTCAGGTTTAGACCATAAGCATTTATAAGCCCAGTTTCTACTCTTCCAAGTGCTAGCCTGCTACTGTTTCAAGAAATGTCTTAATACATGTATGGCCATATTTCAAGGCTGCAAACACGTAAAATTTATCTTTAACTATCACAAAAGAAATCAATAATATTTTCTTTCAAAGACAAATATTAAGCTTGCCAGATACACATCCATACCAGCTCATGGACTGGTTTGAAACTAGATTTAAAGCAACGTTGTGTGTTTATACGAGTATATGAAGAAACAAGAAAATGCTCAATATTTCAAGTTACTATTACAACAATGTAATTCTACTTACAATATCGATTTTCAACAGTACAATTAAGTTTTACCAGGCCATCCGTTCCTATTGTTTGATTTATGGTACACACTGAGTGTCAGACCAGACTCCCATTAAAAAACACCTTAATTTAATGATTCCCTGCTTGTTTGTATATATCACACACCTTGTAGGAGATGCATTGAGACATTTTACAAATAAACAAGCATTGCCCTTTCATTCGGCATCCATTCCATAAAGAAATTTAAAAACGATTAAGTGATATATCAACTTTTCAAACTAAAACAGTTGATTACATGACATTCCAACAGTCACGTTTCCCTCAGTAGCGTGGAGTTAAACCAGTTGTAAAAAGTTAAATCTTTACAAAAAAGGGTAACGTTTGGTGGAATATTTGACAGCCGAATTGACTTTTGGGTCCTCCTTGTTCAGACAGAGAATAAGTCAGTTTTTATATTCATTTCATCCTGACTTTTACCTTTCGTACAAAAGCTAACGGTAACATAACGGAGCTTGGTACTGTCATTCCATCACTCCCCTCTCCAGAACGCCCACTCCTTCCCAACATTAGCCCGATATTTCATTTGACTTGACCTATAAACACCGGTTTTCAAAATACTGGCTCGTACCTGGACATAGTTGCTTTCGCAGTACTCCGCGACTCTTTCCAGGTTAGTAAAACTGTCCAGTAAAGCTCTCCGTCCCGCAGGAATTTCCTCCTCCAGCAGCATTTGTAACTCCGCCATCTTTACATGATTTTACTACTAACGGCCGCGGCGCGCGCTGACTGGATGTATCCTGCAACGTTCATGGACTTTGGGAAATATCACAACTCTAATACGGTTAACCGGGAAAAGATGGGAAAATGGGGATTACTCCGAGATGTGACTCTTGACGGGAAAGGAGCAAACCTATAATCAAATTATATCAACATCTGCAATTATAAGGCTATTATGAAAAAAAACGGTCTGGCAAGTTACCAAAGTGTCTAATTATCCCGAGATCTTCATCTCATCAGTTTAATGGAGCGTTCAGGTGACTCGCGTCAACCGGGGATCGATAAGAAAGTAAGTTTTTGTACAAATTATAGATTCATATGAATTATATTGGCAGATTCCACTCATTGTCTTCGTGCCATGACGCTAAGTGAATGACGCTACAGTGAAGTTTAATTTTATGAACCTTCTCACAGTTTACAATTTATGTCACTGTCTGTTGCTTGTTTTTCCTGAGCATTAGCGCCACCTTGTTGACAGAAGAGGTATAACAAAAACACCAACAAATGACAGCTGCTACTGTACACATACTGTATTTCTTTATTTAAAAAAAAATCACACTCAGGAAAACAAAGTGCTATATAACTTATTGTATAAAAACACACATAAGACAGGCAGACAGACAGGAAAAGGTTTTTAGAGTTTCAGGCAGGGCTGTCCATATTCTCGTCTCCTCTCGGGTAAGACTCCACTTCCATGGTCATCAAAAACTCTGCAAAGAAGATTTAAAGAGATTTAGTACACACCAGTATACCTCAATAACATGAAACGTAACTAACCTGGAAGTCAGTGTGTGCAGGATATAAACAATCCTTACTTTGGCACAATTCAAACTCCAGTTTAAATGAATAGATTTATCCTCATACTACAAGTACATTAAGCTGATAATCCCTGAGAAGGATTTTGAATGCAGGACTTCACTCATGATGGGGTAAATTAACATGGCTGAAGACTAGATTTCACATCAGCAGGGCATTCAGTCTATGGAGGGACCTTTGTGTGCTGTTGTTAGCTAACATTATCTTTCTCACCCAAAGGAAAGGAATTACCAGATAGCTAATGTAAAATAAAATCAGAAACCTGTCTTGACTGGCTGAGTTAACCCATCGAGACACCAGAGGCTGATCCTAGTAAACTGGCTAACTTGAGGTACACAAAATACACCAGATCCATGCAGTGTAGCTTAGTTACAGCTAGCTGACTAGCCTTAGCGTGTTTGCTACTGCTAGCATAATAAATCTGAGTGTACATGTTGGTGGGCTAGCTTGCCAAATTACTTTACTAGCTAACATGATTCATAACTCATGTGTTGTGTTAAAAGATGTTGATTTTAGCCAACAATAAATGATGAACTAACAATGCAAGCAATGACGTATGACTAATGTGATGCCGCTCAGTCTTGTGTACGTCATGTGACGGTTTTTGAAGATACCTAGGATGCATGCTTGCACTAACGTGTGTGAGCAACAGGAAGCTGACTGCAGTTCACTTAACAGCCACCGGTGTTAAATATCCAAAGTTTAGTAAAGCTAGTAAAATCGGCACAGCAGCTTTAAATGAATCTGGCTCACAGTGATCCAGATTTTGCTATCCAGGATCAGCTAATCCTTCTTCCTTCTGTCCTGGATTTTCAAAGTAAAACGGGATTGGGACTAGATCCTACATACTTTGTCCACCGGGGGGGCCAAAATCCACATGAAAGTTCCTCACAGCTGCTTTGATAAAATACTTTATACATTATAATATTGATGTTATTTGGTGGATTATTTTATGTGTAATACTCCGCCCACCTTCTGTGTAGTCGACGTCCGGCCGGGTGGAGACGACAGCCCAGGCCATGCCCACCAACAGCGCCACCACCAGGTTCACCACGATCCACGGCCGCAGGATCTGCTGCTCTGAACCTGGAGGCCTGCAGGAGGGAGGGTGAATATGTCAGTATAATACTAATAATTATACAATACAATAAATACAGTGGAACAGAGCAGGATGTCGCGTCTCACCACAGAGTCTCGTTGGCTGTAGGATAGAGGTTGATGCGATCACTGGTCATCTGCTGACTGAGGGACAGGATCAGGGCGATGAAATATACTGAACACAGAGAGGTGGTCATTATTACACACTGTCACCATCATCATCACCATCATCATCATCATCATCATCCTGTCTTTGTGTCACTCACAGAAAGAGGCCAGAGCAGCAGGGTCGAGGGTGAGGAAGCCTCTCAGAGCCATGGAGGCTTTGGCCAGGTTCACTCTGCAGGTGAGAACAAACACACCTTTATTATCTGAACTGTTTGACTGTCCTACAAAAAACTGAGCTCCAGTTTCATAAACCAGAACAGTAAAATCCTGCTTTTACATGAATGCACAGGGAATAATTTAGTATTTTTAAAGTCTGGAATTAGTCCTTTAAACACACACACACACACACACACACACACACACACACAGTCCACACACAGACCTGTCGAAGGCGGACACGGTGCTGATGGCGAGCAGCAGGTACAGCAGGGACTGGGCGGGGTAGGCCAGCCGGTGGTACTGGTGAAGCAGGTTGGGCAGCGTGGTCATCTGCTCGCCCGCCAACACGTACACTACGATGATGTTCCACACGGCGTAGCCCGCCAGGAAGCCGTGAGAGAACAGACCGATCACCCTGCACACAGACAACACACGCACGCACACACACACACGCACACACACACACACATACACACACACACACATACACACACACACACACACACACACACACACCACAGAGAGTTATATTACATCACTGACACCTCAAACACACCAATGTACACAGTTAAATAACACCAGCATCCTAAGTGAGGCGAGCTGTACTGCACGTGCACAATGGATCAGCTTTCATTACTTGTTTATATCTCTTTAAACACAAACAAAGCCTCTGCAGAGACGGACGTGTCTGCTCTGCAGGACCAAATGTTCAGACCACAGGTGAGCCAGCTCAGGCCCGTATGTGTCCGCTGTCTCTGGGAGAGCGGACGCTCATGTCAGTAAGCTGAAGGAAACTGGAAACAAAAGTGTCACCACGAGTTTCACAAAGCAAAGGATGCTGAGCCCTGTGATTGACTGCTGACATGGATGGATGGATGGATGGATGGATGGATGGATGGATGGATGGAGGACGCTGAGTAAGTTGTCACGCATTATCCTCGTTTTGTCGTGTATTTTAGTGTTACGTTTTCATTTCCTGTTTTATTTTGTCACTCACTTTTGCTTTACTTCCTGCTTTGAGTGTTTGATCGTGTCCCGCCCTTAATGTTTTCACCTGTGTCTTACTACCCTCACCTCCCCAGTGTATCGTCTTTGTGTTCTCCTGTTTCTGTGCAGTTTGTGTTTGTCTACCTGTGCTCCTCGTGTGGAGGTTTCAGCTGCACTCGTGCTTTACCGCCTGTTTCTCGACTGTTACTTTTCTTTTAGATGTTGACTTTGTCGCTGCTCCCCTTGGACACACCAACAGTCCACCTCTTGTTCTGACTGTTGCTTTGTCCTTTTGTGATTCAATAATCCTTCTTTAAGTCTGCAGTGGGGTCCTCTCCCTTTGTGATTCTAACCAAACCTGACACATTAGATGAAGTCAGTTGAGAAAAAATACTACAAAATGTTTTAATCAAAGCTTTCGAGATGTCAGAGGTCAGGACGGCTCAGAGGTGATGATATGATCAACAGAGATTTACTTCTGCTTCTTGTTTGGCGACTAAGCAACTAATTTAGATCACAGTAAATAAGAACCAGTTGTTTTCTAACATAAGATAGTACATGTAAGTCAGTGCAGTGTGTGTGTGTGTGTGTGTGTGTGTGTGTGTGTGTGTGTGTGTGTATGTGTGTGTGCTGACCTAAAGCCACTGTGGACCTTCAGAGCGACGTCTCTGGTGGTCCAGAGCGCTCTGGGGTCCATGTAGTCATCCATCATCTCTGCGTGTCGGAGCTGCTCCACTCGCTCTGCCTGGAAACGCCCTGCACACACGCACACACACACACACACACACGCACGCGCACGCGCACGCACACGCACACGCACACGCACACGCACACACACACACACACTTTAACAAGTACAAGAGCAACATATTTCGACTCTTTGGTCACATTTGCAGCTGAATGTAATCCGGCCTGATTGAACCCTCAGAGGGACTAAAGCCACCTGATTGGTCAGGTGAAGTTGGCTGCAGGTGACCCAGTTAGACAGCAGCACTGTGGAGGCAGCGTGGAGCCAACAGGAAGTTGTTCCAGGTTACGTATCATTGCTCAGGTTTTTGTCACTGCTGCTGCTTCGTACGTCTCACACAATAACACCTGCTTCACACTCACGGTTCCTCTCCACGAAGACTTTCCCGACCGGCTGGCTCTGTCCATGCGGGGCGGAGAACAGGGAATGCTGGGGGATCGGGGACTGGGCGTCTGTGATGATGTCGTCGTCTTCGGCTTCCAGGTCGTTGCTGTAATGCTCCGTCGCCTTCACCTTCCTGCCGTGAGATGCGGATCAGACATTCATTCTCATGATGTTGGTGATCAGCTGACCTTTCAACCTTTTGATTGTCACCCTGGTACTCACCTCTTCCTCTTCGTCTTTCTGGTCACTGCGACCGTCATCTCCTCTTCGTCCATGGCCGCCTCGTTGGTGTTGCCGTTTGGCGTGTCTGCGTGCTCTACTTCCTGGTCTGACAAGACAAACATGACATCAAACAGGATTTAACCTCCAGCGAACACGTTTTCCTTGTAACGTTTGTAATAACAGCTGATGAATTGGTGTTACCGATGGTCGCTGCCCGCTTCTTCTTCTTCTTCTTCTGTGGTGCTGGATCCTGCGGCTCTGGGGTCAAAGGTTCTCTGTTGTCAGAGGGGCTCTTATTGGTCACCTCCTCCATCTCCAGAGCCACTGAAGAAGAACATAATAAAACAAGTGAGTCTCTTGTACACAGATATCTGACTGTGTGCAGGTGTGCAGGTGAGTCAGAAGTGTTCTGCTTTCTGTTTGTTGTCTGAAGATATTGACAAATCACGTCTGAGCAAGCTTCAGGTGCAAAACAGTGTGGAGAGCAAAAGATGCAAACGGTTCAGACGGTGAACAGCACACGGGAGAGGAAGTCCTTTCCCATTTAACTGGAATTCCACCGGCTCCACCAGTAACCCGGAATATTTGCCGTTGTCAAGAAGATAACGGCCTAAATGAATCCTGAAGCCCGTCGGCCGTCATTGACTGTGTTATTTCCCTCCATAAACATAGAACAGCTCAGTGCAGATAAAGATCCAATCAAAGATGTCAGCTCTCAACTCCAGCTCTGTGGTTAGTCAGATTGTACACAGAGACCAGCACAGCGAAGAGGAAGTCTCAGTCCTGATTGGATATCAGTTAATCATTAATCTGCTGTCTACACCAGAAGTCCTGCATGTGGGCCGCCTCTCTAAGAGGCTCAGTTGTTGTCAGACGGTAACAGATGACTTCTGACACTGGTTGAAATGTAAACCCAGAGCCCGTCAGCAATCAGTGGATGATGATTCTCTTGTAAGTGAACTTAATAAACAGATTTCTTTATATGAATGCAGATAACAGTCCAGTCACAGACATCATCTCTCAACTCAAACTCCTTTTTTACATCTCAAGCTGAAAGTTGGATTTTGAACAATGACCAGCACGAGGTCGAGATGGTCTGCACCTGGATGTCCAATACCAGCTGTCCTGATATCTGCTAGCTACACTCATCAGATCATCAGACGACAGCCAATCGGTTTTGACATCGGCAGAAGAGCATTTCAGGAACCTGACGTCTCGTCACACAACGACTTTTCTTTTTCATTCATGTCCACAAACAGATATCTGCCGAGGAGTGCAGATCGCTGTCCCAAACCCGATTCCAGCGTCTCAAGCTGTCGTTAGTCTGTGAACAAAGACCAGAATAATAAAAAGGTTTTCTCCCAGATCTTTAATATCAGGAAACAATTCTGGTTGTAGACTGTGTATCTGAACCTCCGCTCCTTTCTGAAGTCGTAGACTGTAAACAATGTAAACAATGACCCGCACAAGGAGGAGGAGGACCCGCCCTGATCTCTGACATCAGGGACCAGAGAATCGCGGCCTACACCAGAAGTCAGGGTTACTGCCGTCACCTCCATGAGCTAACCTGTCAGATGTGAGGAACCCGTCAACCATCGCTGAACAGTTATTGAGTGTTGTATTTATCTCTATGAACAGATATCTGCACATGACTCCATTCTTGCACTGAAAGTCGCTCTGAGCAGCACAAAGAGGAGGCAGTATCGGCCTGAATATCTGATCCCAGGTATCCTCTGAGTGTCTACTCTCTCACCTTCTCCCTGCTCCTCTCCGACGCTGACCTCCTTCTTGGGCTTCTTCTTCTTGCTCTTGACCGTGGGCATGGTGGCGTGTCTCTGTGAGAGGATCAACAGTATAAAATGTGAAAGTCAAACAAAAGAGCCTCCAGAGTGTAAACGACTATTTCCCTTTTTAGGGTTTTTTATTCAGGTCACTTAACGAACGTTTAAGGATCTACGGGTCGCCGCATGTCGATGCTTATTTGAGATAATTGGATTTGAGCTTTGAGAAGAGGTGAAGAACAAAGCTTCAGGAAACAAACCACAGCTGTAACGTTCATCTAATGAGTGCTCTGCTTTATCCAACACCTCTTCAGTGTTATGATCACTGTGGTTCTGAACAGGATGCTAACGCCCTCTGAGCTCAGGTGTCTGAGGGACGCTCACGTTCATCTGAACCGGCTCCTCCCATCAGGACAAACACACTTTTTAAGCCTTGTTTAGACAGTCAGGTTCAGGGATGCTGTAAATGTAAAGGTGCAGTCTTCAGCTAGTTAGCTTAGCATAAAGTTAAATCACATACCCCTCTTATAAAACCGTAACTTGTGTTTTTCACATTAAGAGTCGCTACAGTTATCGAGCTCTACATTTTAAATGTTGTTTCCATCAGACAGAACTACAGTGGCTTTTTATCAGTTAATGTTCATTGTGCTACGCTAGGCTAACTGGCTGTTTGCTGTAGCCTCATATTTAGCATACAGAGGGTGATATCAATCATGTCAATCAATCAAAGGGACCAGAAGCACCTGGCTGACGGTCGGCCATCAGCCCGTTTCTGAGGTGTCCTGCAGTATGTTGGCAGATGGAGCCCATTGGTGAGACAGATCACTCTGATTGGTTGTTCAGATAATCAGTGCCCAAGAGGACAAACAGAGGAGAGTAAAGTAAACTAACGAGTCCTTTCTCGTTCTACAAGCAAAACAACGATGGCCGTCAGACATCTGCCTCCTTTTGTCAGACACAACCGACACTAGCAGGAGCGTTATCACGAAACTGTGTCATCGGGGAGCGAGATGAGCTCGTCTCCTTGGTATTCTGTTTCTCTTTTACAAATGATGAAAAGAGACCACCGCCCCCTGCTGGTGTGGAGTGTAACGTCCTCTCATACAGGTGCAGAACGTATTCAACAAAGGGCGAGTCATCTTACATCGACCTTCGTCTCCACTAGATCTTTGCTGTTTGGTGTTTCTACAGACTCTCGGAGCACTTAAGGGACGATCGGCATGCTAAGCTAAGCTAAGCTAACATGCTGCATGATTAATGAAATGAGGTCAAAGGTCAGTAACGAGGAGAGCGAACAGCTGAGACCAGAAAGAGGTCACTTTCTTCCCGCCACGTCATCATTTGTCCTTTCTGTTTCCTCAGTTTTACACAAACACGTAACGTAACATGAAAATAACAACAACATGAATGATGTAAATGTTCTGATTAACTCGCTCGTCTTTGGGAAACACTCGAAGCATGACCTCATTAAAGCGTTGCACATGTTTGTATCATAAAGAGGAACTTCTATCTACACCGAGAACATGAAAGACATCAGGTATTTACAGGGTGTGTAACGCTGAATGAGTGCTCACCTGTGCAGCTGACCCGCTGTGTCTCTGTGAGGAAACAGTTCAGAGCTTGGCCGTCTGTCTCCTGTCAGCCCGAGCCGTCTCAGGATGATCCACAGCGTGTAAACAAACCCTCCTTCCCGTTACTTCTCCGCCTTCCGCTCGGTTAATCCTGAAGGTGGATTCAAAATTACTGACTGGCTTTAAAATGTTCAAGATAAAAACTTGAAAGATCTCAAAGTGAGGAGGTGAGATAAAGACGAGAGCAGAGACAGAAGGAGGGGGAGGTTTATCCACAGCTTTGAGGCCTGTTTACAGCGACAGGTGGGACGGCCTGCAGGAGCTTTGTGGTTGGTTGATCAGCTGTGATGTCACCTGCTGGCAGTGCTACAAAGCAGCTATGGATGCTGATGATCCTTCACCTACAAATCTTACCTGCAATCGATCCAATCGCTGTGCAGGTCGGTAATTCAGAAACTGAATCAGGCCGTCTGAGAATTATTGAGTGGTGAAATTTAGATCCTTCCTTCAGGATCGTACACGTCCAAATGTGCTGATGCAAACTGCTCACCTGCTTCCACTTAAAATGCATCATCAGTCTTATTTGCACAATTTTATCACATTAATTTAGACACAAAACAAAACACAGCCAATCACAATAAAGTACGTACAAACAGGATGAGAAGAGCTTCAGATTTCCCCTGTGGGACGACATCCTGAGGTCAGCCTTTACGCAGACGACACCGTGTTTTATTCATTCTCTCCTCATCAGATCTGAAGACAACAAACTGCCTCCTCTGTTATTCAGACGTCTCTGCACAATCTGAAGCTTGAGCTGAACCTCACTCACTGACGTCTCCACAGGGGGCGAGCACGTGCTCTGGTAAGGTCTGTTTGTCTTGCTGCTGCGCTCAGGTCCGTCTCACTGAAGAGTTATTGATCTCACAGATTACATGAGGTCATATTAATCGTACAGACACTTATAAACAAGTATAGTGAAATCAAACAGTGCAGAGTAAACCTGAGCAGGTGTGTCGGCTCCGTCTGAGGTTTCAGGTCAAAGTTTAAACCTTCACACCGCAGAAACCAGGTCAAGACATCGAATCCTATTACACACACACACACACACACACACACACAGACACACACACACGTACTCTAAGCATGGAGTCCAGCGTGTGCATTTATTAAGAAAAACATTTGATTATTGAAGTTTGAAGCTTTTATTTGAATATTTTGGTGATGAAATGAATAAAATCTTAATCCACACGTTCAGTTTAACGTCTCTCTCACGTTCATGTTTCTGTCACTTCACCTGTAAACTGAATATAAACAGTCGTCTGCCTGTCTTGTTCCTCCGACGCCTCTCGCTGCAGTTTGTCTACATGACAGTAAAGCTGCCTGATGCGGTGAGAGGACACTAATCCTTCTGTTAAATCCACTGAGCTGCATCTGTCCTGCACAGGATTAACCTGACAGAGAGGGGGGGTGGAGGAACGACACATGCACTTCAGCTTCATCTTTAATTAGCACACGTATGTACACATGATCATTAACTCTACATCCAACAGGCTGTGATGATCAGAGTCCTCGTTTGCAGAAGCAGACGTCTTTGTTACAAGTTTCACACATTATAAGCTCGACTGTGAAACAGTGATGACTGTCATTCCAACATTTTAAGCCTCTATGAGATCCCCTTTAATGAACAGGTTTCTTGGCAAAAGCACTTACAGTACAGAGCAGACAGCACGGCGTCACAGGAGGGTTTACATGAGCCGAGCCACGGCTGACATGGGGCTCGTTTCCTTTAAATCTTCACTGTGATAAGTATCAAAAATAAGACGTTTTGAAGGAACATTACTCTAAAGTGCAGCTTTTATCAGGAGACTCAGAGTGTGTGACCTGAGCTCTCCAGCCTTGTCACTGGTATGAAGGAGAGCTCTTTAGACTTTCAGGAGTTGAGCAGTGAGGTTCAAATTCTTCTTCTGCAATTTAAACGCAGCAGAAAAACACATTTGTGCAAATTAAACGGCTGATTGATGAAACGTTTCAAAGAGTAAGAGCAAATGTTTTCACAGTCTCGTTTCCATCCTCACATAACATCCCACACTTCTCTTCCTCTTTCTGTCCTCCTCTCTTCACTGTGTCTTCTCCTCTACTCCTCGGCCCGGCTCCAGCTGACAGGAATCCACTGTGGCTCCTCCTGCGCCTCCTGGATGGTGGAGCAGAGCTGCATGCAGGCGTCCTGCAGGACGTCGTTCACCAGCATGCTGTCGAAGAACTGTCTGTACTTGGCCTCGATCAGCCGGGACGCCTCCTCCAGCTCCACGAAGTCGTCCTCCTGCAGGACAGTGTGCTTCATGAACAACTCTGATTATGCGGGTACTCTCTCTTTATGTATCAGCAGATTTATGAAAGCAGTAAAAGATGCTTAAAGATCATCAGTTTAACCAGCGTCGGGCTCTTACAGTGAACACTCTGCTGACGGTGTAGTTGCTGATGATTCGGGCGTCTCTGCGGGTCTGTCTCAGTCTGTCCAGGCCCGGAGCTTTGATGAAGATCACAAAGGGCTTCAGCTTCCTCGTCCGCAGCGCCTGGATGCTCTGACAATAACAACAACAACATATCTGGATTAATCCTCCACGGAAAATAGTCCCAAACAAGTTCCTCCTTATACAGATCCTGGAGCTGAGAGCCACAGACAGGAAGCCAGATCGTACTGCGACATGGACTGACATGTTGTTTCTAATCTTTTTAAATGATTGGTCGACAACAGAAGGACAAAAGAAGTGAACGCATGTCTGACTCACGTGTGGTTCGACGTCGATGATGCACATTCGGCCTCTCTTCAGCACGTCATCAATAGCATCAGTGCTGGTCCCATACAGGTGACCTTTATGCTCCCCGTACTCCACAAACCTGAACTCATCAACACACACACATCAGGTAAATGAATAAAAAGATTATAATGTAATTAAATTTAATCCAAAACAGTAGAAAAGTTAACATATAGTTAGACGACGATGAAGGAGCCCACCTGTTGTTACAGACCATGTACTCAAACAGCTCTTTGGTGACAAAGTGGTACTCTCGTCCTGCCTGCTCCCCTGCTCTGATTGGACGAGTGGTGTCTGGAGGAACAAGAAAACAGCCAATCAAAACCTCTCAGGAAATATTCAGTTACGTTACTGAGCAGAGTTCAAATCAATGAGCTAACAACACCAGTTAAAAAAGCTGCTGAAAATGCTGGGTCATGTTCAGTAATTAAGCAGCAACCTTAAAACAACCTGCAAGTACAAAAGCCTGCAGTTCCTCTGGTGTCCACTTGAGGCTGCCTCCAGCAGTGAGTCAGTCCCCATAGAGCCCCATGTTAAACTTTACAGCAGAAATAAACATGTTTACAGCCTGGTACAAAAAACAGTTTGGGTCTCTACAGCTCATTTCTCTCTTCATGACAACTGTACGGGGAGAATCTTTATACAGCTCACCTGTTTACATTATATTAAGGCTTACAGTGATGCAGCATTAGGGGCGTGGCCTCTTTGAGTGACAGCTGGGAGCTGCTAGCTGTCTGCTAGGTGTCCCCTCAGCTAATTCAGTCACTGAACGTAACCTCTGGGCCGTGTTTGCCGAGCCTTTTGGAAAATAACTCAGCTAACCACAAATCAAATCAACAAGCTAATTAGCCAGCTAATCAATATAACTTTGACTTTGCTAATTGTTTGCTAACCCCTCTCTTCTCTCCAGCTCCGCCCTTTTGTTTAAATGTGGTCAGCTGTGGCTCTAAAAATCCAAGATGGCGACGCTTAAAAGCTGAACTTAAGGCTTCAAAGCAGTGATTTGTTCTTCTTCTTTAATGTTTTTATTTCCTTCTATGATTTCATTCAGTGTCATGCAGCAGCGTTTGAACCTATGGGGACATCTAAATTGGCAGTGGGCACTCACGAGGTACGGGTCCCTGGAAGGTCGAAGGGTTGTGTTTGATGAGTCTTTTCCTCAGCTCAGAAACGCCGACTCCAGAAGCTCCTGTTCACACGGCAGAGAAACACAAACAGATGAGAGATCCTCTTCACAGTCTGAAGGACATCACAACGTAAACACTCTTTACCGATGAGGATGATGAGGCGGTGGTTCTCCTGCGGGGGGCGCTGGTACAAAGCCACCTCCTCGTACGGGGTGGACAGAGCGCTGCTGTTGGGCGAGCAGGAGGTGCAGGACTGTCGCCTCCTCCTGAACGACGTCCTCCTCCACAGACGGAAACTCCGACGGAAACCAGCTGAGGGTTAAAAACATGACGCATTCATTCACTCTGTTAGGATTAGCTGTTTGTACAAACATGTTAACTAGTTAACTATCGGTCTTACCCAGGTAGATCCCGTCAGCTATATCACATTCACTCTCATCTGAAGGAAGAAAACAGGATCAATATGATTAACATTAAACTCATCCATCTGTCTGCCTATCCCAGCTGTCATTGGACAGGTCACCTGTCAATCACAGGGCTGACAACCTTTCACACTCACACTCACACCTACGGGTGACTTAGAGTCACCAGTGAACCTAACAAGCATGTGTTTGGACTGTGGGAGGAAGCCGGAGAACCCGGAGGAACCCACGCATGCACGGGGAGAACATGCAGACGAACACAGGAACGCCCACTACGTCTGAACCGGGACTCGAACCAGGAACCTTCTGGCTGTTGACTCTTTGCATTTGATGTGTGTGTTTATTGTTGTAACTATAGTCATACATATCAAAAAGATATTAATCCAGCCCTTTGGTCTTTAACATTCAATTATTTTTGTCACATTAACACCAAATCACATCACAGAAGAAGTACAGGGGTGAGATATTTCAATTGTGTCCAGCAGGGGGCAGCACAGCCCTTCCCATAACTATTGATGTGAACGTGTTTGAAATGCCATACTGTATACTGTATACTAAATACTGTATACTGTATACTGTATACTGTATACTAAATACTGTATACTGTATACTGTATACTGTATACTAAATACTGTATACTGTATACTGTATGCTACATCTCTGTTCTGTTCAGTCTATACAATCAGAATCACAAACTCAGCGCTGTGTCTCACATGTTTACCTGATAAGGCGAGTTTGTCAGCGTGTAATCGATCGTCCTCTGAAACACACAGAAAAGACACGTTAAGTTAAAGCTCATCTATAACAGCTAAACACACAGTGTGCAGGATCCTGTGTGATTCAAGTCGTACAGTAATAATGTGAAGCTTTTAAATATTTTCTGTTAGATTACAATTATCTTGTTTTGCTACCCTTCTTATATTTTCTTAACCTGTCCTATATAACGGAGTGTAAGGGCCGTGTGTGTGTGTGTGTGTGTGTGTGTGTGTGTGTGTGTGTGTGGGCGTTTCTGAAACTAAACATGAAGGAAACATTCAGCACATGACTCAGCAGTAAATAATAACAGGCCTGTACGAGTCATATGAAGAATATTTGATCCCTTTGTCGCTAAATTAACTTAAAATGATCCTCCAGCAAAGAACAGTTCAATCACTACAACTACAGACAAAGTTAGAGGCAGGTTGTCACTGCTACACACAGAGGTCACTCGTATCATCACATTCCCACAGAGGTCACTCGTATCATCACATTCCCACAGAGGTCACTCGTATCATCACATTCCCACAGAGGTCACTCGTATCATCACATTCACACAGAGGTCACTCGTATCATCACATTCCCACAGAGGTCACTCGTATCATCACATTCCCACAGAGGTCACTCGTATCATCACATTCCCACAGAGGTCACTCGTATCATCACATTCCCACAGAGGTCACTCGTATCATCACATTCCCACAGAGGTCACTCGTATCATCACATTCCCACAGAGGTCACTCGTATCATCACATTCCCACAGAGGTCACCGGAAAGGATTCTAAACTATTGGAATAAAATGACGATAAAGACTACATGACTATAATAATCATAATAATACCGTCATCAGGCAGCGTCACTGAGGACAGCAGGTTCACAGACAGAAAGAAGCAGCTGTTAACAGTGACTCTGCTGTATTACCACATTCACATTAGGCCTGTGTGGAGGTTAACACCGCCCTCTGCAGGCAGCCAGCTGTAACTACACCTTTAAGATCATTTATACTGTTCACACACAGAGCTTGTTTTTACTTTATGTCCTTACAGGCTGAATATGTTATTATTTACAACATGATTACACTCACTGTTCATTTAAGTTATTGATTATAAAATAATAGATTCTCACAGGGTCTGATGCACGTGTGGACCTGTAACGGCTCACACCACCACTGTTCCCTCTGTTTACTGCAGAGAGGGAGAGAGAGAGAGGGGGAGAGGGAGAGAGAGGGGGGGGGGGCGGGGGGGAGGGAGAGAGAGAGGGAGAGGGGGGGGGAGAGAGAGAGGGAGAGGGGGGGGGGGAGAGGGAGGAGGGGGGGAGAAGGAGAGAGGGAGGGAGAGGGGGCGAGAGAGAGAGAGAGGGAGAGAGATGGAGGGGGAGAGGGAGAGAGAGGGGGGGGGGGGGCGGGGGGGAGGGAGAGAGAGAGGGAGAGGGGGGGGGAGAGAGGGAGAGCGAGAGTCAGACAGACAGGCAGGAAGACAGTAAAACAGAACACAACATGTGAGCCACACACACCTGTCACAACCTGCATTCAGCTTTTGTTATACCATGACACATTTCAGGACTCTAACATAATTAACATGGTGTTTGTATTAAATGCTAAAACAGTGGAACTGCCCTTTAAGACCTGATCTCATTAACCAAACAGTCTCATCCTGAACAAGGGTGAAAGGTGTAAGTGTCACCTCTTCAGCATGCTGGCCGAGGGGATCAGACCAGCACAGGAGACAGAGCAGGGCATCTTCCTGGCCTGCCACCACTGAGCGTCCGACTGGTCCACCACCTCCAGCAGGTCTCCTTTACCGAACGGCATCCCTGCATTGGGACAGGGGATGGAGGAGTCCTGCATGGGGCAGTAGTCCACCATCGCCCTCATGTACACCTGACAGACAGACAGGTGGGAAAGATGAAGATAGGTCTCCTGTGTTCTCAGTCTCTCCTGCTGTATGTTGGGTGGATGGTTTCTTACCGACTTCTGGCTGCTGCTGCTCTGAGCTGCGTTTGGAATCACTTTAAACAGGATGGTTCCGTGGGAATTAATCTGCACATACAGGAAAGAAAAGGATCCATTATCTCCAGAGTCAGAAGAACATCATAAGTATGAGCTGTACCTGTAGTCACTACTTTTCATAGCAAGTAGAGCTGATTCTTATCTCATTTACTTATCTGCACTTTGAACACAATGTTTTGCGCGCCCTGGTTCTACTTATTCATCTAGTTTTATTGATTAATATCTCCCTCAGGTGACCCACCAGTATCTGGATGACCTGCTCAGGCTCCAGACCCACCACAGGGTTTCCGTTAACCTCCACTAACATATCACCAGGATGGAGGAGACCTGTGACACACACAAACATTTGATCAAAGTCAGATAAATCAACAGGACGTCTGTTACTGTCCCGTCCATCATGCAAACATTCACACACAGTTAACACAGTCTCACCGCTGCGGTCGGCCAGTCCTCCATGAATCACTCTGGCGATGTAGATCTCTCCCGTGTCCTCGTCCCTCCTTATAGTCGCCCCCTGAAAGACAAAGAGTTACTCCAACAACCTTCAGCTGCAAAACCACCTGTTAGTGTGGCTCAGTGTGTAAAGAGGGGGATATGAATTAGGAAGGGAGGATGGGATGAAAGTAACAGACGATGAAGCACTGTCACTCTGCCACTCTCTCTCTGTTAAGCTTAACAGGTAGAACACCTTCATTAACACCTGATGTTGGACTTGGTCCCGACATACGCTTACATGAAGACTTTTAGCCTTCATGTCCTTAACAACACTACGAGTCTCTATGAGGCTGTTAAATACTAACATCAGAATGCCAACATGATGTTAGCATGATCTTAGATTACTTTGTTAGCATGCTAACATTTGCTATTCAGCTGCAAACACTGAGAGGACAGCTGAGGTTAATGGTAGTGTCATTAGTTTTGCAGGTACTTGGTCATAAACTAAAGTGACCTGATGATGGCGCGACATCAACAAGTAAAGATATTTAGATTCATTTTAAGGGGAACATGAAGTCCTGAACTTACATTCATTGCAATCCATTCATTAGTTTTAGAGACATTTCAGTCTGGACTAAATTGGTGGACCGACTGACTGCTAGAAAAATGTGAATGTCCTCCCCAGGCTACACAGCTAGCATTACTGATAACTGACTGAAAGGGAGGAAGCTAAAGTGCATACAAGTCTGCCTGACGACCTTATATGGAACATGAGTGGAAGAACTGCTTCCTGACACATGGCTGCTTTTGTTGGATCTTAGTTCTGCCAATCAAGCGATACTGCTACACAGACTCAAACACTGGGTTTGGCTTTTTGTCTATAATTGGCTCAAGTTACACCTTTGAAAAAGGACCATGTGCTCTGTATATGAGAAAAAAGGCTTGACATGTGGATTTCCCCAGGGTTCACTCCTTGGGCCTCTTTTGTTTAAAACAGTTTTGTGTGTGGGAGTGAGGTGGGAGATCATGCTATGATATGCTATTAGTGACTAGCCTTCAGCCTCTAGCCTGCAGCAGATATGAGCAGTGGGCTACAGAGGACTTCCCCAAAACACATTTGTTTCCTATTCCAACTTGCAACCACAACGTATGCTGACTCAAGTGACATCACTTGAGGACATTTATCAGACGTCACCAAGCTCCATCTACAGACAATAAAGGCTTTATACTACTTTTAAAACATAAGCAGTAAAGGTCCCAACAACTGGAAAGAGTTTACATTTGCATCATACTGTATGTAGATGACACCTACATTTATCTTGCTGTGTCACTTAGCAACTGCTATATGATTGGATGAGCCGTGACTCCATTCAGTAATTATAGAGACATTTAGATCATTCTTATGCTGCAACAAAAGAAAGGCTTGGATTAACATATGGGAAGAGTGTCCAATAAAAGAATGAATGACAGGTGGTCGATGATGATGGTCACAGATCAGGGATAGCTGGATCAAAAAGTTAAAATGTTTTTCAGCATACCTGTAAATATTTAGCTTCTTCTCCTTTCAGTGATAAATCCAGATATGAACAACAAACCGTCTCATAGAGGAAAGTTTTTCACATCGGTCTGCTTCTCTATGTGGTCAAACATACGGCACTCAGATGTTCCTTAAACTAACAGCTGGAGTCCGAGTGCTGATGTGGATCTACAACTTAGAGTGTAAAAATTAAAGAACTAGAGGTATGTAAGTTAGTTTCTATTTTCAATGCCAGAGCAGACAAGGAGAGGGGGCAGTCTGTTTTAAGTCTACTTATTCCTTCTCTTCTTCTTGGTAGTCAGGCATCCTGTGCTGTTACAGTTCTGTTTGTCCTCCATTGGGGCTCTAGAAACAGCTCCGTTGTTAAGCCTGATCTGTCCATTACTACCACTCACGCTCGCTCTGTGGGTGGGACCAAAGGTCACCACTGTCCTTTTGGAGCCTCTGTTCGTTCGTTTAGGACTCCTGGATGTCTTAAAGTCTTCTGCACTGACAGACGTGGACGAGGAGGAGGAGGAGCAAGAGGAAGAGGAGGAGAGGTGGCGTGGGTAAGGTGTGGGAGGTTTGCGGACCACTTTTGGAGAGATTGAGGAGACCCGTGGAGGTGGTGTGGGAGGAGTGGACTTCTTCTGCCTGCGTGAAGGTGACACCTCCGGGTTTTTGCTGGCCACAATGAGCCCCTGGAGCTTGTCAACCACCTCAGCCAGCAGGTTGAGTGCCTGGGTGTTATCTTCTGTGCTGACTGTGATCCTCTCTGTTGCTGTCACCATCTTCTCGCCAAGATGATGGACATCCTGAGTGCCGTACCCAACACTACTGGGCACTGATTGAACAGTGGACCAGAGCTCTTCCACGTTGCACTGTTTGGTGAGATCAGGAGGCTGAAGATGCTGAAGGAGCTTTGGCTGCTGCTCATCTCTTGTCTGGTTTTTGCTTCCATTGTGGCGAGGAGAAGTAGAGTAGTTGACCATCAAGAAAGGCTGTTCTTGGCATTTTTGATTAGATCCACTTTGAGCCCCATGTTGCCTCCCCTTGGTGGGGAGAGTACTAACCCCCTGCTGCCGAGTGGAGCGAAGAATTGCAGGGCTACAAGGTGCTGTGTGAGCTCTGAGAGGGCTCGTCCCAGTACCAGAGGGGCTTCTTCCCGGTGTAGGGATGTTCCTCGAGTGTCCACCTGTAGGTCCTCTCTTGTACAGGACGGGAGAGTTTGGGAGGCTGAGGCTGTACGCTGGGACTGGAGGAGGAGGGTAGGCGTAGTCATCACTGCTGCCTCCAGTAGAGGCACGCTTTTCCCTGGTGTGTTTGGGTTTCTCTAAAAATGCACCTCCATGTGGGAAGAGGATGAAGACAGGAGATAAAGTTGGACACATCATTGAAAAAGAACCGAAAAGCAGCAACAAGTCAACAAGGAGCAGAATGACGGTGAGATGAAAAAGATGGATGAAAACAAAGGAGCAAGAGAGGATGTCTTTGACTTGGTGACGACTGATGGACGGTGAGGACGATGGGATAGTAATGTGAGAGATGGATGATGATGAACTGATTTGAACACATTTGCAGGATGAATCAAAAGATGGACTTTCCACAAAGGAATTTGAGAACGCAGAAATGGAAGAATCAAGAGATGGATTGAATAATGTCGGAAACGTTATCTAACCTCCTGAAACGTCTCAAGTACACTTGGAGGTCGAGCGTTTAGTTTAAGGTTAACCTTCAGTGTGTTTTGTTGGAGCGGTTCAGATAAAAACCCTGCTGGGTGAAGGGTTAGGGTTAGGGTCGTTCTTCTTCTTTGGTTATTAAACATGTTGATGACAGATCAAAGAACGACGGAATGAGAAACTGGACGGATGATTGATGGATTCAATGACTTCCTGTCCTCCTCTTACCAGTGCAGGGGGCGGGGCTAAAGACAGAGGGAGCTGACTGGTTGAGCCCTTTCTTCTGCAGCTCTGTGCTTTGCGGACACAAACAGCAGCTTCCCGTGGACTCATATCGGGGGAGAAAAGGACGTGACCGTCCTCCTCTGGGGAGGGGCAAAGGCACGGCTTCAGTCTCAGTCGCTCTGAGCTCCTCCCCCGACCACGCCCTCCTCGCTGGGACGAGGCGCTCCAACGTGAAGCGACGAAGGCTGCTCCAACGACTACGGATCACTCCTATTCCATCCTCTATACTTCCTCTGCGCTCTTCTCTGGTCTTAGTGGACAAAAGATAAAGGAGAGATCTTTTCTTATAGTTTTGAATTAAAAGATTTAGAGAGGCAACCCAGGGATACGGACAATATCTAAAGCAACGCATTGACAGCACAAACTACACCAGGACAATCTCAAAGCTTCCACCATTAGAATAGTTAACTAGAAGACACCACACTGTCACTCAGAGGCCCGCTGCCCGAATGAATCAGCAAAACCTTAAAAATCTAAACCTACGAGTATAAAACTAAAGCACATATCTTCTGTCTTACCAGCGGCTGGTTGTTCTTCACCAGACAGACGATCCTCATGGCCTCCTCATCCTCAGGCATCTCGTCAGGTAGTGGAGGTAAAACAGGTCCATAGTCTGACTGAGCTACGCTGTCGTGGGACGACAGGAGGGCCTGAGAGACGGGCGACAGGTGTTAGAACAGAGCAACAAGTCGGAGTTATGTCCGAGCTCCTGAATGAGAGAACACACCTGGATGTGAGGTGAGCTGAGGAGGCTGTAGAGCTCTCGAGCCTCAGCTGAAGGACGGTGGATCTTCTGTATGGTGGTCATGATCTGACGGACAGATAGACAGATGATAACACAGTCTGAAGACACGTATGTGATTCAAACTTTCAGGCCTCTGTTTTTATGAAAGTGATTGCAGCGCAAAGAAGTGCTGACACAATCTTTAGTACATGCTGGATATGCGTGTGTGTGTGTGTGTGTGTGTGTGTGTGTGTGTGTGTGTGTGTGTGTGTACTGACCTCATATGACAGTCCGGAGGCGTAAGGCAGAAAGGGGCTGGGTGTCAACCTCTGGAACTGCAACAGGCACTCATACATCTGGAGACACAGAACAGGAAATGATGTCATTGCTTGACATCTTCACAGTGTGTGTGTGTGTGTGTGTGTGTGTGTGTGTGTGCCTGTCTGCTGAGCCGTGTTTGTACCTCCAGCACGGCGCGCAGCCACGGAGCGCTCAGCAGCTCGTGCAGGATATGAGCTCCGCTGATGTTTCTGTCCATCGCCTGGCCGACGTCCTCCACCACACTGGACAGCACCTCGCTGACACCTGCGCACACACACACACACACACACACACACACACACAGTCATTATGCAGGGATGCAGAACACATGCAACGCTTTAACTACAGTCTGCAGACGCACACTTTTACTTCAGTAAGGTTTGAACACAGGGCTGTCTGTAAATACTTCTGCCACAACTGCTCTTAGTTGACTCTTGCACAGTGTGACTCTGCTGTGCAGCAATTCCCTTAAATGTGTCTGTAAGATATTATGACTTCTACCACCGGTATGTGAAACCCTTTTAGCACAGCAGCCTCACGCTGTGCACTAAGACGTTTCCAGGGGTCAGCAGCAGATTAAATATCGTTTTCATGTGTGTAATATGACAGCAGCTGTTCGAGGCGGAGGTTTCTCCTGAGCAGAAGGTGAAAAACACACAGACAGGATTAATGACGGAGGAGCCCTGACCCCATTAACAGACTCTAAATCCAACTGAATTAGGTTTTAGATTACTCTGAGAGTAAACCCACACACGGATTCAGACTCGAGTTCAGGGCTCGGACTGGACTGGAGTAAAACAATAAACAATAAAAGCATCGCTAAAGGTCAGGTGGTCTGTGCGTGTGTGTCTGTGTGTGTGTGTGTGTGTGTGTGTGTGTGTGTGTGTCTGTGTGTGTGTGTGTGTGTGTGCGTGTGTGTGTGTGTGTACGTATGTGTGTGTGTGTGTCTGTGTGTCTGTGTGTGTGCGTGTGTGTGTGTGTGTGTGTGTGTGTGTGTGCGTGTGTGTGTGTGTGTGTGCGTGTGTGTGTGTGTGTACGTATGTGTGTGTGTGTGTCTGTGTGTCTGTGTGTGTGTGTGTCTGTGTGTGTGTGTGTGTGTGTGTGTGTGTGCGTGTGTGTCTGTGTGTCTGTGTGTGTGTGTGTCTGTGTGTGTGTGTCTGTGTGTGTGTGTGTGTGTGTGTGTGTGTGTGTGTGTCTGTGTGTGTGTGTCTGTGTGTGTGTGTGTGTGTGTGTGTGTGTGTGTGTGTGTGTGTGTGTGTGTGTGTGTGTACGTGTGTGTGTGTGTGTGTGTGTGTACGTGTGTGTTTCTCACCATCCTCCATGGCTTGTCTCATGGTGATGGTCCGTCAGTGCAGAAGAATAAAAAGGTTTATTCCACTGAAAATAAGAGATAAATGTTTTCAGTGTTTGAACAAGAAGAACACGGTTCATTCTCACAAAGAAACTTCAACGTGCTGCATGAGTCTTTTATGTGGAGGTTAAAGTGTTAAAACCAGACGTGTTCACAACAGAAACATCTATAAATATAATAAATATAATATTGATGTGCACTGATTAGATAACATTGTCTCTCAGGCAGCATGTGGGCTGATAACAAATATGTTATAATGGTTAATAAACTGTAAAATAGTGATCACAAAAAGATTTGATAAACAACAAAAGAATAATAAATAAAGAATATATGAACACATGTTTATGTGTCAGAAAGACTTCAGACAACAAACAGAACCTGTTCTCTGGTTCTTCTGTTTACACGTTTGTGTTTGTGTGAAATGAACTCTAGTTTTATTGTAAACAACATTTCTATTACTTCAAATCAAATCTTCTCACTGAGTCTTTTATTGCAGAAAATGTCGACTGGTTAAGAAACCAAAATATGTCATTCAGAGTTCGAATAAAGCAAAGAAACAAGTTCATGTTGAAACAACAGAATGTTTCAGCTCAGGAAGAGTTCAAAGGTCAGTGTTTGGTGAATAACCTGGTTCTTAACCACAGCTCTCATGCATCTCTTGTCCTCTCCTCCAGTCTGTCACAGAGCTGCTGGGTGACGTTAGGCCGCTCTCAGAGCAGCTCGAGGACTCACAGCTTCCCAGGAGGACGTCCTGAAGGCTGCGGGGCATTCGTGCCACCGCCATCTAACGTGTGTGTGTTAGAGTAGGGATACACGATATTATCGGCACATTATCAGTATCACGCGATATCTGCCGATATAATTAACCGATAAAATAATGGGCTGCTGCATACTTGATTAAATGCCCGCCCTCGCTGCAATGTCCCCGGCGCGAAGAATACCTGCGCGGCGCAGCGTGATGATGTCACGTGTGTCTACCTGCAGCGTGAGAGAGTTAGAAGCCAAAATGTCCGCGGGGTGGAAGTTTTTCAAAGTGTCCAAAATAGAGAGCAAAGCTGCTGTTTGCAATGACTGCTCAGCTCCGGTGATGCGAGGACGAGCCAAGGCAAAGTCTTTCAACACTACAAACTTGATTAACCATCTCAAGACCCGTCACCCAGACCGTTGTAACACATGTGATAAGAGTGTCACCATCATACTGTACGCTAATTCCAATAGAAGAGAGTTGATGATCTCTGCAATTAGGTGTGCGGGAAAAAAATATCGGTATCGGTAATCGGCTAAATGAGTTGTAAAATATCGGCACATCGGATATCGGCAAAAAATCCAATATCGGCATCCCTATGTTAGAGGCAAGAAATATCTTATTAATAATTAAATGTTAACCTGGTGATGACATGGAAAAGGAAAACACACCTTCATGTACAACACTCACACTGAGCAGGTGGTTTTTAACACATTAAGTCTTTAATGTCACTCAGGACGACCTGAACATGATCGTTTATTTTACCGTCATAAAGCAGCTGATGAGGTCTGTGATGTTGGTTTGTATTGATGATTCTGTCATTCTACAGACAGATATATTGATCTGCGGTGACAGCACAGAGACGTGACACACGTCACTGCATGATGCAAACACAGCTCAGGGTATTTTGGTACTTCCTCTTACCGCAGCAGGTTAATGAATGTGGGCTAATTTGAGGTTACGCCTCCTCTTTAGCTCCTTATCTTCCCTCAGCTTCCGTTTCCACTCGCAGTCTTCAGGAAGAGCTATCACACACACTCACACACTCACACACTCACACACACACACACACACCTGAAGCCTCACAAACCCAGGGAACCGAGTCAGAGACACGGAAACATGAAGCAGTTTCTGCTGTAGCTCCCAGCGCCCTGCTTTTACTTCCTGTGTGACTTCCTGTGTGACAGGATGATGAATGAGGAGATGTTCATGGTTTTAAAATGTTAAATTATGTTATTAATGTCTAAAACAAAAGGATGAGATTAAACCAAAGCGTTATGTTGAGCTGAGCGGTTTGTGCTTCATGTCTACGCCCGGTTTCACACTGAGACCTACACACGTCCTCCTGTCACCGTCTACATGAGCTGCATACTTGTAACTGATTGGCTTGTAAACAGGTGTGTGTCTGACGTCGAGGTGTAGTCAGTTTGGACTTTCCAAATAATACAAAATGTAAAAATGAACTCTTCATGAAGTCTTCAGACCAGCCTTCAGGTGATCACCTGGTCTCCTCCTCTCTCCGTGTGCTGCTGCAGCTTAAAGTTAACATTCAATTATTTTTCCTTTTTCTGGATCTTACTGAAGCCCGACACAACATCCTGTAATCAGTACAAAAGTCCGAACTATCCAAGCAGGAGGTTTCACACTGTTCGGTTGGTTCAGAAGGTTTGGACGTCTGGACCGAACAAAAGAGGTGGGAAGACCGTCCACACTAAAAACACGACCTCACAGCTTCTGAACAACAGCCTTTAATGACCCTGATTATGTTAACAGCTTGGCGGCGACCTCTAGGTGTCCTAGTAGTTATACCTGGAGAAAAGGCGGATGTCTTCTGATGGATCAGTCAAACAAACACTTTCCTCCAGGTGTGTTTGAGGTGTTCACTTTTAGCCCAAACCAGAGGTTTGTAAACTTCAGCTGTTAACCACATGTTCCACCTGTTCGTCTGGTACAGACAGGTATGAGGAGGTGTTGCCTGCATCAACAGGAAATGTTCCTGTGGGTTGTTTCAGGACGAAGGAAAGATAACCAGGCTGGTCACATGGAGGACTGATCAGGAGAGCCCCAAAGCAATGTGAGGGTTGCAATGTAGTGGTTGGTGTGGGTACTACATAGTGACATAGTGTACAGCGCTGTAATGTGTGTGTGTGTGTGTGTGTGTGTGTGTGTGTGTGCGTGTGTGTGTGTGTGTGTGCGTGTGTGCGTGTGTGTGTGTGTGTGTGTGTGTGTGTGTGTGTGTGCGCGCTGTAACAGTTAAATTCTTCTGCTATAAGACGCGTCAGGGAATTTAAACTTCCTCTCATTTCGTTTCATCACGTTGAACATTTCGTTTTTCTTTACGACTGAAAACCTGCAGCATCATCGACGTGTCCCTACTTTCAACGCAGTGCTAATAAGCAGCTGTTAGCATGCTAACACACTAAACTTAATTGACTCACGCTGTCAGTGTGAGTGTGTTAGCATGCTGATGTTAGCATTTAGCCTCACAGAGCTGCAGACTCTCAGGCAGTGCTCGTGGTTTGTGCTCAGTAAAAACACACGTACAGTCCAAACTGTAAGATGTGACTCACCGTGTCGTCGTCGTCGTCCTCTGGTCCAGTTCAGCTCCGGGGATGTTTCAGCGTGCGGCTCTGGAGTGTGTCAGCAGTGTGAGTGTGTCAGCGGCTGCAGCGGCCAGTGGTGACTGACATGGATGTGATTTTACTACCAGACCAAAACAGACTCTAATCCTCTCTATCCCGACTTAATCCACCAACCAGCACCCTCTCCCCCACCCACCTCGCTCCCTCTCTCCTTCTTCTTCTGTTCTTCTCTTTGCTTTCTTCTCTGCATTTTAACTCATCTCTTTCCTTCCCTTTCTGGCCCCCTGTCAATCAATCCATCTGTTCATCATCCTACATCTCTTTCCCCCCTCACTCTTTCATCCTATAGCTTCCTCTTTCTATCGTTTCCTCGCTCCCTCACTCACTTTAAGTACCTCAACAGATCACAAAGCTTCTTAACTCTTTGCTGCTTTTAGTAACACACTCACACACTCACACACACACACACACACACACACACACACACACAAGGTCAGACATGCTCAGCAGCAGCAGGCAACACAGTGTTAAGAGGGTAACACACAAACACACAATAACAGTGGGGCATTAAATCCGGCTGCAACATCTGGGTCTTCAAGAGGCCAGCCGTCATCAGCTGTGTGTGCGCTCATATGTAACCCTGTGTGTGTGTGTGTGTGTGTGTGTGTGTGTGTGTGTGTGTGTGTGTGTGTTTTGGGGTTAACACAGGGTAATGGTCACTAGGTCACCTCCTCACAGATTAATACTGATCCTTCAGAAAGAGACAGAAAGAGCCGTAGACACAAGCAGATGTAAGAAAACATGGCCGCCAACAGAAGAGCCGTGGTGCTGCAAAACATTTTCATGTTTACTCAGCTGGACGAGATTCAGTCCTGATTTATGTCTCAGGCCTATAGTGGGCCTAAAGTACCAGCATGTCCTCTTCATCTGCTTACATGTTGCAACAATAAAGCTAACATGATTTTAAAGGCTATTCTGACCCATAATGCTTTGCAGTGGACTGGTGTGCTACGGACTGGGATGCATGCTTGAGCAAGAGGGCCGAGGTTCACGGTGGACTGTTGAGACCGAGTTATATGAGCCAGACTGAATGTTCAGAATATAACAGATAAATAATAACAGTCCAGGAACAGTGAAGAAAACAATCAACATTCAGTATTTGTGTACATTAATGAAACTGTATTTTTAGACCCGTTTCATATTAATAAAGACTGATATCACTTTATGTTCACATCAGGTTTGATTTGGTCAAAACGTCACCACACTTGTGCTTTGGACTGCGACAATTCATGAGCAAGGGTCAAAGTTCAAGGTCAAATGTTAAACCCGATTCCACATTAGGCTATCAACCATTCAGGTTCTTCTGTGCGTTAAAGAAAGGATCTGAAAGTTTCACAAACGAGTTTCTAAATAGTCGTGTTTTGTTGTGTTTGGCAGCATTTCTGATATTCAACGTGTTTTAATTTAACTCTGACATTTATAACACAAATGATGCAATAAGTTCCTCAAACCCATCCGGTCACACAGATACCTTTCAGCTGTTTATAAGTGTGAGCATGTTAGCGGTGGTCCATTTCAGTCTGTGTGAGATCAGTGTGATCAGTGTTAATGATCTTTGGTGGCAGATGTTGAGCATCAGGACTTTACTGCCGTGATAATATAGCACTAGCTACGGCTGGCCAAAATCCTACATCACAATATAAGACTTTTCATATCTTGATGACGATATCAGGATATATCATGTTGTCTGGTAATTTAACAAATAGGCTAATTAGTCGATATGAAGTCACCACATGGTAAACCAGTTTCTGGATAATCCTGAGTGAGTGTCTGTGTTCACTTGGGCTGAGTCTGAGTCCTTCTCTGCACATTCATGTCCATGTTAATAAACAGCGCCTCCCTCGATGCTTCACTCCAGGTCCACTCCCACGTGCGAGGGTTAGAACGTTAAGCGTCGTCTAAATGATGTGAAAAACTGCCGTAAAGCGGTTCAGCTGCTGGTTTTGTGACATCACGATGGAGACAATGTAGAAAAGCACATACAGGGCACTGGCCTAGCTCAGTTGGTAGAGCAGGCGCCCCGTGTACAGAGGCCACAGTCCTCGTCGCACTGATCGCAGGTTCGACTCCCGGTCTGCCGATCATTTGGTGCATGTCATGTTAATCAGTTTTTGTGTTGAACGCATCCTGGTACTGCTAATTGTAGGGGGTTCCCCCTGGCAGTCGCGCTGGTGGATTCAGTGACGTATGTGGTACGTATGTCAGTTTGGAGGCGGGTGTACGGGGATTCCCTGTGATTGGCATTTGTGTCTTGGTGAGTGTAATGAGCTGAGAGAAAACACCTGTGTGAATGAGTTGAGTTTGATGTTCTTTGTGTCCAGAGAAGCAGAGTGGAGCTTTGACCGCTTATTCGACCACGCGAAGGTAAAGGTTAAACATTATGTTCCATGTGTGAGTTTAGAAAACGGCTTTTTGAAGTCCGTCAGACATGTTTTTAGATGGTCGTACCAAAGAACAGTTGCTGAAGATCGCGGACCACTATAAAGCTGAGATCAGTGATGAAAGGCTCAAGGACACCGTTAAGTCTATTTTGAAGGCTAATTTGTTCGAGATGAACGTGTTACCAGGCACAGCGGGAGGTAAGGGTGCGAGTGCTGCAGGTTTGTCTCCAGGTATAGCTTTGTCATTTGAGCAGCAGAAAGAGTTGCTGTTGTTGCAGATAGAACACGAAAAGGTAAAACGTCGTGTTGAAGTGGACAAAGAGCTCAGCCTGGAGAAAATGAAGTGTGAAACTGAGCAGGCTAGAATCACTTTGGAACGGGAAAAACTCAGTTTAATCAGAGAAGGGAGGTTAAGTCTGTCAAGTCAAGGTCTAAGCGGAGATGGTTCTTCTTCAGCGGACCGTTCCTCTTCTTCTCATTTTGATTTGCTTGGAAATTTGCGGCTCGTTCCTAAGTTTAATGAAAGGAATCCTGAAACGTTGTTTTCTCTGTTTGAGAGAATAGCAGATGCTAGGGGCTGGCCTGAGGCGGATCGTACGGTTATGCTGCAGTGCATCTGACCGGCGAGGCGCAGGAGGCGTATTCAGCGTCGTCTGTGACTGATTGTTTGAGTTACATGTCAGTGAAAGCTGCGGTCCTCAAGGTGTACGAAATGGCTCCTGAAGCATACCGCCAGCGGTTTAGAAACAGTAGGAAGGATGATAAACAGTCTTACCTGGAGTTTTCACGTGACTTGTTGAACTCTTTTAATCGTTGGCGTGTAGCTTCTGAGGTGGAGACATTTGATGATCTATGTGATCTTGTTGTGTTGGAGCATTTTAAAAATTCAGCTCCCGGCCGTATTGCCACGTATTTAACTGAGCAGCAGGTAGAAACGGTAGGTGAGGCAGCTGCGTTGGCAGGCCAATATGTGTTGACTCACCTTAATGACTGGGGAAACGTGCATAGGGGTGGTGGTCATAGAGATAGCTCTGTTGCGCATGTTTTTTCCCCGGGGGGAAACGCTCAGAGGGGAGCGTAACAAACTCACAGGATTCTGAAAAGAGTGCCATTTCTGTCCCAAAAAGGGGACGTGTAAAAGCTGATTGTTTTGCTCTTCAGAGAAGAAACAAGCAATTAAACGTGAAGTCGGTGGCACCGGCTGCTCCTGTGGTGAAGGTGGTTTCTGACCTACCTGTTACTCAGGTGTGTGACAGTGTTACATGTGATGAGGCCTATTTGCCTTTCATATCGCAGGGTTTTGTCTCTCTGACAGCTTCTAGTGAAGGTGCCAGTTAAACTCCTCAGACACACAGGTGCATTAGGCTCATTTATTCTGGCCTCAGTTCTTCCTTTCTCAGAGAAGTCTGACACTGGTGGTTCAGGCGAGGTCTGGGTATGGGACTGTCCAGTTTGTCTGCTCCTGTGCAAAATAAATCTCTTCTCAGATCTGGTACAGGGTGAGGTGTGCATCGCGGTACGTCCGGCGCTGCCAGTAGAAGGAGTCCATGTCATTCTTGGGAATGGGCTAGCTGGTGGGCGGGTGTGGCCGGGTGTACCTCCTCCTCCAGTTGTTAATCCAGTGCCTGTGGTTAGCAGTGAACCAGAGAGTGAGTGTAACTTCCGGGAGGTGTTTGCAGCCTGTGCTGTGACACGCTCTGGAGCTCGTGCTGGTGGAGAACCTGTTGAGGTGCGTGTTACTGGGGAACCATGTTTGAAGTAGTCTGTCTGTTTCCCACGCAGAGTTAGGGTTAGGGTTAGCAGTCAGAGCCCTCTGTGAGGGAGCTGTTGGATGCTGCTACGCCTGTTGCAGAGGTGAAGGTCAAAGCATATGGCTGTTGTCTTACGGATGGTCTCCTGGTGAGAAGGACGGTGCCTTGCAGTGAGTTTGGGGTGGGAAACCCAGTTTCTCAAAAGCTAGTACCAGCTAAATTTCGTGACTTGGCTGTGGTGTGATTTTAATTCAATTAATTACATTAAATATTTTCTGTTTGTGGTTGATGTAACTTTAGACCAATCACATTGAATTGATTCTTGATTTTAATTTGTTAGGTGGATAGATCCGTCTAACTTCCAGTTCACCACCCTTCAAAAACACTAGGTACAGGAGTCGGACTCGTAACTACATCAAAAAACGTACATTAGAAAGTTGTTCCACATAATCTGTCATCCTGATCAACTGCAACACATTCTTCGTAACTCTCGTCGGTGTGTGGGCCTCCTACCTTGAACATGCTACATCGCTAGCACCCGCGACGAAACACAGACACTAAACTCCCGGTGCTAGCTTCCTCCTGCTAGGTACCTAACTCCGCTGCTGGTACCACAATGAGAGACGGCTGGACCGACGTCTGAATTCCGAGGGACAGCTTCAACAGTCAGTGAGTGTTAGCCCACAGGCTAGGCTAACAAGGCACAGCTAGCACTCCAGGAAGAAGCTGCAGCCGCCGCAGTCCTGGTTTTTTGCGTCCACTGTCACCTGTGAAAACTAGCTTTCTGCTCAGAAAACTTTGTTCATCATCACAGGTACGTTTTTAAAAAGGATTTATATAAGAAAAGTAATAAGAAATGTAATAATGAATGGAGAGACTATCAGATGAGGAAACGCTGCATCCTTCTATTAAAGTCGAGGTGAAATGAAAAATGTCATTTTAATCCTTTCAGATCACATCCCCGGTGACATGGTGCATCTATTTGACAAAATAGGCCAAAAAAAACACAGAAAATCAATTTCTTCGTATTCTTATATCAGAATCATTTTTTCTTCCAGTTAAACTAAATTTCTCGCGTGCTTACGTCAGTACGCACCAAACAATTTCAACCAATCAATCTGCAACATTTAGCCGCAGAGCACCAAGAACGCTCGGTCAGTTAGCTAGCTACTGCGCTGTGGAGAACGTCTGTCTACGCCCACTTCTCAACCATCAAATCAAATCCCTCTAATGATATGTCCCGCCTGCACGTCCTGTTTCACTCTGATATACGTCACGATACGGAAGCTAGATACTCTCGAAATGCCGTTTCAGCTCAACTTTAAAGGCACAAGAAACAACATGAAGGGTGAGTAGACTAGTTTAGGGCTGCAACTAACAAATGATTGATAATCGATTAATCTGTCGATTATTTCTACAATTAATTGATAATTAATCGGATAAAAAGAAAAAAAAAGCTCAACTCTAGTATTACATGTATATTCAAAACACAAGAAATATGATCTTATTTTCTTGGTCTATGCAAAGTTAATATATCATTTATGTAACTCAGTTAATATCTTGTTGATTTACTTAATAATTTCACATGAAAAAGGAAAGTTCAGACGAGGCCACTACAGAAAAAACAGGACATTGAGGATGCAGACCTGAGTATAATATGGAACTGTAACTAATCAATTTATTTATTTAATCAGACACTACTGAAGTTTCTGTTGTGAATAAATAAAATATTCACTTTAGTCCGTCTCTGACTAACGGCACGGAGTATTAAAAAACTCCATAACGTTAAGTTATCCTCCAGTGTCTGTCCGACTGAATTCCAGCTAATTAGCATTAGCTAGATCTGCTGTCTGCGGCAGATGTGTCTGTCCTCCTTCACCAGCGGCCCGGCTGTGGGCCCATCACAACACGGAGAGGAAACGGACGGAGTTTCAGTCCATTACGTTTGTTTTCAAATGAAACCGTAGTTGTGCGTTTGTCCGTGTAAACGGACACTAATCTACCGGAGGCGGACACATCAACAGCACTGCACAACAGACGGATACGCCTCATTGAAAAATGACTAATATAATGTTTATCCCAGAGGAGACCAGAGAGAGCGTTACTTCCTGTAATTCATCACGGGAGCTACACAAGCCACGGCACTGGCTGGCTGCCCCCGGTGTGGTTTTCACAGCGCATGCCGTGCATCATGACAAAGACCCAACTGATCGATGATGAAATTCGTTGCCAACTATTTTAATCATTGACTTTAATTGATTTAATCGATTAGTTGTTGCAGCCCTATAGGGAATGCTCTGAGACGCCAGCATGGCGGCATGGTTTGTGTACGTGTTCACTGGCAGGCTAACTTTGCACGCACAGCAGTCAGGTTAACTTATACCTGGTGAAAGAACACACTCGTAATCTCAGACAGACTTTAGTTATCGTTACAGATATAACTCAGCCAATGTTTCCTTTTGTAGTAAGAAGCAAACATGCTAAAGGTTTGTTGGGTTTACAGTCTGGAGTTAAAGGACAAAAGACACAGTGACCTGTTGACCTCCTGTAACATTATTATTGTGCTTATAACTTTGCTGCTTCTTACACTCAGTTAAAGTTGAACTGTTTTGGTGTCATCATTTGGACAGTTGTTGGTGATGAGCAGGGTAGAAGGTATTTTCTCCTGGGGCAGCACGCTGTGGCTGCTGGGTCCTAATTAGCTGTTTATCAGACTGGCTGTAGTCCGGCCTGTCCCCTGGGACCTGTCCTGTTGTTCACCACAGTCGAGTTGGAACACACCGGAGGACGCTAATGACTCTCATTACAGTAACATCACGTTAGCTGAGGGCTGCTGTGTGGACATTATCGCTGTTATCCAAATACATTGCATCATGCTAATTGGCATTTACTTTTTTAACTTCCTCCTCTGAAGCACACGCACACACACAAACACACACACACACACACACACACACACAAACACACACACGCACAAACACACACACACACACACACACACACACTTGGACAAAAACAATCTGTTGAATTTAGATGCTTTCGTTATAGTACTTGAAACCGTGTCATGACCTCTTTGACCTTCTATTAGAGTATAAAATATAAGTATCTTCTAAATGGAGAGCTTTAGTAGTGGACGTAGCCATCGTGACGTCACTCTCTTGTTCTTTTGGACCATATTTGGCTGAGAGGGTGCACACGTCTCTACGCTGGTTGAAAGGCTGCCATGATGCTTGTCAGTCACAGGTAGCCTAGCTTTAAAGCATACTTTGAACATCAGGCTAAATTAAAGAAGACTTCAAACCTGAGCCTGAGGCCATAAACTCATTAAGATGTTTTCTAAGATCAGAAGTCAACTCTTCATTTTCTCAACTAGTCATACAGTCAGACATTTTTTTTGCAGCCAATGGAGTCGCCCCCTGCTGGCCATTAGAAACACAGCAGGTTTAAGGCTGCATTGCTTCCTTTTTTAAAGGTCTTTGTCCACTTCTTACGTATAGTAAATGGATTTAATGAGGAACTTATTCAGAGTAATTGTATAACCAGTTTGGAGAAGCTGAACAATGTACTGCAGTTGATCTGTGCAGTGGCTCAATGTATTTTAGCCTCCTCAGAAAAGGCCCCTCGCTGTGTCCCTGGTGTGGCCTCCTGTTATCATGCAGGGCTTACAGTTGTCTGACTCTGACCTTATATTCACCATCAACATGTGATGTAAATGAGGGCTCTGCAGCTTCAACATTGGAATGAGAAACTATTTAGAGTGCAGGTTGTTCTTATTCACTGTCCATACTTATACCTATGAAAGTAATGCACATCATTTGTGTAAAAGCCGTGTTATTGAGATCAGGTTTAGAGGTATAACGATTGATGTGTCACTGACCACCACAAAAACAAAGGGATGATATTGGACTTCAGGAAGAAGGGACGCAGACCCGCCCCCCTCTGCATTAATGGAGTATGTGTGGAAAGGGTGCAGAGCTTTACATTCCTGGGAGTCCTGGGCTGTATCTGAGGACCAGAGACCAAAGAAAACCAGTACCCTATTTAAAGGTGCTATATGTAACTTTCAGAAAATCCTCATCCCTAGCGACACGGTCGGCCGCTGAGGGAACTTCAGTCAACCTTCTTGTACGCGCTCGCACGGACACTCACGCATGATCGAGCATCCGGGGTTTTTGCCGAAGACACACGAAACTGAGCATGCTCAGTCTCACCGGCCCTGTTTACTTTTCACTGATGAGACGTGCTCATTGACCGGCATCATGTTGTCCAAAATCAACACTGTTTGTCATAATATCTAACTTAGCATCATGTTAGGTGGGGAAGTTATATGTCAAGCTAGACAACACTGACATACACACTCGGATAGTATTTTGGTTGTCGTAACGTTAGCGAGCATGCTAAGGTTAGCCGACTAGCTCTAACATAACTACACTGCATGGATCTGTCAATGAGCTTCGTAACCAAACGGCAAATTACTCAATTAGCAGCCAGATCAGCCCCGTGAGTCTGCGTGAGTTAGCTGATGTTATCTACTCGATGGTGTTTTGTTATGATGCCTAACTGCCGGCTAACCTTAGCCTAGGCAGGTAATGCAATGATACTGGCTAATAGAAAACAATTGGTAGTTATACATTTGCTTTGTTCTGCTACATAATTTACAAATCAACACCGTTAGCTGGTGAAGTTATTTGTCAAGCTAGATAACTGACACACACACTGAGATAGTATTTTGGTAGTCATAACGTTAGCGAGCATGCTAAGGTTAGCCAACTAGCTCTACTGTGAGAGGAAACACGCTGCACCTGGTGAGAGAATGCTGCACGCAGGTTTCTATGACAACAATAAGTCGTGGGTCTGTTTTGATCCCCAAAGCAATCGAAGGTCTCCATGATTCGCATGCCCTGCCGATGTTGACTCTAGTTTTCTCCCTGACGTCGGTCACTTCCTGTTTGGTCAAACGGGCTTCACTAGATAAAACTTATGTTATTATTCTTGTGTGTAGTTTGTGCTGGTGTTGTTGTGGGTGCCGGTCACTTCGGTCTCCATTTCACAGCCTGCGTTGTCTCGTGTTGCACACTGTGACTGTAGTGTAGAACGAGCTCTCAGTAGAGGTACTCGTGAACGCGCAGATACGTCACATCCTCTTTCGAGGAAAAACTGTCTCGAGTGCTTTACATAAAGATCAGCTCACAGGTTGTTCGGGCCGATGGAGGAAGCTGGGGAAGGTCTCAATTTATCAGTTCCTCTACGATCCCTTCACACATTGGCAATAAAAAATGATTTGATTGATGAATAGATCAATAAACCTTACATAAAGCCCCTTTAAAGAAGGATATACCCTATTTCCCTGTTAGAAATGTGCTTCATTCTCCACTATATTGTCGTGTTTGTTCACAAAACTACTTTAATCTGCTCACCTCTCGAGTTCTTTCTCCCCACACACCTACACCTGCTGTAACTCCCTGCCTGTCTGCTCTGTTGACATTCATCATGAGCTGTACGTTTCATAAAGTCACCCAGATAACAATCGTCCACCCGGTGCAAAACGCCAAAGCGCACAGCGCAAGTGTCATTGCTATCTTCCACCCGGCGCAGTCGTCATTGTTACTCCCAGCGCCCACGTTGTGTAAATAGCGAGTGATCTTGCGCCACCGTTAGCGCCTGTGCTGGTTTTGAAATGAGGTGTGGTCAGGCAAACGGGTGGTGCGTTGCTGTCTAGAGGACGCAGAAAGTGACGGCGCCTTAGACCAACAAAGTCTAAAGTCTGTGGTGCAGTCAGTGTTTGCTATTTAGAGAGCGCATTATGGACGTACTGTACATCGGAGAGTTCACACGAATCAACATGAGTCTGCCTGTCACTCACACGGGGACCCACAGCAGCGCTTTGACTCTTAAGGGAAAAGCAGTGTGTTTGCAGATGCAGTGAAATAACATTGTTAAAGGGACAGACTGCGAGTTTTGGTTTCCCTCGTCTCCTTAAATCATGATGCTGCTTTCGGTTTGTTACCGATCTGCTGAGAAGTGCAGGAAGACGTGGACAAGCTCACTGCTGCCTCCACACACACCTGCTCCACCTCAGGGAGATTCCTGCTCCAGCCGCACATGGGCCAAAAACTACTGAGACAAAAAGCTCTCCATACTGCGCGCTCATTCAGACTTACGCTCTCTATAATACAGCAGAATCCGAGACGCAACTAACTTAATTACCATACTCAAACATAACTCCCTGTGGCACCGACAGTCGTGCCCACAGATATTAAAACGCTGTCCAGTGCCAATTATGCCCCAGGAGGCACACACAGCGTGCCTCTTCTCATCTTTGTTTCTCCTGGGCAGTGGGATCACTTCAGTGGCTTTAACATCAGTCCGTGCTTCGACATGTATCGTACAGTAACCTGTGTTTTTTCTGCGTGTTCAAGGATACAGTGGATAGAAATAAGTTCAATATCCCGGGGTCGGGTTTGATTCACGTTAGTCCGAAAACACGCCGATGAATAACGCCGATGAATAATCCAGGGATTTAAGCCAACCTCTTTGCGCCTTAGTTTGTCTCCGTGTTACTAGCAAAAGTGTGTCAGACGCCCTAAATCATTTAGTGCCGTGCGCTCTACACTGGTAAAGACATGTTTAGTTACTGTGCACATGAAGTGCTGCTAGCTAGAAAAGTACCATACAAATAAAATGATCATTAAATGATTATTTTTCTGTGTCTTTAGTACCAAGCAGTAAAGTTGTGAGATCCATCTTAACGTGACCCTCGCTGCCATCAGAACCAAACTTACAGCCATAAATGTTCAATGAATCTGACACGTTTGTTTTCTCACACTCGACAGAGCTCAACGAGATATCAGACAACGCTTTAATCAAGACAAGCAAACTTTACCTTTACCTTTACCATTGCTGGACTTCCCCTTTATTAGTCAAGTACTGTGAAGATTTAGTTTCATAGCCTCCTGAGACCCGAGCTTTTGTTTGGTATGCATTTTTAATTTCTCCTACCGTTTGGGGATTAATAGGACCTAATAAGTATGAAACCTAAGAATTGTCTTTGTGTTACATTGAAAAGGTCCCCATGTCCTCATGTGAGCACCTTGTCGTAACGGTGTCGTAGCTTGTTGCTGTTGATAAAATGAGTTAAATGTTCCATATCAAGCTACAACTGCTCATACGCATTAAATAAACAAGTTTCAATCATAAGATCTGAAGAGGTTTTGTACCTGGTGGAGTTTTCTGTAGAGACCGACTGTAACACATTTTGGTCGGGATCACGGCCATCTTGAATGTACACTGATCAGTGTAATGTGCTTTTGTGATCACAGGGTGGTGGACAACGTGTCCATGAATGAGACCAACGGGTCCAAGTTTTGCAGAGTTAAATATTATGGTGCTGTGAAGCCAACATGTGATGTCCCCGTGTGAGGACTCAGAGTCTCAGGAGGTTAAGATTCATGAAATAAACAAGTGATGAATAAAACTAGTACACACACGTGTACTTATACTTTACTTAAACCCCCCTCTCTTGTCTCACGCACCGACATTTGAAAGCTAAAATACAAACTTTAAACTGTTATAAACACAAGAAACACAAAAATAATTTCCACATTGTTGTTTAATATGAAGAAAGATGACAGGTCTGTAAAATGCTCCTGGGGCGCTGGTTTGGCTCGGTTGGTAGAGCGGGCGCCCCGTGTACAGAGGCTACAGTCCTCGTCACACTGATCGCAGGTTCGACTCCCGGTCTGCCGATCATTTGGTGCATGTCATCCCCCTCTCTCTACTCCCCACATTTCTTGTCTCTCTTAGGCTGTCCTATGAATAAAGGCAAAAAGCCAAAAATATCATCTTAAAAAAAAAAAAATGCTCCTGTGATTAAAGATGCTGGGACTTAAAAAATGTTCAATTATTCATGTTTCTAACATTTGAAACGATCTGTGTTCTCCTTTTGTCACCGCTCTGAGGTCCGTCAGAGCCCTGAGGTCCGTCAGAGGCCCGTCAGAGCCCTGAGGTCCGTCTGAGCCCTGAGGTCCGTCAGAGGTCCGTCAGAGGTCCGTCAGAGCCCCGAGGTCCGTCAGAGGTCCGTCAGAGCTCTGAGGTCCGTCAGAGCCCCGAGGTCCGTCAGAGGTCCGTCAGAGCTCTGAGGTCCGTCAGAGCCCTGAGGAGGCGTCAGTCTCTAAACACAACAACATCTTTAACATGAAGATTTTGACGACGGAGCAGCTTTGAACTGACGCTGAGGTTTCATGAAGCTGTTTGTGAGTCGTACTGAAACTAAAAGAAACACGTGAACACAGTGAACAGGACATTAAATAACACTAAGTCTGTTGTTGATGTTTGGAGACGGACGGCCTGGTTCAGCCCACTTTGATACTTATTAGTGTGTGTCAGGCATCATTCTAAAAACCATCAGTACGTGAGATCACATAATACAGGTGAAACAGTAACTTGTGTTGACATGTTAGTATGATTTGACCCGACAGAATAACCTCTTGAGGTGTTTATAAATCTCTCTCATCTTCAGTCCGTACATGATGGGGTTAAAGAGCGGGTGATACAGAACCACCTGTAGGGTCATTATTAAGCGAGCAGTTTTTGGAATATCTGACTCCAGCCTAACGATGCTCACATCGTAGCTGACGAAACAGGAGAAGTTGAGTAAAACAATCAGGTGTGGCAGACAGGTCTGTGCTGCCTTCTTCCTGACTTCTCTACAGCTCCGATAGGACACCATGAAGATCCTGGTGTACGTGAAAAGGATGAAGAGCACAGGCAGGAGTCCAAGGGTGAGCAACATGATCACTCCGTATATGGAGAGTGCCTCTGTGCGCACACACTGAAGCTTGAACACTGAATTGTTACAGAAAATCCCTTTCAAAGTGAAGCTGCAGAGCTTCATGTTGTAGTTCAGCGCGACTGCCCCGGTCACCTCACAGGCAGGCACAGACCACGCTAAGACCAGAAAGGCCTTCACTGTTGTGCTTCTCATGATGGTGGTGTACTGCAGAGGGTTGCATATAGACACATACCTGTCGTAGGCCATGGCTGACAACAGTAAGAACTCTGAGTAGGTAAGAATGTAGTATATAACAGCCTGAAAGATGCAGGCTGGGTATGCTATGACCTGCTGCTCAGATAAGAAGTCAACCAGCAGCTTTGGGTAGATGTTGGTGCTGAAGAGAACAGAGTTAATGAGCAGAGCTGCGATGAACACGTACATCGGCTCATGCAGGTTCTGGTGGATCACAATGAGGTACAAGATCGTGGAATTACAGCAGATTATTAAAATATAGAGAATGAAAATAATTACAAAAGAAACATATCTGTATTTCTCTCCTTCAACATACCCACCAAGAGTTATATATGTTACATTAAACACTTCATCCATTAAGAACATCATCAGGTTATAATGTGCAGCATACCTTAAAGACAACAAAGAGTCAGACTGACAACAGACTGTCCATGTGTTGTGTATCTTAATGTCTGGTTCATGTAGTCACGAGGCTTTAAGATGCAGCTGCTGTTTGTTCGACTCTGTTGTTCATGTTGTTCATCGTCTCCAAGGAGCTCATTAAAGGCTCCACCAACACGTCAACACCGTCAGCAAACTGTGATGTTGCCCTGTTACACTGTTCTCTCATTATTTCAGTCAGCATGGAATGAAAATGGGTTCAATTTGAAATTCATGCGAGCAAACATCCTTCATTGTGCCAGAAAGTGAGCATGTGCCTGGTGCTGCCACGTCCAAACAACCGACCAGAAACACCCAGACGTTTGCACACCTGAAGGCCTTCTCTTCCGGTGTGCAGGTTGGCCACAGGCTGCAGGTGTTCAGACTCCAGCCCCTGTTCCCTCTACAGGAGTCTTTAAAGAGGTGCTTGTGTCTTGTAGGCCGGGGAGCCATCAGTGATCCAGGGTTATAATCTGGGTCCAGATGTTTCCTGAATGTTTCTGTTCACACGTGAGTCAACTTTCTTTTTCAGTATAATAGGCGACCTCGACTGGCGAGTTCAGGAAACCTTAACATGCTAAATTCAGTTTTTTCTACAAATCCATTTTTGAGTCACAAAAGTTTCCAACATTCTGGTTTTCGTTAAACACAAAGAACCCTCTGGAATGATCCATGTGGAAAACAGGTTCTTAAAGTCGAGCTGAAACGGCATCTCGAGAGTATCCAGCTTCCGTATCGTGACGTGTTTCCGAGTGAAACAGGACGTGCAGGCGGGACATGTCATGAGAGGGATTTGATGTGATCGTTGAGAAGTGGGCGTAGACAGACGTTCTCCACAGCGCAGCAGCTAGCTAACTGACCGAGCGTTCTTGGTGCTCTGCGGCTAAATGTTGCAGATTGATTGGTTGAAATTGTTTGGTGCTAACTGACGTCAAATGCCCGAAAACATTTTCCCTTTTGGCCCTGCCGACATTTTTCCATTAAGAAAAGACATGACCATTCATGAATTCATCCGAATCCTTCCAGTTAAAATGTTATGAATTCCTTATTTTTGTCTGAAATACCTTTTTGAACAGGGTGGCCATGGTTCCCGTTCCATTTGGAGCCCACCCAGTCAGAGCGCTTCACGTTTAGGTCACTGCTGTGTCGGGTCATTTGGGAAACTTAGTCATCACGAGGAGCGAGCTGTTGGGGCTCCCAGAATGGCAGACAGTTTCCCAGCAGCAGTCGGAAAGACGGAACGATTTTGTTTGACGTGAGACATTCAGGAAACCTTCTGCCAGGGACGATGGTTTTCAGTTTGCAACTAAACATTTAGGAAAATTCCACAGGCTGTATAAAAAGATGGCCGACATGACCGCTCCCTAAAAGTGAAGCCAAACCCTCTCTGTCGCCCCCTGCTGACTGGCTGCAGTATAGCTCATAAAGCCCGCCTCCTCCATGTTAACAGATGGGACATGAGTCAAACTATAAAATCTAAATACATCACTTTCGTACAATGGGAGCAGATGGAGACACGTTGTCCATCTATATATACAGTCATTGGAAAACTCTTGTAGTTTCCAGTTCTCCACATGAATAGTGCATCCAGCTGGACTATCCAGCAAAGCCTGAAGAGCCGACTGTCCTAATGGAGCGCCATTCGACCCCGTGGTTCCTGGGTGAATAATGATATATTGTAAGCCTGCTCCTTCGGCCCGGCAGCAGCTGTCAAAGAATCTCTTTCTGTCCTTGGTTGGTTGTTTGTTCATCATCTCACACAAAGATCTCTTTCAAAGTAAACGTACAGATTTTTCTTTTTGGACTAACTGTAGTCGATCCGTCCGACAAGCAGGCAGACGCCAAAACTAAGACAATACTAACAGTTGATTTAGTCCTGACAGCTGGATGTTGCAGAGGTTAACACGTAGACACATATCAATCATAGGCCACGGCTGACAGCAGTAAGAACTCTGAACGGCCTAAAGAGTGAAATATAAAACCTGTGACACGTTGGAGGTGATGTGATCTGTTCCTGTCATGCTCTCATCCTGCTGGCCTCCCGGTCGTACTCGCTCTAGAGTCGTACAGCTTTGTTGTGATTTAAGCCAAACTTTAGATTAAGACTGTCGACAGCTCCTGCAGAGCACCTGCCTCTCACCGCGCTAAACTCAGGTCAGGATGACAGGATGAAGGACAAAATGACCTTTGACCTTTGTAGGCCACAAGAGATGAAATCACAGTGTGTTATGGCAAACTAGAAGGATGACCCAAGATATGATGTGCTAGGAACAAGGCATCAGATGTACCTAAAAGGCCATGACAGATGTTTATAGGTGTGACACACGTATCAGAGAGGACTTCCTGTTCCTGCACACGTGCCCCGGGCCTCCTGAGCTGGATGAAGTTTGTTACTTTGACTTTGGTTGAAAGTTTAATGAGATCCTTTGGGGACGAAGCGATCTGATAAAAGCCTCCAGAAGACTCAGACGCTTCACTTTGTGTGTGTTCATCAGCTTCCTTTCACAGGACCAAGAAACTCCAGCACCACTTACATGTTTGTGTTATAGACTTTGAATTCATATTCACGTGCACTTTTCATGTCACCTGCCTCTTTAGTTTCAGACATTATTAATGGCTGACCAGTTAAATGTCACATATATAACATTGGATGGGTATGTGGACGTTCACAGATACAGATATCTTTACTTCTTCCTCATGCTGATCGTCTATGTTCTAATAATCTGTTGTAACTCTGTGGTCGTGTACCTCATCTGGGTACACAAAGCCCTCCATGAGCCCATGTACATGTTCATCGCAGCTTTGCTCATCAACTCCGTCGTTCTCGGCACGTCCGTCTACCCCAAGTTCTTCATCGACTTTTTATCCGACAGACAGATCATATCTTACTCAGCCTGTCTCTTTCAGTTCTTTCTATTCTATTCTACAGGAGGCTCAGAGTTCTTACTGCTGTCAGCCATGGCCTATGACAGGTATGTGTCTATCTGCAAACCTCTGCAGTATTCTTCCATCATGACGAAGAACACAGTGAGTGTGCTGCTGTTGTTCGCGTGGCTCGTGCCAGCGTGTCACATCGCTGTCCCAGCGATCCTGAGCGCGCAGAACAAACTGTGCAGCTTCACCTTAAGAGCCATATTTTGTAACAACACAATATACAGACTTCAGTGTGTGCGCTCGACATTAATCACTTTATATGGTGTGGTTACTTTGGTAGATCTTACAGTTCTGCCGCTGCTCTTCATTATGTTCACATACACAAAGATCCTGATTGTTTCCTACCGAAGCTGTAAAGAGGTGAGGAGAAAGGCAGCTGAAACCTGTCTGTCCCACCTGCTGGTTTTGATCAGTTATTCCTGTTTGTGTGCGTATGATATCAGCATAGCTCGAGTGGAATCTGATTTCCCCAAAACTGCACGCTTTATCATGATGTTACAAGTAGTGTTATACCATCCTTTGTTGAATCCGCTCATTTATGGCCTGAAAATGAAAGAAATTTCCAAACACCTGAAAAAGTTGTTGTGCCCGGCCGACACTGTCCTCTGTGTGAAGACGAATCACTGATGCAGGTTTCATTGTTCCGGAATAATCATGCAAGTCTTTAAGGTATTTAATGAATGTATTTATTTGCACAAGTAAAGAGTCTCTTTAGTGTTGACGGCCCGAGTCAACTCAAAGATGTCGTTCAGCAGCCTCGCTGTCGAGAGACAGATGACTGCCGGCTCGCCTCGACAACAGGCCAGAGCAGCCGATTGCAGTCGGGGGAGGAGTCATAAAGTCGGACACTTCTTTGTTGACAAGTTTGCTGCTCGCCTCGTCAAGCATCGATAACACCAACACACTGTAAACTGAAGTGAATAAAGTCTTCATTTATTGTTGCTGTTATTATTACTATCATCATTATTTTAACTGGATTTCATATTAAGTTCTGATTATACTTCAGGGCTTTTGATAGTTATTTCGATATAAACTTCATTGTATTCATGTTTATTAAGACAGCGTTCATGAGGAATGAGTAAAGCATGACGATGTGAATGACAGTACTTTGATAAAAGCGTTTGGTGTCTGTCTGACACTTCATGAAGTTTAATGAATAATGATGAATCAGACAGACGTCTCATCACTTCCTTGTGGGGGTGTCAAGGCTTTTTTCAGCCAATAGGTGCTTCACTCAAGCCAGCGCGAGTCGTTTCCCATCATGCACGGCGTTGTGCAGTCGGTGGAGAGCAACTGCAGCGCCTGGCCCTGAAAACTGCGGCCGCCTCGCTCCCGCGGGACTTCAAAGTCTCGCACAGTCAGGACAACAATCTAACCGTCATGTGATGTGCTTGGCAAGGCGGCGACCGATTCTGCGCAGGCCTCGCTCATCTCGAACAAGCCTACTAACTCACACAGCCGGTGCTCGCAGGTCTTGATTGGCGCGCCCACTGTTGCAGTGCATTCTGGGATTTCAGCGGTGTGTGTGCTGTGTACTGGCGGGCCAGTTCTGATAGACATGTATTATCTCACAGGCCAGATATCATTGTGTCCTTGAGTTTGAGAGCTGTTCTCAGCCTTGCCTGTCACGTTCAGGCAGACAACAGGACCCAACAGAGCAGACCCGAGGCAGAGCAGATTCGTTAAACCGTTTATTGGCAGAGTTCGGTACACGGGAGATCAGTCAATAGCAGCAGAACAAAATCAGCAGGCAAAGTCGTAGTCCAAAAAACAGGCAAAAGTCAAAACCAAGGTAGCAAACGAGACAGGCAGAAGTACCAAATCACTGGGCAAAAGGAGAACACGAGGAAAACTGATCATACACTGAGAAACAAACACGAGGAATAAACGCCGGAAAACTACTCACAAAGGATGCAGACAATCTGACAAAGACACACTGGGGAAGACAGGCTAATATACACAAGAGGGGAGGAGACAACGAGACATAGGTGAAAACAATAAGCAATCACACACACAGGGAGTAAAAAAACCTCAAATGAATGCAAACAGGAAGTGGGGAGATTAGCAGAATAAAACAGGAAGTACAGACAAAAACTCAGGACCTGACACTACCCCCCCCCTCTATGGCCGACTCCTGAAGGCCCAGGATCATGAGGGTGGTCGTGGTGGAAGTCTCCGGGTCCACGATGTTCCGAGAAGAGACCCAAGATCTCTCCTCAGGTCCGTAACCCTCCCAATCTACGAGGTACTGGAAGCCCCTCCCGACGGCGAACCGCCAGCAGTCTCCGGACTGTGTAAACAGGGCCCCCATCGACGATCCGGGCGGGAGGAGGGGGTCTGGCAGGAGGGACCAGAGGACTGGCTCTGACGGGCTGAACCTCACTGACATGAAAAGTGGGGTTCACACGAAGGGACCTAGGAAGTCTCAGTTTCACAGCAACAGGATTAATAATCTTTGACACCGGGAATGGTCCAACAAAACGGGGTGCCAACTTACGGGACTGCAGCTTGAGGGGCAGGTGTCTGGTGGACAACCACACGCATTGTCCAACCTCTTCTGCTGCTCTCCTCTTCTGGTCCGCAAACTTCTTGTACGCCAGTGAGGACTTAAGGAGGTTCTGACGGGCCCGGGTCCACATCCGACGGCAACGTCGGACCAAGGCGACAGCAGACGGGACACTGACCTCCTTCTCCAGGGTAGCAAACAGAGGTGGCTGGTAACCGAAGACGTACTGGAATGGGGACAGGCCAGTGGAGGAGCAGGGGAGCGTGTTGTGGGCATACTCCACCCACATGACAAACTTGCTCCAGGAAGCAGGATTCTGGGAAGCCAAGCAGCGGAGTCCCTTCTCCAGCTCCTGGTTTAACCACTCCGTCTGCCCATTGGTCTGAGGATGGTGGCCTGAGGTCAGGCTGACAGTGGCGCCTATGAGCTGGCAGAACGCCCTCCAGAACTGGGCCACAAACTGCAGACCCCGGTCAGACAGGACATTCCTGGGAAACCCAAAAACTCGACAAACATGAGACAAGAGCACCTCTGCCGTTTCTTTGGCAGAGGGAATCTTTGGTAACGGTATGAACCGAACCATCTTGGAGAAGCGGTCTACTACTGTAAGCACTACAGTGTTACCCTCAGAAGGCGGTGAACCAGTGACAAAGTCGAGAGAAATGTCCGACCAGGGCCGCTGTGGTACCGGTAGAGGCTGGAGAAGCCCGACACTAGGGGCGTTCTTGCTCTTGCTCTGTTCACAGGTGATGCAGGCCGCCACATATTCATTGACATCATTCCTCATACCTGGCCACCAAAACCTCTCGTGGACCCGGAACAGAGTTCTGCGGAAACCAGGATGACAGGAGAAGAGAGAAGAGTGAGCCCAAGTAATCACTGGCCCCCGAAGATCAGGGGTGACAAACAATTTGTTGAGATGTACCTCTGGGGGAATCTGAACCCCTTGGTTAGCGTTCTTGACCCGCTCCTCGATCTCCCAGGTGACACATCCCACTACACAAACTTCAGGGATAATTGTCTCTGAATCCTTAGGAGCAGAATCTCCCTTAAACAGTCTAGACAGGGCATCAGGCTTGACATTTTTAGAGCCTGGACGGTAAGAAATGCAAAAATTGAACCGTGAAAAAAAAAGGGCCCACCTGGCTTGACGAGGGTTCAGTCTTTTAGCTGCTCGGATGTACTCAATGTTCTTGTGGTCCGTCCAGACCAGGAAGGACTGCTCCTTTAAAACGTAACTGTTACAACAGTTAGACGAGGGCAGAAGGATCGACACACATCCACACATCGGGCTGTGTCCTTGTTTTTGTGTCGAGCTGGCTCACTGAGGTCCATCAGCTGTTGTACCTGTTCACGGCTCAGTATACTCACGTTATCTAAGTGTGTCTTCATCCTTATTGTGTCTGTGACATAAACTCACTTCACTAGTCCTCGGAGCTTCTCCTCTTTCGCCCCACCGTATGAAACCTACAGGTAGAGCCAGTGTGAATGTGATGACGGTTGTTTGTGCCACTGTAACCTGAGTATCCTCTGATGCTGAGTTAAATCTGATCTTAACTAAAGCTCGTACGCTGCGTTCAGGTTCAATCCTCAGAAGGTTAAAGATCCTGTTCACATATTTCTAGTCGTATCTGAGAGGCGATCGCTGCATTTTCATGGAAGTTCATCTTACAGTGAAACTTGTTGTACTCTGTAATAATTAGGGCCGAGCACCAACGTGGGACAGACTGTTGATCTCAGGCACCTCGTCCCTCTAGAGTTTGATGAAGTTGTTCACACAGAAGCAGCTTTTGGACTTAATGAGATCCATGGAGGGGGACGAACTCTCATCTAATATTTAGTCTGACTCTAACACCGTCTGACACCTGAAGATGAGCTCGCAGAAGGTGCATGTTACGTTCAGGTATCCTTTGATCAATAATATCAAACACACGTTCTGTGTCGATGTGATCCTCAGAGTCAGATTTCTCTCACACGTGTTATCTGTCTCTTTCAGTGTTGGTTTAATTGATGACATTCAGCATGGACAGTGAATTAAATGTCACATATATAACTCTCGGAGGTCATGTGGAAGTAAGGAAATATAAATATCTGTATTTTTGGATCATGTTCATCGTATTCACTCTCATCCTGTGCTTTAACCTCACCATCGTGTGCCTGATCTGGAAGCACAGAAACCTCCACGAGCCGATGTACGTCTTCATCGCTGCTTTGCTGCTGAACTCGGCGATGTTCAGCGCTGCGATTTACCCGAAGCTGTTCATTGATTATTTATCAGAGAAACAGATCATTTCATATTCTGCCTGTCTCTTTCAGTTTTATCTGTTTTACTCTCTGAGCGGTGCAGAGTTCCTGCTGTTGGCAGGCATGGCCTACGACAGGTACGTGTCCATCTGTAAACCTCTACAATACCCCAGCATCATGAGCAGAGCCACCGTGAGCGCCTTCCTGGCTCTGGCGTGGCTCCTGCCTGCTTGTCAGACGGCGGTCGCAGTGATACTCAGTGCTGATATGAAACTCTGTCATTTCACTTTGAAGGGGATTTATTGTAACAATCTGATTTACAGTCTGCACTGTGTGAGCTCGAGGGCACTGTCTGTCTTTGGAGTGTTTGCTCTGCTGGATGTGGGGCTTCTCCCGATGCTCTTCATACTGTTCACATACACCAGGATCCTCATCATATCCTACAAGAGCTGCAGAGAGGTCAGGAGGAAAGCTGCTCAGACCTGTCTGCCACACCTGCTGGTGTTAATCAGCTTCTCCTGTTTCTGTGGATATGACATCCTCACAGTGCGGCTGGGATCGGATCTGTCAAAGACCGTACGCTTAGTGATGACTCTACAGGCCGTTCTGTACCATCCTCTGTTCAACCCGATCATATATGGAGTCAAAATGAAAGAGATCTCTAAGCACCTCAGAAGGTTGTTTCTAATCTGATTATTAAAGTGGTTTCACAGACGCTGTCACAGATGATCCATGTTTAATAATGCATTCATCACAATGCTGTGAATCCTGTTCACGATGTGAGACAGGAACGAGTCTGTGTTCCTGTTCGTGTCAGCTGCAGCTCCATCAGGCAGCACTTTGTCATGTTTCTGTCCCCTCTCAGCTTCTTCTAACAGCGCGTGGTCGTAGGTGTTTTTACCGCCTGTCTCACTGATGGCCTACGATTAGACTGATGCTTTACCATTACCACTAAGACCATTCATTCTATACGAAGTGTACCGTCTGCCTTCTCCAGCCACAGAGAGAGAGAGAGAGAGAGAGAGAGAGAGAGAGACAGAGAGAGAGAGAGAGAGAGAGAGAGAGACAGAGAGAGAGAGAGAGACAGAGAGAGAGAGAGAGAGAGACAGAGAGAGCGAGAGAGAGAGAGAGAGAGAGAAATACAACAAACCTCGACAAGAGTAGAACCAAAGATGTTCCACTTGTTTCTACGTACTGCTGTATATTCACAAATTATAACCTCTGTAACTATTCGTGTTCCTTTTAACTATCTGTTCCATGAAAGATGCACCTGTGGACGTAGGAGGAGTAGGCTCCTCCATGAGGTTTTTTCTTCTTTTTAATGTCTACGTGTATAAATCGTATTTATTCATGGACTTATAAAACATAAGACTTTTATTACAGACTTTTATTTTAAGTTACATATTACAGCAGACGATCAGTTACTGATTGGACGCTGCATCTGATCAGACTCAGATACATCACAACAGCACTGTAGTGTTATGTCTGAGTGCAGACATTTAAACTCACCTCCCCTATGCACCGCATGTCGTGCATACCCACTGTTTGCGCCCCTGGCTGCTGCTGACATGAGCCTCTCTGTCAGGGCTCTCATTAACACAGTGTTATCTGGTGCCAGCTTGCTGCAAGCTCAACATGCTAGCATGACTCGCACCCTGTTTCTCCGTTTGTGTTCTGGAAGATAATGTTGTAATTTTCCAGTCCTGCACTGTGTGACCTTTGAACTCTTTTTGGAGAAGCTACATCAGACTGGCATGTGACACAGATCAGTGGAAAGTGCCCAAAACAAGATTCTAATTTATTGATTTACATCAACTTGTTTTGGGCTCTTTGAGCTACTGCGCCTCCCGTTCCTATTTTCTGTTTCAATTTTATTTTTACAGCAAATTAATCATCTCAGGTGTAGCCAAAGGTACAGCCAGAAAACTGTAAGTTCAGGCACAGAATTAAAGAAAGCAGTATCAGCCTCAAGGAAGGACCAGGAGAAGTAGCTGCACTGCATGCATCCCGGACTGTTCAGCCCGACTGTTGGTGGAGAGCCCCCTCCCCTTCATGAGCTCCCGTCTGGTGTCGCCTAAAGTTACAAGAAATAAAGTTCTGCATCCCCGACAGCCAGTGGACCAAACACCCCTCGATGACATGCAACGACAGACACGCCTGTTCTGTTCTGACAGCTTCTCTCATTGGCTGGATACAGCTCTCTGATGGCACACTGACTCACATCATTGTTAACATATCATCTCGTCTCTGCCTACTGGGATATTATTTATTGTCTCTGGTTCATTGGTGCTAGCCTAGCATGGTCCCTGCAGATTCCCCATCCCTGCCCGGTCTCCACAAACGTATCTGCTTCATTAGTAACAACAAAAGTCCACAGTCACACCACAACCCCCCCCATGTCTGGACTCCAGTCTTTAGCAGTGTGCCTGACCTTGGGACAAAGGCTTTAAAATGCAGCCGCTTCACCACCAGCAGAATTATACTTGAATGTTCCTGATTATTCTCATCTGTGTTACAGAAGAAAGGTTCTTCACAATCCCAACAACCCGTCTTCCTCACTATCCAACAGAAAAGGTTGGCCAATGTGCCCCCCCCGGGACAGCGAGTATGGGCATCTATCGCACACTGTCGTTAAGGGTTGTGTCACACAAACATCTCAGCCTAAAGGGTCGGACCATCGTGTCACTGTGGCAGACAGCAGCTGCCTCATTGATCCCTGCTTGTTCACAGTCAAGATGTGTACAGAGGTTTCAGTAGATATAGCTTCACAAGTTTAGATCCCTCCTACATGAGGGACTAGCAAAAAGACTGGATGACACCAGTAACGTGGGTAGCAACTGGAGAGTCAATGACAAACTGGGAGACGCACATCCATACTGGTATGAGCAGAGGGTCTCCTTCGGCACTGTCTCATCTGGATGTGCACTTTTAGTCTGAAGAACAGCTGCATGGACACGGTAGTCCAGAACTGTGGAATTCAGGGGATGCCAGGTTACCTGGAGTGCACTGGTGTAATTAAGCAGCTCATTAAGCAGGCAACAGATATAGACGACCAACTTGTGTTGTCATGGCTCGCCCTGGGCAAATGCAGGAACTCCATTCTACATAAACGTCTGCAGGCAACACTATCACAACTAGCAGTCTCCAGCTGAATCAAAGACTTCTCAACAAGTTCAGGTTCAGTGTCTCTTCAGGAACATTCAGAGCAGGCTGTCGGTATGGATGAGCAGATTCATGGAGCGGATGCTTTACATCAATCACTGACGACTGTCCCCAAAGATCAGACTCATTCTTCAGTGGCTTTGACAGCTGATGTGTGTTTGGATGCAAGTTCGGTGTTGCATACTCCGAGAGTCTGAGAGAAGCCTATTTAGAACTTAGTTTTTGACCACACTTGCAAGATACAGCCTCCGTCCTGCTCATATTGTTGAGCGGCTGAAGTTTGCACACAGGACTGGCGTGCCTGTGAAGTTCAAGGGTTGGTTTCCTTCCATGAATCCTGGGGCCCCTTCTCATCTGTGAAGTTTCAACATAAACTCAGGTTTAATCCACAAGGAAACTGGACTTGTTTGGAGCTCTTGAAGATGTTCTTCCTCTCATCCTTGCAGGAGGTGTTCAAAGTAACAAGAGCTGGAGAAGAGGTGAAACACAAGGAGGGAAGTGACTCACAGGAGGCCAGAGCAGAGATTAAAGTCAGACAAAGCATGGAGGACAGATTACGTCACAAGAGTCTGGTAGTGGTTACACAGGGCAAATCTGGACTAGGATCCTCCCTATGTGGGCCAAACAGGAGAGAGACTACTGGGCATCATCAGTCAGAGAACGTGGTTCTCTCTTCTTCCCCATTTCTGAACCATTGCACGACGGCTAATGGACCCAATGTATCGCACAATGCAAAAAGACAACAGACAGAAGTAGCTTGGTGCTGGTTGATTGGTGCTGGTTGCAATAAGTTCTGGGATAAATACTGATTGATAAATATAAAGGCCGACTTTACAGACATGAACTGGGTGATTTGAAGTGAATAAAGCTTCATCACCGTGTATGAACACTAAAGGAAACAAACATCATATCAGAAGAGGGAACCCGCCTGACCCGATGCCTGAAGACTAATTAGGTTTACTTCTATAACTGAACTTTAGTTTTGGTCTTGCTGAAGATCCCTGTCTTTGATGGTTGATGAAACGTTTGACTCATACGTATTGATCTGTAGTCTCCTGTTTGACCACTAAGTGGCAGCAAAGTCACAGGTAGAGTTTGTGTGTCTGCTGCAGCCCACATTTCCATCCTTCCCCCCTGTATCTCTCCCCTGTGCACTGTTTTCCTGCTCTACTATTATTGATCATTTTCACCACAGCTCATCATGATCCTTTCACTGTGTGTCAGAACAAAACAGATCAACCAGGGACAGCCTTCCTCTTACAGCAGCTTCATAACTCACCTGTGGAGGAAGAGGCCCCTGGTTACAGGTGCATAGTTTCTGTCTACCATTAAACTGGACATCAGTCTTAGCTTCAAATGAAACTCTCTTGTATTGGAGTTAAACCGCCTCCACACTGTGTGAAAAGAGTCCTACTTATAACACTCGCACTCTTTCACACCTGTTTGTGCTTCACATTTGCAAAAGGCCTACTTCTGTTCTTCCTGGTGTAATTGAGATGATCCTTATTGATATAACATGTTACACTCACCTTAAAGCAGGTATCATCTACATTCTATAATATCATGAATGGATTGACAATGTGACGACATAAAGCTTTGATAGTGATGACCTCTGATCAGCTGTCTGCAGCTTTCCTCGACGTCACGGAGCTTCATGGCGAGTCTCACTGTGAAGCTCGCCGGCTCAAAGCTTTGGTCCCAACAGTCTGTCCCTTTGTCCAGGACCTTCTCTCCTCCCTCAGGCCTACGGTGCAATCCTGAGGGCCAATCCAGACTACTCATTCTCAAATCAATTCACCGGATACCTGCAGACTTTTTTAGGGAGGTCAAGACACAAAGTCTGACTCTCCAGAGACACCTGGCCAAGACAACTGCAGACTTTCCCAGTGGTCACCTGCTGATGGCCAGATGGTGAATGTCTAACGCAGCCTGCACCCGCCTACCTTTATCTTTAAATTGCCCTCTTCCTCTTTTCTCGTTACCTTCTCATGTGTTTGGACCCTTTCCTTACCTGCCTACCAACTGTGTTCTTAGTGATTTGTTTGTCTGATCTTGTTGCTAACTCATATGTACCTGTTCCTGACCCTTGCCCTTTTGTAAATGTAACGTCTTCCTACTCGTTTTCTTTGTGTGCCTGAATTTTAGTCCTTCTCCCTTTGTTGCTTGAATTCACTAACTCAGCAGAAGAGAGCAGACAAACTAAGTTAGAGACAAGATGGTGAAAAGAGTGGACACAAACAGTATCACACATGATGATGTTGCTCTGCACATCTGATTACAAGATGACGATGTGTCAGCAGTATTCTTCGGTTTATAAACTGGGTGTTGAGCAGACGTCACAGAGCAGTGGTTCGTCCACCACAGAAAAACGAGTGGGTGGAAGCTGTGTAATGTTTTCCAGGTCTCTTGTGAGTAAACTGTAACCAGAGCTGAAAAAGAACAGATTGATGACTACAGACCAAGGACTCTGTGGAAGAAGAGGACGGAGCATCTTAAGGGCGTTTCACACTGCCGGGATTATTACGCCTCTGTTCCGTCTTCTATGTAAACGCACGGAGGCTGAATGGTGGGGCGAAGTCGTACCGCCTCTGAGCCGCCATCAGTATTTGAAGCACGCGCTGTTTGTTTACACCTCTGCAGCGCCAGGTCGGTATATAAGCCTTTTTTACTCTGTGGCTCCGCCTCAGCGCCGTGACGAAGCTCCGTCCTCGTGCCACCTTGGACCACGCAACGCTGGCGTAAAGCCTCCCAGTGTGTGTTTCTAAAGCGTTCCGGCGTTATTTCAGAACAGAGGTGTAATAATACCAACTTTAACTGGTAGTGTAAAAGGGCTTTAGAAACACACACTGGGGCGGCTTTACGCCGGCGTCTCGTGGTCCAGTGTAGAATGACAAAGGTGGAAAGAGGACGGAGCTTCATACGGCGCTGAGGCGGAGCTGCAGAGTATAAGAGGCTCGTGTTACACCTGCATTCTTTCTACTGGCCAGCAGCAGGCAAACACACACTGAAGGTTTCATCCAGATACAAAAACTAAACTGGATCACCTGATCACTCCCATTCAAGAATCCTTTCTTTCTTTTGAACAACCCATCACTCGATCCAATCTGTAAGCTGTAATACATTTACACTACGTTTCAACTGGGCCCGGATGAAGAAGTCTAACATACCTGCTTTTGCTGCTGTAAGCCAAACAGATCGATATCAAAGCCCTGACATCACCTAAAATGAATGACCTGAACCTTAGAGCCAGGGGTCAACCCTCAAACAGCCCCTTTAAGGACCTCTCTACAGCCAGGTGTTCCTCGCTGCGCCACAAGGCCCTCGTCCCAACATAAGCACACAGAGCATGAACACCAGGCTTACAAGCATATGTGCTCTAAATGATACGTAGCCTGCATAGCTGTGCCTTGCTCAATGTCCATTACAACATCTCTCTCTCTTTCTTACACAAATACACGCGCACGCTCTCGCTCCCTCCTCCCATGTTTTACCCTGTCACACACTCTTTCACACACATTCACGTCTCCATCCTGGCATGTAAACCAGGCTTACATGTGTACCTTGAGGCCTTCCAGCATCTACATATGTCTGCCTCACACAGTGTGTATTACACCAGCCCTCTTTCTCCTCCACACACACACACGTAAGCTCCCCCCTCCTGTGGATCTCATGGGAGTTCTGCCACACATTCTTGAGAGCACGATTCATTGTTAGTGATTCAGAGCAGCTCATGGCCAAATAAGACGAAAACCCCTCAGCTCACTCTCTGGATCCACTTCTGAGATGTTGCTGCACACACACACACACACGCACGCACGCACGCACGCACACACACACACACACACACACACACACACACACACACACACACACACACACACACGCACACACACACACGGCTGCTTGCTGATTTAAAGACAAAGAACTGGCTTGTTCTCCGTGCATTCTGTAAGAACTTTTGTGCTGCCAAACTTTTCTTAAGCTTGAACTCTACCTCACAACGTTCTTACCTTTCCTGTCCTAGGAGGGGCTTGGGACTTGCAGGCCTTGACATGAACCTCTGTGCGTTGACTTGATTGTATTTGGGTGGATATACATTTGACTTTGGACTTGTTAGTTCTGACTTGGGACTCGAGTTGTGTGAACTTTCTGGCCTCAGCTTGGGACACGACTTGACTTCCTTACCTTTGGAACTGACTCATGACTTAGAATGAACATGGGGACTTGCTCATCTTGACTCCCATGTCCTAGGTTGTACCTTGACTTGGACTAGAACATGACTTAGATCGGTCTGTCTTGACTTGAGACTTGAAGGACATGTTGGATTTTGCTCTCAAGACTTGTTTTTTTACTTTCCTGAATGGTCAATAATTGGAGACTTGCCTGTCTTGACTTGTGCATCTTTTTATTGGCTTAAAACTTAAACAGATTTGAACAAGGTTTCGCCAGTCGTTTGACTATTGGGATTCGTCTGTTTTAACTTGGGACTTTAGTTGAACTTTAACCTGGACTTGCCTTGACTGTCTTGACTTAGGACGTACCTTTATTGACTTAAGACCTTAAAGTAACAATCTTGAAGATTTTCATTTCATTAAGAGATGAATAAATGTCTGTAAGTCTCTCTCTCTCTCTGAATGAGGTAACACATGGTGACTGAGCCTATGTCCCACTGATGAAAGCCTTTGCATCTGCAGTATATAGTATTATTATGGGCTGGGTGTCTGTGGCGGCGCCCAGTTAGTGACGCGTTTTCCATCAGCCAGCAGTGGTTGGTCTGCCAGAGAGGGTAGGCGTAGCTAAGCGGCTGCTTCTCCGCTCTCTGCAAGTGTTGCGAGTAAACAGTAATCTACTATGGCTGAACAAACAAAGAAAAGATGGATGACTACAGATACAACTTCAACAAGAAGTGAAAATCCAAAGAAGAAGAAACAAACTCGACGCTCAGATGAAGCAAACAGTCTGAAAAGGAAAATCAGGAGTTACAGCCGTGACAAAGGGAGCCGGCCGAGACTCCGAGATTCTATCTTTAACTTGTGAACGAGTAGCTTTTGGGGTTTTGGGACCGTCCTGACATGCAGCTTGACGTGGGGCTGGTGGGACTGTTTTTATCTTGGATTGGCTTGGACTGTCCTGACTTGGGACGTACCAACTTGTCGACTTGTGGCATTTTACATTGAGGGTTCTTGACTGTCCTTAACTGCACTTGAATTTAGACTTGACATGTCTGTCTGAACTTAAGACTAAATCTGGACTTTATTTGAAGTTTCCTGTCTTGATTTTGGACATTAAAACAATTTGAGAACTTGAACATCATGACACAGGACCTTGTTTCTTACAATGGTTCTTGCCTTTCTTGACTTGAAACTTGGCTTTCTACTTGCCTGCATTGACTTGGGACTTGTTTCTGTCGGCTTCAGTGTCTTTAGCTTTGAACTTGAATCTAATTTAACGTGTGTGCAGCCTGTCATGACGTAACTGTCCTGACTTGATTAGGAACTGCTGGGACCTGCCTGTTATTACCACTCTAAGGACATTTCCTGGTTATACTTCAACAGTGTGGTATCAGTAGGCCTACTTCTACTTACAAAGGGAATCTTAATGCTTTCTGCACCCCTGCTAGACACTGTGCTCCACCTGAAATGTTCATCACTGCATGACTAAGTATGGGCAGAACCTACACACATTTATAGACTTGTATAAAGATAAAGTGTGTGGGCATTAGTTCGTATCAGTTTATCTCTGACAGAATGACTAACTGTGGGATCAGTCTACACTCCCTTCACACAGAATTGCTTCACTTTTATAGCAGCAATTGAGATAGTAGCCTAGTCCAAGCATTAGAAGTAGTAACGCTGATTTTTACAAACATGATGTCCTATAATTAATATAATATCCCCGTTGACTGATCTGAACGCTGTTAAACTGTGAAGGAAAATGTCACGAGACGAGACAGAGAAGAAAAACCCAAATATAATGTCCTTGTTATCTGTGACGCCTGCTTGTCTTGCAGCAGTGCGTGCTCCCTCTGATGCGGCGGGATGAACTTCCCGTTGTGCGTCAGGAATTCGCTCCGTCAAGCTAAACGTACACTGACGGGAAACACAGGAAACACATTCGGCTTTCAAAATAAGATAAAGTCTTGTACTGCTGGGTAATCTTGTTTAAATTAAGTTGCAGTAGTCATTGGCCCAGTCGTGTTTTGACATCATCAAGTACGTGGTCAAGTCATAGTTCTCAAGACGTGTGTGTAAATAATATCTTGTCAGGCCAATAAACACATCACTCAAAGAGAAACAAGAGTTCCTAATACCAGTAATCAACAACTAGATTGCTTGACATAATCAGTGCTCCTAGTTTAAAATAAAAGGTTGAGTTATGTGTCCACCTCACACTGCGTGAGAAAAATAATGGATGTTATTGAGTCTAAACATGCTGGAACCTGCCAGAATAAAAGCCTTTTTAAATTAAAATGTGTGAGGTGCAAAAAAAGGCCACAACCCCAGTTTGTGCAGATTGAAGCACCACTGTTCAGAGACATAAATATGAATGTGTCTGATATCACTTACTGTTCTGAAGGTTTTTAAAGAATCCTCTAAAATAAAAAAAATAAAAAAAAACGTTCATTGTTGCAAAATACATTTTAAAGTCATTTTTTCCTAAAGCTCATGTGAGGAGTTTTTTACTGGTTATGAAATAGATGTCAGATGAAGCAGTTAACTACACGCTGCGTTTGTTTACATTTTCCAGGGCAAAAAATGTAAAGTGAGTAATAAATATGACTGTTGAAGAAAACAGGAGGACATTTTTGATTAAAAACCACCACTTAAGCATGTACAGGACAAATTTCCCGAATTTACCCCCAGAGATTAACAAAGTATTTCTGATCCTGATTCTGAAAATTAGCAGAGAGATAAGAGGTCCGGCTTTGTCCACAGGGGGCGCCAAAATCAACACAAAGCTAAAGTTCCTCACAGCAGCTTTAAAAGAAAAAAATTGATCGCCACAAATCACATTTCACCTTGCTCAATTTGTACGACATGAAATAAAATATTTCACTTATATAATTTCCTTCGGGATCAATAAAGTTCTAACTTATATTTCACTCAGCTGTATTTGTTTAAAATGGGGTAACACTGTATTATCTCTTTTTTAAGATAAAATACATTTCATTCTGCAGGCTCAGGAGCCCCACTGACACTCTCATCCTGCCTCATGGACCTACTTAAAACACTACCACTAATCTTTGATTTATTATTTTGCACATATTCTTAATACCATGAACATGAGCGCTTCATTTTGTTCTATTAAAATGTCTATTTATCTTTAATTTTTTAAATTTTAACACTTTATTTGTTACTGTTTATTCGGTTCATTTATCTTTTGAGCCGAATGATTGTACTGATGAAATTCGCATCGGTACGATTTACCAGGTCCGAGGCTTTTGTTTTGAAAGAAATTAACCGGACGTTGTGTAGCTAATGATGCAGCTAACGTGAGTTCAGATTGTTGGGACAAGCCTGAGATGACACACATACACACACAAACAGTCACGGCCTCTCCCCGGGCTCCCTCCCATGTTTCTCCTGCTTTTATCGGCTAAAACAAGCTAACGACCAGCCGACCAGGACCGGACTAACGTCAGGCTCTGTACCGCCGCTCTAACGTGTGTAACGGCTGCGGTACAAACCGGAAATACGATTTATTTAACACTTCCATGACGGCTTGTTCTCTTCGTGGTCTATGTAGGTGCGGACCCATTAGGAGACGGAGATTCAACATCAGTTTAAAGTGACTCAGTGGGCGGATATCAAACCACAGCACGCTAGCTAACTCACTGGCATCATCTTCATCGGTGTCCTCATCCCCAGCTAACCCGCGGAGGAGTCCAGCAGCCATGGCCGGAGGACGCGCCGCTCTCCGTCTGCTCGTCCTGCTGTGTTCGCTCTTCGGCCGCTCAGGCTCCTTCAACCTGGATGTGGACAAACCGTCCGTGTTCTCCGGACCGGACGGGAGCTACTTCGGCTTCTCGGTGGATTTCTTCAAAACCTCAAACAACCAAAAGTAAGATGATGGACATGTACATGTCTGAATACACCGTCCTTAGCGTTTGTTCAGCTGTTACTAGATAATAAGGATCGATACCTTAATTCTAACTACATTATTCGTTCAGTTGTCACATTTTCTGGTGATTTAAAGCTTTAATGTGCCTTCAGAAAGTCTTTAGTTTATAAAAAAGTCATACTGTCCTGGAAAGCTTCCAAACAGACCATTAGGGCAGCAACCAAATTATTTTCATGATCGATTAGACTGCTAATCGACTGCTGCTCTGATCACGATTGATCAATAGTCGCTCGGTCTATAAATTGTCAGACACCAGTGCAAAAATGCAATTGCATGCAGATTACAGTTTCCGGAGCAAAAAGCTTTTTTTGTCACAGAGTTCAGTTTTCATTTAAATTTGCCAAAAGCAGCAAATCCTCACTGACGCACTGATCATTGAGTCTGTATATCAAACTGTATCAAGTGATCGTTACACTGCTGAAAGATAATCTACTTACACACCAGTTAAAGTTCTGCAATCTGAAATGAAAGTCTGTAAGTATTGTCAGCAAAGCAGACAACAAGAATGAAAAGTAAAAGTCCTGCTGCTGTAAAATGTTTCCTGTTAGTGTTTATGTTCCTGTCAGTCCAACGAGAGGATGAAAAGTCTTTATCTGAACAAGGAGAAGAATGTTGTACAGAAGTTACCAAAGCTGTCGGACTAATGTGTTGGAACAAAGTGCACAAAGTTTACCTCGTGTAGAGAGAACCCCAAACTTGAACTGGACTTCGTTACATTCCAGCGCTGTAATTAAAGAGGTTTAACCTATAACAACGGGTGCTTTTAAGCAGCTAAACTTGCTGATCGCAGCCAGAAGGCCCGATGGAACACAGCCCGGGGTCATATCAAGCGTGCACAGAGAGAGGATGAAGGCTTGGGAAACAGTTCCTCACCTCCTCTGGTGCAATATTTCCACTGTATGAGCGTTTATAATAGTATAAGTCATGAGGAGTGTCAGCCGTACAGTTTGCAGACTCTGAACTTCATCTTTAGTATGTCTACGCTTACTTTGTCCCAAATATCAGACAGCATACAACCATCTTCTTTGTTGTTGTTGATGAGTTTTTGAGGATCTGGTGACCTTACAGTGACCTCTATGTTCATGGGTCAGAAAACAGACATAAGAATAGAGCTGCAACAAATGGTCATTTTCTCTGCAGATGAATCATTTATCTCTAGATTATTGATTATTTGTTTGGTTTATTAATATGTAAGAAGATTTTAAAGAGAAAAAGATATTCAGTGTCATGTCACAGAAGAGGAAAGAAACCAGAAGATTCTCAACTTAACAAGCGTGAATAAAAATCACCAGAGTCCATGAACAGAGACGGTACTTTTACCCCACAGACACAGGAGGTGGTCTGCTGCTGCCTTCACTGGTTACTTTGTTTGTGTCTTACATTTAAAAACACCAAACTCACTTCAGATGTTTTAAAGTGGAAGACAGATAAAAAACAAACTGACCAGTGAAGGCAGCAGACCAGTACCTCCTGTGTCTGTGAGCTTAAAGTACTGTCTTTGTTAATGGAGGCTGGTGGCTTTGAGGAGAGAGATGTAATGTTTGTTGCATCAGAAATCTAACCTATTACCTATTTGTCATTTACACCCAAAAAATGTGTAAAAATCGGTTGAATATAAAATAATCCACCTTTAAACTTTGTGTTCACGTGAAGTGAAATCCTCTAAACGAGCCTGCATGGCCTCCAGCGCGTCTCTGAGCAGCTGTTCCTTCAGCAATGAAATGTTAGAGCAGAAAGTTTCTTTGCTTTTAGGTAAATAATGATGTAATGCACAATGTGCTTTTATAGGACACTTTGGTCAGGACTCTGGAATAACTCAGTAACGTTTGTCAAGTACTTCATGTCTCCTCTTGTGTCTCCTCTCCTATTTCCTTCCCTCAGGTCAGACGTTCTGATCGGAGCTCCGCGGGCCAACAGCTCGACTCCCAGCAGTGTGGTGGAGAGAGGAGCGGTGTACAGCTGCCCCTGGACGGCTTCCTCAGCCTGTCAGCAGCTGCAGTTTGACATTTCAGGTACCAAAAACCTCATTTCTGTGTCTCATGTGAGGACACGACGTGCTCAGAGTCTCCTGCTGCCACTACAGACCTGCCTCATTTCTGTTTAAGCTAACTGACACGCAGGGCGGGAGGTCAGTAGAGGCTCTACTGGACCTTTTTACCCGGTGGCCCCTAATAGGTTAATCCAGCCCTGCCTCAGCTGCTGTGCTGCATGAACAGTGAAACCACAACATGTCCAGTGTTGTGTGGGAGCACGTTCACTCTAAGCCGGTCAAATCGATCAGATTTATTCAGAGAGTGTAAATCTATGAAGTGCAGCTTCAGTGTGTCGGTGTGTCCCGGCTACACTGAGCTGTACTGAGCGCTGATGTCGGGGGGGGTGGAGGCCTCTAACTCTCATGTCAGGACAGACAGACACACAGCAGAGCTTCACTGACACAGAAACAAGGACATATAGAAACGTCTGGTTTGACAGATCTGATAAATGATCACAGTCAGCAGTCACATCCGTCTCAAACACACCACGTTTCCTTTCACAATAAAAGCCCCCAACCTGCTGCTTCTGGTCCCTCCCTGACGCTCAGGCAGACACACGTCGTGGCAGTCATCACCAGAGCAGAGACAGACAAGCAGACCTGCATTTATCTGTGTCTACCTTTTAATACTCTCAGGGCGTACTGGCTTTGTGTTTTGTTTTCATTTTAATGTCCAGTATACCCAGTGCCCCCACAACAAACATACACACACACAGCATCATCGTCCAAAGCAGCATGTTGTTGGCCAGTTTGGTAACCATGGCCCAACCTTCATCTAAAGTCCATCTGAACAGCTGCTGAACAGAGAGGCCTGTGCAGCGTGTTAGCTCACTGAGTGGCTCAGGGAAAGTACAACACTAACTAGTTTTAAACTGGAGCTTGATTACATGAAAGAACTGAAAGTATGAATATACAGCACAGACACATCTAGTAATAAGATCTCCAGTCACTGAACGCCTCATGGCCGTTCCCTTCTCACAGCAGCGTGTAGCAGCTTTCACAGTGACAGAGTCTCAGTGATGGGATAATAAGGCCTCAGCTCAGCCGGCTGCTGTTATCTCATGTCAGGACACATTCAGGAATGTGTGCTGCAGCAGGAGCTGTGTGGGCTCGCCTGTGTGGAGGTGAACTCCTGCTCTTTGGGTCTGTACAGCACTCATAATGTCTAACTGGTGTTTAAGGTTGAAAGGAGAGAGGGCCAGGAGAGTTTTCTGTTTGCACTTTCACTTTAAAGTTTTGACCGTCAGCGTTCTGAAACCTAAAGTCTGACGCGGTGGTCTTACACAAACAAACAGAACCAACCGCTCCGCTTGTTTGAAATGGATTTAGTTGTTTTCTTTGTGCTGTCAGAAAACGGTGACGTTGCATAAATGTGACCAATGAGGATTGACCCAGGTGTAAAGCGAGTAAAGTCGGATGAGTGTTTGATAAGTGTTTTAGGAGGCCTTGATGTCACATAAGATAGAATAAGATAAGATTGACTTTATTGACCCCCATTGGGGTAAATTCACTTGTTACAACAGCTCAAAGTGAAGGACAGGGTCAAACAAGGGAGGGAAGACAAAAAGACAAAATGCTATAATAATATAAATAATAAATATATACACTATGTACACCTGTCACTTCTTGTGGATGGTGACGTTCTTGTACAAAAACATTCACCACGCAGAAACACACCGTGTGTGTCATGGTGGTCTGGGTGATGATACGTATGGACTAACACTTGAGATTAACACCAGCTTTCATCACTGTCTTTAAATGAGGGTGTAGAAGAACTCATCAGCTGACAGCAGGTTGTTTTTTTCTCTTCTCGATAAATGTTCTCGGGACAGTTCAGCCTGTTTCCTCTGTGATAAGAAACAACAGTGTATTTGACAGGAATAGAGGGGACACACTAAGCAGGGCATGCATGATACAGCCACATGCTCACAGCTGCTGACTGATAGAAGCGTCAGAACAGGAACACTTCAGTGGGATGTGTGTAAAGCCTCAAAAATAACCATGGAGGGGCGTGTTGGTGTCACATTATACAACCACCAAGTCTTATCCCTCTCCTTCCTTTGGTGTTTCCTGTCTGTCACTCTGCTGCCACTGTCAGATAAAGGCTGAGTTCTAGTCTGCTAGCTGCTAGCTGCTAGCTAAGCTTCTGTTTGCTCCATTGTTTAGTTGGAAACTTTGTCTCTGGAGGACTTTTACATTTTTTCTGCTGGAATCATTTTAGAACAACAATCCAGCAGAAAGAGTCTTTGATAGGCTCGGTATTTCTACATCATATGTCGCTAACGGACTGGAGCTCTGCAGCTAAGGCTAACAGGTCCCAGTCCATTCCACTGTGCAAATAGACCAAGGCTAACGCTAACAGGTCCCAGATCAAGATTCCATGCTAAAAGACTAAGGCTAAAGCTAACTTACTGAGGCTAAAGTAACAGGTCCCAGGTCATGGTACCTACACTGCTAACAGACTGAGGCGACAGCTAACAGGTGTAAGGTAGTTCTGTGTTATAGATGATTGGACCTGTTGTCGTTGCTGCGTTGCCCCTTTCTTGCTGTATTCATGTGTATTGTGTGTTTCTCTGTAACTGTGTGCGACTCCTGAGTCATTTCATGTGCTCACGTCCTGGTCTATAGAGTGATTCTGATTCTGATAAGGACATGTGAGAGGAACTTCCTACTCTCAGAGCGTGTGCTCATCGTGAGGGGCGGGTCTGTGTTAGCTCGAAGTCCTTCAGAGTTCAAACAAAGCTCTTCTCCTGATCACGCCGCTGCTTTACCTCGCCTTCATCAGGGAGGAGTCTCGGACTGTTTCCAACAAGGGTGAAATGTAGATCAGAGAATCCTCTCAGCACGAGGACTAACTGATGTGTTGGCAAACGTCGTGCTAATCTTAGCCGGAGTTTAAACTTCCCCAAATCCATCAAAGAGCAGGACAGAGCTGCTAACGTTAGCTTAGCGTCTGCTAGCATCCTGGACTGACTCCCACACAGTGAGACAACACTACAGTGATTGTCTGCTGGTCTGAATCTTGCTAGTTAATAAGTGTGTCAGTTTACTGGGACGCTTCACTGTATTGATGTTTACCCTGTAGCTAACAGAGAGGAGAGACTGCAGCAGTGGGTGCAGGCGGGGGGGGGGGTTTATTGCTCCATGTTAAAGATTGAACTCAGATTATCAGCTGCTGGGAACAAAACGTATCAGAGGAATTCTTTCAAAACACGTCGGATCCTCTGCTGCTGCCCCGCGCCGCCCACTGTAGCTGCACTGTAACTAGCCTCTCATGGTTTACTGTGCTGCAGGCGGTCGTTAAGGGAGGAGGTGTCACTGTTTGGAAACGAGAGGCTCCAGATGTGAGAGTGTGAGATGATTCATGTGCAGAAAGAAACAACCTGAAAAGATTAGGACAGAAACAAGCTCGCTGCTTTATAGAGAGAATAATGTGAGACAGTGACGTCACTCATACCATCCTGTTCCAGCTCGGTCCATGCAGCAGCAGCTGACTGATGACCCAGTGATGATGATGCAATAATAATACAAATATATATGACGGCCTGATGGCCAGCAGCTTCTTACTTAGCTCATCTGTTGGCTGAGAGAGCTGTTTGTCTTCTGACATCACTTCCTGTGACAAGATGCCAAATAAGACTTGTAAAAACAGAATAAAACAAAGGTACCTGCCTTAAAAAGCTTGTTTCTCAATGCAAGTGCACATTCAATCCTGTCCATAGATGCAAAGGAGAATCTGCACATGCTACATTTACGCTCAGGTTCGATGATTGACAGCTCTGTTGATGTATACGTCTCCTGCAGCTGATCAGTTTCATACCTGTGAACGTTGACCTCAAAACAACACAGAGAAGCTGTTTTTGTTTTACTAAGTTAAGTGTGTGTTTTAGTTAGTGGAAGTGGTTACAGCGGCTCCACCCGCTGATCTCTACTGCACAGCTGTGCCCCCAACTGACGTCACCATCCCAAGATGGCAGCGCCTATCACAGGGGCCGCTTTGGCATCACTTTCATACAATGAGAGCAGATGGAGGCGCGTCGTCCATCTGTATGTACAGTCATTGTTTTTCACTTGTTTAAGAAAACAAAAAGGACGATTGGTTTCATTCGCTGTAATCGTCCCAAAGTGCAAAGGTTTGGTTGGATTTGTGCCATCGTGACGTTGCTGCTCCCTGGAGGAATGTTTTCTGACGTGTTTGAAGTGCTTATGATGAAGCAAAGTGCTTATGATGAAGCAAAGTAGCTCTCAACATAAAAGAAAGAGGAAGTGTCCAGCAGACGGAGTGTGAATAGCAGGCTGTTTGTGAGTTGTGTTGAGCCTGTTTGGTATTCTGTGGGAGACCTCAGCCATGAAAGCAGGAAATAACAAACACACCACAGTCCTAACACAGTGGTGCCCTGCCCCCTCCACACACACACGCACACACACGCACACGCACACGCACACACACACTGCATGGCCTGTGGTACACACGTGAATAAGATCTTTCCTTCAGCTTCATTCAGACACAGTGACGAGGCAGACACGATGCTGCTGCTGTGTTTAGCACAGAACAGTGATGAGCTCAAAACGCCTCAGTAAGAGGAAGAAGAGAGTTTGTTTCCCTCACACGCTCTGCTGCTGTAACATACTTCAGGTTAGAGGCTGGTTTAACTGGACAGTGCACCAGCATTGATAACAGGGCGTTAGCTCTCATTCAGGGCTGCAGATACAGTTTGTTTATATAGATTTTTTGAGTTGTTAAAGCTGCTTAAGAACATTTCATAGAGCCCAGAGTTACGTCTTCAGATGTCCTCTGTTTATGCAGACAGCAGTCTGAATCCTGAAGACTTTTTTAGAAGAGAAGCAGCCCATGCTCTCGTTACGAAGCAGGAAGCATATCTGATGTTTGTGCTGAAAAAAAGTCTGAAACAGTTTGTTTATGTTTCCCGTGCCGTCCAGAAGGTGTTTACAGGAGTGAGCTGAATGTATGACCCAGGTTTACACACATTTTATATCTATCATATACATATTAGAGTTAATTGAGTTCTGGTGTAACAGCAGCTCCTTCAGTAAGAGTGACTTTTGTTGGATCTGAAGTTAGAAATCATCTGATCATTAGTGAGTCACAGAAAAGAGACGTTTCTCAGGTGTCATTGCTCCCTGCATCCCTGTTTTCTTCTTCTTAACTGAATCTGACAGTCACATTCTTTATATTTATATTTGAAGTGTAGGTCAGAGTTTGAAACGACCACATCTTTGTTATTTTCTGACATTTAACAGACTGAAAGGTTTCATCAGGAGGATTTGTTTTTGCATTTTGTCAACAGCACACTCAAACTGGGCCCCTCCTCCTCCTGGGCTCTTCGTCACCAGAAGCTCACTCTCACTCTCTCGTGCGAGCACACGCCCACCCCGCTAACACCGCCAGCATCACGGTTACCATTGTGCTAGTATGCTAACTGACGGTTAGCTTTGAATCCCTTGCAAAGCAAAACAACAGAATAGAAGCAGAGGGAAGGGTCTCACAAGGGTCTGCACACACACTCACCAACACACATGTACAGAGGCCCAGAAGTGAAGAGTTATATTATATTATATTATTATTTATTATTCCATATTATTATTATTTTAAACGTCTGTATTTTGTTTTTCCAGGAGAATCCTTCTTGTTATAGCTTTAAGGTTTCATGGAAAAAGCAATAAGAAAATGATGCTGGAGATGCTGTTTACTTACAGAATAACGTGTTGATGTTTGTCGCCTTCATGTCGCAGAGCTCTGAGTGTAACGTGTGACTGTCAGAGCTGATCAGTCCTTAGCGTGTTAGCTCAGTTCAACCTGCAGGAGTTTCTGGTCCAAACAGTTTCCAGAAACAGACTGAAGCATCTGTTGAGCAGTTAAACACGGTGATTACCTCACGTTCTGTCCGTCCTCCACTGAACCGGCCCAGCAGCTGATATCACACGATGTATCCTCCTGGACCATGAATGACTGTATCTGTGGTACTAACACCTGCATGCGTCCTCTCTTGCTGTGCACAGTTTCGGGCCTGTTTTGTCCATAAAAGGTGAATGTGTGTGTGGAGCGTTTGTACAGGATGTTTATGTTTCAGCTGCAGTCCGTCTGCAGCCTGAACATCCTCCTCTGAAGGACCCGACAGAAACCTGAACCTTCAACCAAAGCAGCTCCAGAGAATGTCCTGTAGTGAACTGCTCAGACATGCAGCAGGAGACACCTGACGGGCTCTCACTGACAGGAAACACTTCAGTTACAAGTCTGAACGACAAAACAATGTGCAACAAGCTAAACGGTTCAGTTTCTCTCGTGTGCTGGGCGTGTCAGGGGTGTTCACCTGTATGAAGAGGCACTGCACGGGTCTGCTGTCCACTGAGGTCCCTGATTTAACCTTTGTGTTGAAGTTACAATGAGCCCACCCAAGGGGCCCACACGCCTTACAACATGACACGATACGATAACACACGATACAACCAGACACAATATGATACGATAACATGATATTATACAATACAATATACTTAGCTGTGCCCGTAGGGAAATGTGTCTTGGACTTGCATGCTGCTTGTGCACTGCTGTGTCCCAGTCACTCATTCAATCACCAAAACACAGGCTGGTCTTTGCAGTTTGTGTGAAACTGTCTCTGCCTCTTCTTGATGCTGTTTTACACTGTCACACTGTCCATCATCTGTTTTCACATCTGTAGTCAGGGTTTGGAGGCTCGGGGCAACAAATGAACCCAACACTTGATTTAAGCCAGTTGTTATGACTCTTAGTGTGATTATATTTTATACATGGGAAGCTTCGGTTCCTGTCACAGGAACAGAAACAGGACGCTGATCCTTTCAGAGGTTAGAAGAGAAAAATGATGATCGATCACTAAACGATCACTTTAAATCAGGGACAGGGTCAGCTGTCAGAACCAACCAGCACGGTGCCGTCTGTTTAATACTGCACACTCATGCTGTCTCTGGCCGGACTGCTGTCTGTGAGTGGCCTACTTATGCCACCCTGTGTGTGCGCGTGCGCGTGTGTGCGTGCGTGCGTGTGTGTGTGTGCGTGCGTGCGTGCGTGCGTGCGTGTGCTCCCTCCCACAATAGAGGCCTTTGTTGTTGATCTGACCTACGTGATTACTGGCCAAAGCTTTACTGGACCACAGAACAGAATTAACTGGAATACTTCTGTGTGTGTGTGTGTGTGTGTGTGTGTGTGTGTGTGTGTGTGTGTGTGTTATGACTGTGACTCAGCCCTCCTCCTCTGTGTGTCTACATGATGCAGCTTTTGTTCCTGAGTTTTTCTTGTGACTCGTCCTGGTTCATGTTTTCCTGCCTCTCAGGCGCCGTGTGGCAGGAAGTGTTCGGACACATGATTATTATTATGATATATTCTAACCCAGAGTGACCTCTGTGACCTCTGTGACCTCTGTAATTATAACTTCCATGTTTTGTCTGTTGAATACTTCCTGCACACTCACTCTGGTTAAATATGTAAACAGATCTGTTACGGCCCAGATTCTACAACAGAACTTTAACAAATATAATATTTATATTTACTGTATATATATATATCTATATATATATAGATATATATATAGTTAAAGAATGTTAAACCTGCTTCAGCGTTGGTTCCAGGTGAAAGCAGCTTTTACTAAACAATGCTGTCAGCTGCTCGGTGAGGTTGAGCTCTAGTTTCATTCTAACACGTGGTTTGATACTCGCTCAGTCTTCATGTAAATCATCTTAATGAGAGCAATAAAGTAAAAAGAATGGAAGCATGAAAACAGCTTCTTGTTTTGGGCTTCTTGTTCATGACACATGTGGGCGCTTCATTGAACACAAGTACAGATCACAGAGAGGTCAGGGGAAAGAGTGACATCATGTGTTAATCAGTCTGAAGGTTCATGAGAAGTTTTCTTAGACATCTTTTTAAAACATGTTCGTGGTCATGGTGTTTACAGTTAGATCAGATATCTGTACATGTACACGGACACAAACTAGGCCTGCAGGATATGAGACAACCTGGGTATGAGAAACAAAACGGCTCTATAATAAATATATTGTTTTTCCATCCGTCACATTTCACTCGCTCTTCTCTCCGTCTTCATCCAACGTTATGGCTCACCTGCCCACACACAGACTCCATCAGAGGATCGCTTAGACCTTCAGGTCAAATGTTCCTGCTGTGTGAGAGGGCATGTGTGCATTCAATGGTCTTACTTTTGGTCTTTTAATTGAGCACGTTCATGTGGTGATAACAAAGACAGAGGTCAGGTATGTTGTTGTTGTTCCTACAGACCTTGTGCCCAAAGTTAGAAAGGGAAGACGTAGATCTGTAGACAGATCAGTCTGTGATGACTGTTAGTTTGCAACAGGTCAGACTAACTGCAGCCCTGGAAACTATATAAATCATGAATGAGACTATTTAAAGCACAGACGAGCGGGAAAACCCCGTCTGAAGATGTAAAGTATTTATAAAGTGCGAGTGTCTGTAGTGACTCATGAAGGTCTGATGTGGAAATGAGACTGATACTGGATAACTGTGCTGAGCTGTGATTGGACGTCTGATATCTGATAAAGCATAAAAAAGTCTAAATTGTCCAATTAAAAAGTCTAAATAAAATGCTAACATGCTAACACGCTAACACACTAAAGTAATATCTCTTAAACCTCTCGTCAGCCTGCTCTTCCTATGATTTCATACATTTCACAACTTGTTCCACATCGTGTTTGTTTCACCATCCTCACGGTGTCCACCTGAGCCTGTTGTTGCTGCTGTTTAACACCTTTAATCTGACTCCACCCTCACACTTACCTCAGCCGTCACACAGGTGCACATGTAACAGTGATCTCAGAGCCTGACTCACGTCCGTCTGAGCCTCACAGAGCGGCTGCATGGACTGTCTGTTACTGTCAACATGAACGTCAAGACGAGAGAGAAAGTGAGAAAAACTTTATTGAACTAACTGGACCGAACAGCAGCGAGGCCGCCGGGCATCATGAGCTGCGTCAGAATCAGGGCTGAAACTTCTGATTTAAAGGCTTCATCTGGAAACTAACTGGCTTTATGATCCGTCTTTAACCTCTGATGAGGGCCAGAATATGTGATCACATTCAGCCCTCCCGACAGACACAGCTCCTCTGTCTGCACGCCGGAGTTTCCCAACTTTAACGGGAAACTCCCAAACATTTCCTCACCGTGTGCTCCGCCTGGAACGCCCCGAGCAGCTGAACGATCCTCTGACTCTGGTGTATCTGTGTGTAGTCCGGTCTGTGTGGGACCTTCTGTTCCAGAGCTCTGGGCTCTCTTATGCTACACACACACTGTATGTAGTGAACATAGGACGGTGTAAGTACGTGGTGCATTACTTTTCATTCAGCTTTTTGTTTATCGTTGACTTTGGATGTTTTTAGCTGGAACTTTCCGTAAAGACACTCATGAGAATCTAATCTGTCCACTGAAGATTAAGTCAGTGTGTTACGCTCTGACTCTGAGGACTTCATTTGTTCCCTCATGGAGGTGATTTGTTCAGGAAGGAGAGAAAGACGAGGACTGCGCTTGTGGAGTAAAAATAAGATCTGAAAACACTGACAGAGCGACGTGTTTCTCTCAGCACTCATTGAAACATGCACAGGTACAGATTTACAAACATTACAGGTGCACAGAGCTTTCTGTGAGCGCCTCATCAACAAACATGGAAATACATGGTCGATCTTTTCTCCCGGTTAGGAGACTTCCCAAATGTTAAACTGACAGCTACACATTCACAAGTTACAGATATTATCTAAGTTCTCAGTCACGTTCTCTTGGGCGCCCCCTAATT